>NW_028270144.1:51644037-51978203 GCF_037043375.1 Chiloscyllium plagiosum
GAGAGAGAAAAGTGAGAGAGAGAAAAGTGAGTGAGAAAAGTGAGAGAGAGAAAAGTGAGAGAGAAAAGTGAGAGAGAGAGAGAAAAAGAGAGAGAAAGAGAGAGAAAAAGAGAGAGAGAGAGAGAGAAAGAAAGAGAGAGAGAAGAGAGAGAGAAGAGAGAGAGAGACAAAGAGAGAGAGAAAGAGAAAGAGAAAGTGAAAGAGAGTGTGAGAAAGAGAGAGAAAGAGAGAGAAAGAGAGAAAAAGAGAGAGAGAAAAGAGAGAGTGAAGGAGAGAAGGAGTGAAGGAGAGGACAGAGAGGAGGACAGAGAGGGGGACAGAGAGGCGGACAGAGAGGCGGACAGAGAGGGGGACAGAGAGGGGGACAGAGAGGGGGACAGAGAGGGGGACAGAGAGGGGGACAGAGAGGCGGACAATTAATCCCTATATATCTTTAGCTGAGTAGGATGTCTCCATTTACCAGTTGCATTTTAAATAATAAAGGGCACTCCTGTTACCTGTTAATATTATCTCATGAGGTCCATCCCATCTGAAGGGGGACAAGGCCCTCTTATTCTGGCTTTGTGGGAGTGGTCCTATGAATTCCACTTGGGTGTATTTTCATGGTCCTAGTGGACAGGGCTGATGACTTATTTTAATTTTAGTTCCTGGTCCTGGTCCTCTGGCAAAATTTAGCTATGTCTCTTCCCATTACTTTCTACCACTAGTAACTAGATATTAGCTGTATCATTTTAAGTCCCTACTTACATGTGTTAACGTATGTAAACACTGCATGGAGTCTGTTGGTAGATTGTGGGAGCTACCTCTGGTTTCCCTTTTCCAACAGCTCCAGCTTTAATGCATTCTGCTTTTCCTTTGAGCTCACTGCTGCTTGCAAATTTAAAAAGTTCCATTCATCAGTTTTGACTTCTTGCTCTCTCACAGCTGCTATTGTTATCACTTCTGTTCTAATGTTGCTTTTGCTGCATCATCTGGATAATTGTTTCCTCTCTGCTCTGGTGTCTGAATCTTTGAGGGCTTTCACTTTAATTACTGGTGCTGCCTTTGATACAATAGCTGCAGCCACTAGGTCCACTACCATTCGACGTAACATAACCTCGTCTTGCCTATGCCACCATGTGACATAGATTACCCAAGGCCTATCTTATGTCTGTGTAGATATTCGGCCTTTGTCCTTTCCCTAACTGCAGGGCAGCAGTAAGTGCTTTTAGTTTGGCTACTTGGGTGGAATGACATCCTTCTATCCTCAAAGCTCCCCTTTCAAATTAACTATAGCCCACCCTGACCCAGGCTACCATCATAATACTTCCATGTTCCATCTACAAACATACATTTCATATCTGGCCCCTCTAAAAGCGCAGCAGGTCAGGCAGCTCTTCATTCATTCGACCTGGTCTCTCTTCTTCCTTTTCCATGAGGGGGGTGCGGTCATGTGTCTCTCCTTCCCGATTCAGAGTTTGTGGGTTCTCTGTTACTTTTAATCACTTCAACATGTTTGTCTCCTGGCAATAGTGCAGCTTCCCAGTTAGCCCGCTGACTGTCTGTAATACCTCTCAGTTTGCCAGCTTCCAATAGCTGGACAATACAATGTAGTGTATGTAATATTACCTTCCCTAGTTGAGTTAAAGGGGAGGTAGCACATTGGATGGCTTGAACAGATGAGTGTTGCCCTATCATGACTGATTCCATTTTACCTGAATACTCTTGCATAGGCTAGAGTTTGTCTCTGACTGACTGCCATTGCTTTCACTGGAAAAACGGTGAAAGGGCTTTTTCAGGTTAGGGAGTCCAGTGTTTGTGCGGTGGCCAGCGTCTGTTTGATCTTGAGAAAGGCTGCCTCCTGCTCAGGTCCCCAGTCAATTTTCGGAGATAGCCCACTGCACCCACCCTGCCACCAAAACCCCCAACCCTTTGGTGAGGCCTTGCAGGGGTCCAGCAAGTTCAGCTAATTATCTGCAAAGGAGAAAGTGAGGGCTGCAGATGCTGGAGATCAGAGCTGAAAATGTGTTGCTGGAAAAGCGCAGCAGGTCAGGCAGCATCCAAGGCGCAGGAGAATCGACGTTTCGGGCATAAGCCTGAAGAAAGGCTTATGCCCGAAACGTCGATTCTCCTGTTCCTTGGATGCTGTCTGACCTACTGCGCTTTTCCAGCAACACATTTTCAGCTAATTGTCTGCAAAGCCTCTGCAATAGTTACATTGCCCTAATACTTGTCTAATTCCTTTGACAGTATTTTTACCTTTCTGGTCGAATGCTACAGTTGCCTTGTGTTATTATCTGTTGCCATTGGCAACTAACTGGAGATTAGTCCTCATCTCTTTAAATCCTTGTCTCTGCCTACCTTTGTCAGAACCACAAGTTCTCACATTTCTTATTGGGACAGTTCTGGGTGAAGTGCCCATCTTTACTGTACACAAAACACCCTTTTTTTTGTGACCCACCGGCTCCCTGTCAGAATGTTTTCCCTGGAACAACTGCTGCTAACTTCCTAACATTCCCTTTGTTAATTGCTGCTCATTGCCCGGTTGAACACTTAATTTGTGTTTGCTTTGTATCCTCCAGTTCTCTGTCCACAGATTACTTCACCAGGTAGCAACAAAACAACATCATACATGGACTCAAAATTTCTAAAGCAAGTATGTGTTCATTAGTATTAACCTACTACGGATTTAAAACCAGGGGTAGAGTATAAACTCTTGCACATAATTGCATCATCCGTCGCTGCTGCACCTGCAAGAAAATAAATGCTACACCTTAAGAGAGAAAAAACCACCTCCATTGCTAAATTTGCCTTTACTAATTCCTTTATTGGATTTTAGAACATACCATTAGAATTTTGTTCAAAGAGAGAATTGTGTTGCCAAAATTCTAAATTTTGTTTATTTTTGCATTCGCCCACACCGAAGGATCTTTACAATGAGCAAATCTTATCATCCGGTGTTAAAGATTCGCTTGTGTTAAAACAGTATTCGTAAGTTCATTCCAGGCCAAATTCCAACCGTAGTAATTTCTGCAATTAAATTTTTCCCCAAATCCAAGCACAGAATGAAGCCAATTCTAAAAGGTGGATCATTACCAAGCTTTACAAACCAACTTCTTAATGCAACATTTCATTGCTAGGTCTCACCAATGTACCATGCCTCGGGGCATCCTTGCCTACAGCGTTTGTGATAGACAACGTTGGTCAAATCACAGAAGGGTGGCCTCAAACGGGACCTTAGGTTCATGTCACACTACAGGTGACTCCACAGCATTATACACTCTCTCTCTCTCACTCACACAGATCCTCTCCCATACACACATTATCTCTCATACACACATATACACCCCACACTCACACCCACACACTCTCTCACAGACTTATACTCTGTCATACTCACGTACACACTCTACCGAGCATGCACACACATAGACACTCTGTCACGTGCACACACACTCTCTCCCTCATGCGCGCGCACACACACAGATATAAGTCTATGGGGTTAATTTGTGTTTGCAGAAGTGTATTTGCAGACACACTATTTTTCTCAAAAAGGATACAATCTGCAGGCAGTCAATCCATGTAACGTTTTATAAATTCCTACTTTGGAAATAGAACCAGTCTGACTCAAGGTTGGGTTACAGACAGACTCTAACCATACACGTTTAATGCATTGTCTGAACTTTACATAAAACTTTAAGTTAAGTTATCCTAAGCATGTGACTTGAAAGAAATTCTGGATTTTACATATTAATGAACAGAAACCTGCAACCCATTCGAAAAGATGAAAGACTTAACAGCAATCTAGGTCTGTTCAACATTTCATTTCAGTTGCATGACACTGCAAACATTTGCTATACATTCGGTGTCTTATGATCCTGCTTCATAGCTACATGATGAAGGAGCAGCAGCCCCAAAAGCCAGTACTTCCAAATAAAGCTATTGCACTATAACCTGGTGTTGTGATTTTTAACTTTTGCCAAAAGGAATGGATGCAGCAGCAGTGGGCACATTATTGAGAGAAAAATTGCTAAGTACTGTGTAGACCCAAAGTTGGCAGGTCACAGGGCCAGATCAGCTACATCCCAGGATACTGTGGGAAATAAGATTAGAAACCATGGAGGTTTCGCACTGTTCTAGAAGTCTTAAAAACTTCTAACAGCATCCTCTTACTCAAAGCATTTTCCTGGTTAAGCCCAGCAATTGCAGGATATCTGGTTTGACTTTGGGAAAGCTCTATTAAATTTGTATCAAATTTAATAAACATTCGGACAAATGCGGACTAATTAAGGAACACCAGCAGGGACTTACTAAGTGAAAATCTATTTAAAACTAACTTGCTTGAATTTTGGTTCAATAATACAATTGACATGATGCATCTGGAATTTAAAAAGGCCATCTAATAGGTAAGTCAGCAAATGTATAACCTATTCAGTAAAAGTAACAGATCTGGATGTGGGTTTGCTCGCTGAACTGGAAGGTTCCTTTTCAGACATTTCATCAGCATACTAGGTAACATCTTCAATGAGCCTCTGGACGAAGCACTGCTGATGTTTCCTGAATTCTATTTAGGTGTTTGGGTTGGTGGTGTCATTTCCTGTGGTGATGTCATTTCCTATGGTGATGCCATTTCCGGTTCTTTTTCTTGGGGGTGGTAAATGGGGTCCAAGTCAATGTGTTTGTTGATAGAGTTCCGGTTGGAATGCTATGCTTGCAGGAATTCTCATGCATGTCTCTGTTTGGCTTGTCCTAGGATGGATGCATTGTCTCAGTCGAAGTGGTGTCCTTCCTTATCTGTATGTAGGGATACCAGTGAGAGAAGGTCATGTCGTTTTGTGGCTAGTTGATGTTCATGTGTCACGGTGGCTAGTTTTCTGCCTGTTTGTCCAATGTAGTGTTTGTTACAGTTCTTGCACGGTATTTTGTAAATGGCATTAGTTTTGCTTGTTGTCTGTATAGGGCCTTTCAAGTTCATTAGCTGCTGTTTTAGTGTGTTGGTACCATGATGCCAAGGGATCTGAGTGGTCTGGCAGTCATTTCAGAGATGTCTTTGATGTAGGGGAGAATGGCTAGAGTTTCTGGATGCGTTTTTCTGCTTGCGATGGCTGAAAATGAATCTTCCAGCTCAGCGAGTAAACCTACATCCAGAACCTCAACCTGAGCTACATATCTTCTCAAAAACCGCTAAGATATTGTCAGAATTGATATAAAGTTTGTTGAGTGACTGAAAACAGAAAGTAGTTGTGAAATACTTCCTGCAGTGTCAAAAATAGTATGTAGTGCAGTTCTCCCTATTCAAGGATAGGAACACTGATTTTCTTATCAATATTGAATTGGTGTGCAAGATTTAGTTTCATAATGTGCTAATTGTATAAAACTCAAGTCCCACAAACCAAGAATACTGATCTACTAAATGAAAACAGAGACAGGATGCTGAAATGGTGGACAACTGGCAGTTGAAATTTAATGTAGAGAAGTGTGAAATGATACAGTTTTTGACCAAAATGTAGGAAAGACAGTTGAAAATTAAGGATACAATGTTAAAACAGACACAGGAGCAGAGAGACCTGGGGTTATAGACATACAATTTGTTGCAGGTAGCTGGGCAGATTGAGAAAACATAGGATCCTGAGATTTATAAATTAAGCACAATAGCTAGGGAGTTATGGTGAATCTTCATAAAATACTAGTTTGGCCTTAACTTAAATAGTGCGCCCAATACTGCGCACCACATTCGCGGAAGACTGTGTCAGCATTACAGTGGGTGTGGAAAAGGTACGAGAAATGTTCCACACATAAGGAACCTCAGTTACTTGAATAGATTGGAGAAACTAAGGTTGTTTCCTTTGGAGGAGAAGGTTAAGAGGAACGTTCAAAATTAATGAGGATTCTGGACAAACAATCTATTGGCAGAAAGAATGAGATTCCGAGGACATTGCCATTCACCTTCTGTCAACAGAACCAAAAACAACAGGAGTAAGATCTTTGCTACAATTTAATTTTTTAAAAAACTTTATTTGAATTTACTACCTGGAAACACACGTGATTTTCCCAAAGGCTAAAAACACTTTCCAGTGACTTGGGATGACAGTAAAAAATGGTTGTATATTTCCATCATCACACCTTCAACATCCCAAAACCCACTGTATCCTTTCAAAATCACATAGGAACAACTGCCTATCAAAAGAAGCAGAGCCATCTTCGAACCCATTAGCAAAGGCCCAAACATCTAGCTACTTAACAAAGAGTGGAGAAAAATAAATCAGTTGGCATAAATCATATGGACAATGGAACCCAAGCTGGAGGATGAATTTTCCAATTATCATCTCATGAAGTTACAACTGGAGTATACTGGCATGAACCCATTTGGGTCACTGAAAAATCAGAGAGAAGGATTGTGGCAAAGCAAACTTTTGTCTGTGCAAGAACCTGCATTCTTTGCAGAACAGAACAAGACTGGGGTGAGGTTCTTTCCTTCTCTCAATATCCAACTTCAAAGTTTTTGAACCCTGCTTGCTGATTTTGACTAATCAAGTGCCTCAGACAGAGATGTTCTAAAGAAACAACCCAGCACTGTCTCTCTAGGGAAACAGGTATATCATTCATCCATAACTTTAAACCATCTTGACCCTGAATGCAGCCTGAAATCTGCAAAGCCACCAACATTTGAGTGTTGGGAACGCCTAAGGGGGCAGCTGAAAATGGGAGTTAAGTGATGACATCCAAAATTAGCATTCCTTTTCCGTACATCATTTAAAAGGCATCAGCAGGAATGGAGCCACTAGTCCCCAGAATATAGTGATAACTGCTTTGGAGACATCAAGTGAGTTGCAAGGTAAGGGATACAGGTCTGCTGCACACAATGTAATTTGATATAATGGACCTTTACAGGAAGAAGTGCAACATTTCACATAGATCTTTTTCTGCCAGACCCAAATAATCCTTGGCATATGGGAAAAAGATAAAAATCTGGAAAATATGAACTATTTAGTTTGCCAGTATATCAGAACACTTATTGAGAAACAGATCAGTCCCAGAAAAACTGAGACACCTGATCATCCTATTCATTGTTCTATTTCCACACCGTTTATCTTGAAAACTTGAATAAAAGAACAAAATTATGTATCTTAATCAATAGGAGTTAACACCCATAATTAGATCTCTACTGCCACACCAGATACCAAATAGAACAGTTTTGAAAGCATTAGTTTTGTAGTAGAGCTGTTGGAGATTTTTGACACTGTAAAATTGTACAGTTTTGTTTTGTTCAGTAGAAGAAGCATGTGTATGATAATTAACTGAGTTAATCAGTTCTATATAATTAAGCATCATCTTGATCAATAGCTTTGAAATGCTATTAAATAGAATTCTCAATTTCTTGACATCAAAGGCTGATTATCTTTTACTTCCTGAAAAGAAATGTTGGACTTTCATTTTCTGTTATAACCTTTTGAACAATGCCATTTCAATCATGGCTGAAAAAAAGGCCTCTTGACAAGGCCAAGTATTATTGTAGCAGAACAAAAGACAACATGGCATACATATTCGATATTGGTGTAATTAGCAGCTCACAACAGCTCCTGAGTAACAATTTTTGAACACTGCAGGACTAATTCCACAATCAAAGCAGTGCAAAGGAAACTAAATTAATAGACAATGTCTAAAAACAATTACATAATGAAATTCTGTCAATGAATATTAAATAAAGGATAAGCAAAAGAAAACAATTGCATTTGCTTACAGCTTTCTGAAGTAAATCTGTATAGATTACAAAAAGAACATTATATATTTATTTATTCAAATACGGCTTTTAATTTTGCTGGGAACTAAGTAATTTTCACAGATAGAGCATTTTCTCTTTCTCCTATTTATTTCCCATCTTTTCAGGCTTTGAGAATTAGAAGTAACACACAATGACATTTTGAGCTGAGTGACTTCTTATTTACAAATTAAACGCTGCTGCTTTATAAATCATTCCTTAGTCTTTTGTTAATTTGACCTATAGTTCGCAGGGGCATCCAGGTTAGGTGGATTAGCCAAGGCAATTGTGATGTTATGTGGATGGGGTAGGGGAAAGAGTCTGGGTGGGAAGCTCTTCGAAGGGTTGGTTTAGACTCAATGTGCCGAACGCCCTTTCCACATTGTAGGAATTCTATATTTTATATCTTATTAGTACTACCTGAAAAAAAACAGTCCTTTCAACAGAAACATGTTGCAGATGCTGGAAATCTGACATAAAAACTGACAAGCTGCAAATTCTCCGGAGGTACAATAGATTCTGTGAAGAAAGAAACAGTTAAGTGGGCTAGATTGTAGATTTCTTAAAATCAATCCAATAAACAGAGACATTTTGACAAAGTCTTTTCCTTGGGGTGGGGGAGTCCAGAACTAAAGGGCATAGGTTTACGGTGAGTGATAGGGATAGTGGTAGGGGGTCCCTGTCAATGAAGTGAGGTGTCAACCTCCCCTTCCTGGTCATCTCCTTGCAACATCACAAAGACTTATGAAGGTCATTTCTAGCTTGCAGCATATGAACTGGTGCATAGCTGAGGTTTAAACATGGCACCTATGGTGTTTATACAAAATGGTCCCAACGGTGACAGCACCTCTGCTTCGACAAGTGCATAATTTTTTTAAAAAGCTGCTGTGGAAGCTATCTACATTATTAATGGGGTGGACAATGGAAACTTGTGTGAATAAAGTCACTATGGGAACTGCCCATAAAACTCTGAAATTGAAATTAAGCCAAACTGTGGAAAAGAGTCATCCCACTGTGTTGAACAGACTATATTGGAATCAGTTACACATCAGTGCTCTTGTGATGACAAAATAACTTCTGAGATATCTTTTTTGCACTTTGCTCTTCCTGGAAACATTCAGCCTTTTCCATTTATGCAATTATGCTTGCTGCATTAAACAGACATGATTTTTTGTTTCCTCATAATGTAGATACAAGATACAAAGAACAAGCCTGTTGACCCACCATGCCTGTGTACAGTGCCATTCTAAACTAATCCTATCTGTCTGCACATGGTCAGTATCTCTCTATTCCCTGCTTGTTCATGTGTCTGCCTAAATGCCTCTTAAGTGCTGCCATGTTATCTGCTTCCACCACCTCCCCTGGCAGCACATTCCAGGCAACTACCACCATCTGTGAGAAAAAAATTGCCTCGTACATCTTCTTTGAGTTTTTTCATTCTCATTTTAAAGCCTATGCCCCCTACTATTTGACACTTCCACACTGGGAAAAAAAAGGACTCCCACTATCCACCCTATCCATGCTTCTCATATTGTTAGATAGAACATAGAACATAGAACATAGAACAATACAGCACAGAACAGGCCCTTCGGCCCACGATGTTGTGCCGAACTTCTAACCTAGATTAAGTACCCATCCATGTACCTATCCAAATGCCGCTTAAAGGTCGCCAATGATTCCGACTCTACCACTCCCACGGGCAGCGCATTCCATGCCCCCACCACTCTCTGGGTAAAGAACCCACCCCTGACATCTCCCCTATACCTTCCACCCTTCACCTTAAATTTATGTCCCCTTGTAACACTCTGTTGTACCCGGGGAAAAAGTTTCTGACTGTCTACTCTATCTATTCCTCTGATCATCTTATAAACCTCTATCAAGTCACCCCTCATCCTTCGCCGTTCCAACGAGAAAAGGCCGAGAACTCTCAACCTATCCTCGTACGACTTCCTCTCCATTCCAGGCAACATCCTGGTAAATCTTCTCTGCACCCTCTCCAAAGCTTCCACATCTTTCCTAAAGTGAGGCGACCAGAACTGCACACAGTACTCCAACTGTGGCCTGACCAAAGTCCTGTACAGTTGCAACATCACTTCACGACTCTTGAATTCAATCCCTCTGCTAATGAACGATAATACTCCATAGGCCTTCTTACAAACTCTATCCACCTGAGTGGCAACCTTCAAAGATCTATGTACATAGACCCCAAGATCCCTCTGTTCCTCCACCTGACTAAGAACCCTACCATTAACCCTGTATTCCGCATTCTTATTTGTTCTTCCAAAATGGACAACCTCACACTTGGCAGGGTTGAACTCCATCTGCCACTCCTCAGCCCAGCTCTGCATCATATCTAAGTCCCTCTGCAGCCGACAACAGCCCTCCTCACTGTCCACAACTCCACCTATCTTCGTATCATCTGCAATACTCGATACTTGGTTGCCCCTCAGCCTCCAAAGCTCTAACAAAAAAGATCTGAGTTTGTCCAACCTCTCCTTATAGCTAATACACTCCAAACCAGGCAAAAAAACTGGCAAACTTCTTTTACATATTTTCCAAAGCCTCCACATCCTTGCTGAAGGATGTTGACCAGAACTGTACACAATAAGCATTCCATTGGCATCAGACTGCAGCATCAATGTCATGTTAGATTAAGGTGATTTACAGTATATGACACATTTTAAATAATAATTCCATTTATTCTTGTTTAAAATAAAACTACAACAGAAAATAATAAATGAAAATCCAATGCTTGAAACTACTTGATGGATATCATCATTTTCATTTTTGAAAATCTTCAAATCACTTAAAGTCAGAGAGTCATACAGCAAGGAGACAGATCCTTTGGCCCAGTTAGTCCATGCCAACCAGGTTCTCAAACTAAACTAGTCCCACTTGTCTGCATTTGGTCCATATCCCTCTAAACCTTTCCTATTCATTATCCAAATGTACTTTAAATATTGCAACCATAGCTGCAATTCCTCTTAACCACTTCCTCTGCCTGTTCATTCAACACATGAACTACACTCTATGCAAAACAAATTGCCCCTTAGATCCTTTTTAAAACATCTTTCTCTCATGTTAAAATACACCATATAGTTGTGAACTCCCCCATTCTGAGGAAAAGACCCTTACTATTCACAATGTCCATGCCCCTAATGATTTTATAAGCCTCTATAAGGACATCCTTCAACTCTTATGCTCCAGTGAAAAATTCCTAGTCTATCCAGCTTACTTTGAGAACTCAAACCTTCCATTTCCAACAACATTCTGGTGAATCTTTTCTGAACCCTCTCCAATTTAAAAATATCCTGCAAGACAAACAGAACTGCACCAACATCCTATACAACCTCAACATGATGTCCCAACTCCTATACTCAAAGGTCTGAGAAATAAAGGCAAACATGCTAAGCACCTTCATAACTACCCTACCTGTGACACAAAATTCAAAGAATTATATACCTGAATCCCTCGATCTCTTTGTTCTACAACACTACCCAGGGTGCTACAATTAATAGTATAAGTCCTGCCCTTGTTTGTTTTACCAAAACGTAATACCTTGCAGTCATCCAAATTAAACTTTATCTACCTCAAGTGATCAAGATCTTTGTTATCTTAGATCATATTCTTCACTATACACTATATTACCAATTCTGGTGATATCTGCAAACTTACTAACCAAGCCTCCTATATTCTCATGCAAATCATTTACATAAAATGACACACAAAAGTCATTTCCTGTGGAACCCACTGGTCACAGACCTCCAGTCTGAAAAACAACCCACACCATCACACTCTGTCTCCTACCGTCAAACCAATTTTATATCCAATTATGAGTATTCATCACATGTATGTTTGCTATAAAATGGTGGAAAGGATAGCAAAATGGCCATTTTCAATAAAATAATTCTCACATCTCTCTCCTTCCTCAGAACATACTCTTTAGCTGTACATATAAATACTTACTCTGCAAGATTATCTACTGTGTAAAACCACTTCTGTTACTCAGTTTCTATGGTAGCTAGATAAAAGTCACATTATCTAGTACATTATCAACTAAAATGCTCTATGAACTGGGATCTCAAATTTTCCTGATTTAAAAGTGATAACCAGATGATGTTTCGGTCATAACTGCACAGTTTGATATTAACATCGCCAACAATTTTGCTACCAGAGGGAATGCATCTGAATGCACAATAGTGTACACATACTGCACCTTTGTTAATAAATGCCTTGAACGTAACCTATAAATGGATTCTCAGTTAAGGACAAAGAGGGAGGATACTTTTCCACTTTATTGGACTGAAATGAACACAAGTGATGTTGTCTGAAATAAAGGCAAAGAGAAAGGTCATGATATTTCCAGAGGATCATAGGGCTGCTATCTGTCAAAGAGAAACAACTGTGTGATTTAACCAGTGGGCCGCAATGTCACAGGCAAGGGGAAAGACTGAGAAGGAGATCTTCACTGTAATTTCAGCCAGTGCAGGAATTGATCCCTAGCTGTTGGTGACACTCTGCATAAAACAAAACCCAGCCTTCCACCAACTGAGCTAACTGATCAGACAATCCATTGTGGTAGGAGGAAATTGCTGACCACAGTTCATAAGCTGCCAGCCTGCTGCAGTCCAGCTTCCACAGGATAATACATCCCAAATGTCAATGTTAACTTCCTACAACCCAGCATACAGCAGTCACCTGAGTTATTTAACAAATACAATGTATAGGCCAAGAGGATATCCTCTTTTACAACACACTTACGTATCTTGCCCCCCAAAAAATTTATCCTTAATCTCTGATTTCTGTCAGCTAAGCAGTCCATTAGTAATGCTAATGATACCTTTGATATCATGTGTTGTTATCTTGTGTTTGATATTGCACCTTTTCAAATGCCTTTTTAAAATCCTTACACACCACATCTGCATCCTCTTTATCCACCTTGCTTGTTACATCTTTGTCAAACTCTAATAAATTAGATAAAAAAATTCAAAAACACCATTTCCATTTCATAAAAGCAATGTTGATTCTGCTGGATCACATTATGGTCAGACAACCATTTAAAAAACTTTTCATTATGGATAAATTCTTATGATAAATCAGAGGTCAAAGTTTAATTAATACATTATGTTGCAAGACCATTACTTTTAGGAAGGGTTAAAAGTAGTTTAGGTCACTTACTTGTTAGTTGGGTTTCAGAGAACCTCACCAAACAATTTACCCCTCTTGTAGTTTCAAGCAGTCCTTTTCACAGAAGAGGTAAAGCTTGGCATCTACATCAACAGCCACTGTTTTGTGGTGTGTTTGACAGCTTAGCAAAATGTTCATACCTAAAGAATAAACAAGTAACCATAGTTTAAGAACTCAAATAATCAAATAACCGCATAAGCACAGGAGGCTTGGCAACAGTTTCAATTGGCAGCTATAAACTGATGAAGGGTCCTGCCCGAAATATCGTCTGTCCTGCTCCTCAGATGTTGCCTGAACTGCTGTGCTTTTTCTCATGCCACACTATCTACTCTGACTCTCCAGCATCCGCAGTCCTCACTATCTCAAGCTACAAACAAAATAAATGTAAACTCCAGTGAGTGATTTCAATGTTAGATCAGATACAGAAAGAAAAGTACAGAGACGGGTAAGAAAAAAAAGACGGAAAGGTGTGAATTTTTTTCCTTAAAAACTCTTCATAATTAAAACCTAAAGGAATAAGACTTCACACTTATAATAGCTTTTTTGAGCCAGACCAACTGAATAGCATTAATAATTTTCACAATTAAGAGTTCTTAGGCATAAAGATAAAAAGATTTGACTTCTTGCAGAACTTTAGCTCATGCCCACCGCACCTTCATTGCGCAGTACACAACATGTTTCAATGGCGAGCTGGAGAGCAAAATGCTGTTTTTGTAAAGTTAACAGGTGAGCGGTGTAGCTTGGACAGTAATTCTTGGAATTTTGCATTTAATTAGGTACCTGGACCTTATCTGAAGGTAATATTTATACATAAATTGCAATGATGTTATCATCATGCATGATCATCTTTGATGCCAAAGTCTAAAAAGAACCTATGTCATAAAGAACACTGCAGCACAGAAACGGTCCCTTTGTCCTATCAAACCTGTGCCAACACATGACACCTTTCTAAATAAAAAATCTTTTGTCTCTATGTGATCTGTATCCCTCGACTCCCTGCCATACATTGTGTATCATTCATGTATCTGTCAAGGTGCCTCCTAACTGCCATTGTATCTGTTTTACCACTTCCTCTGACATCTAGGCACTTACCACCCTCTCTGTAAAAACAACTTGGCTCTCACATCTCCTTTAACCTTAACCCATGTCCCCTAGTAGACTGACATTTCTACCCTGGGAAAAGTCTCCGACTAGCCATTGAACAATTTTTTAGTTCATTTTCAGAATGTGTTTCACCACATTTGGTTTTCTTACCACCTGCCACCCAGACAGAAGGCAATATTCCCCAGCACTTAGCCAGCCTGGTCATTGGTGCCGCTGTGAACCATTCTCAGCTACAGATTTTGAAGTCCCTTATCCAGATTACATTTCCTTTCAAATAGTTTTCAACCGAGAGAAGGAATAGAAACATTGAAACAAAGAAGATAGGAACAGGAGGCTCTTTGAGCCTGCTCTGCCATTCATCACTATCATGACTGATCATCCAATTCAATAGCCTAATCCTGCTTTCTCCCCATAACCTTTGATCCCAGTAGCCCCAAGTGCAATATCTAGCCACCTCTTGAATACATTCAATGTTTCAGCATCAACCACTTCCTGTGGTAATGATTTCTTCACTCTTTGGGTGAAGAAATGTCTCCTCATCTCTATCCAAAACAGTCTACCCCAAATTCTCAAACTGTGACCCCTGGTTCTGGACACACCCACCATCAGGGAACATCCTCCCTACATCGATCTTGTCAAGTCCTGCTGGAATGTAAAAGTCTGTATGAGAGTGCCCAACCCCCCCTCCCCCCAATTTGCCTGAACTCCAGTGAAAACAATCCTAACATAGAACATAGAACATAGAAGAATACAGCACAGTACAGGCCCTTTGGCCCTTGATGTTGCGCCGATCCAAGTCCACCTAACCTACACTAGCCCACTATCCTCCATATGCCTTTCCAATGACTGCTTAAATGCCATGAAGAGGGAGAGTCCACCACTGCTACTGGCAGGGCATTCCATGAACTCACGACTCGCTGAGTAAAGAACCTACCCCTAACATCTGTCCTATACCTACTACCCCTTAATTTAAAGCTATGCCCCCTCGTAATAGCTGACTCCATTCGTGGAAAAAGGTTCTCACGGTCAACCCTATCTAAACCCCTAATCATCTTGTACACCTCTATCAAGTCAACCCTAAACCTTCTTTTCTCCAATGAAAACAACCCCAAGTGCCTCAGCCTTTCCTCATACGATCTTCCTTCCATACCAGGCAACATCCTGGTAAACCTCCTCTGCACCCGTTCCAGTGCCTCCACATCCTTCCTATAGTATGGCGACCAAAACTGCACACAATACTCCAGATGCGGCCGCACCAGAGTCTTATACAACTGCAACATGATCTCAGGACTCCGGAACTCAATTCCTCTACCAATAAAAGCCAGTACGCCATATGCCTTCTTCACCGCACTATTTACCTGGGTGGCAACTTTCAAAGATCTGTGTACATGGACACCAAGATCCCTCTGCTCATCCACACTACCAAGTATCCGACCATTAGCCCAGTACCCCATCTTTTTGTTACTCTTACCAAAGTGAATCACCTCACACTTAGCTACATTGAACTCCATTTGCCACCTTTCTGCCCAGTTCTGCAGCTTATCTATATCCCGCTGTAACCTGACACATCCTTCCTCACTGTCAACAACTCCTCCGACTTTCGTATCATCCGCAAACTTGCTCACCCAATCTTCTAGCCCCTCCTCCAGGTCATTTATAAAAATGACAAACAGCAATGGTCCCAAAATAGATCCTTGCGGAACACTGCTAGTAACTGCACTCCAAGATGAACCTTTGCCATCAACTACTACCCTCTGTCTTCTTCCAGCCAGCCAATTCCTAATCCAAACCTCCAACTCACCCTCAATGCCATACCTCCGTATTTTTTGAAGTAGCCTACCATGGGGAACCTTATCAAACGCCTTACTAAAATCCATATACACCTCCTCTTCCACCTCCTTAGTCACCTTCTCAAAGAATTCAATAAGGTTTGTGAGGTACGACCTGCCCTTCACAAAACCATGCTGACTATCCTTAATCACATTATTCCTATCCAGATGTTCATAAATCCTAATCTTACAATTCTCTCGAAGACTTTGCCCACAACGGAAGTGAGACTCACCGGCCTATAGTTACTAGGGTTATCCCTACTCCCCTTCTTGAACAAGGGAACCACATTTGCTAGCCTCCAATCTTCTGGCACTACTCCTGTAGACAACGAGGACATAAAAGTCAAGGCCAATGGCTCTGCAATCCCCTCCCTTGCTTCCCAGAAAATCCTAGGATAAATGCCATCAGGCCCAGTGGACTTATCTATTTTCAACCTTTCCAGAATTTCCAACACCTCTTCCCTACATACCTCAAAGCCATTCATTCTACTTAATTGTGACTCAGTATTCACATCGGCAACAATGTCCTGTTCCTGAGTGAATACTGACGAAAAGTATTCATTCAGTGTCTCCCCAATCTCTTCAGCCTCCAGACGCAACCTCCCACTACTATCCTTGACTGGATCTATTCCTACCATAGTCATTCTTTTAACCTAGTCATACATCATACATCAGTCCCACCATCCCTGGAATCAGCCTCGTAGACCTTCGCTGCACACTCTCGAGTGTAAGAGATACTTCCTCAGAAAAGGAGACCAAAACATCACACAATATTCTAGGTGTGGTCTCACAAACACCCTGGATAAATGCAACAACACATCCCTGCTCCTGTTAGATCCATTATTCGGGGGTAAATGTAGGGGAATGTGTCTGGGTGGGTTGCTCTTTGGAGGGTTGGTGTGGACTTGTTGGGCTGAAGAGCCTGTTCCCACACTGTAGGGAATCTAATCTACTCGAAATCTCTCGCAATGAAGGCCAACATACCATTTGCCTTCTTTACCACCTGCATGTTTATCTTCAGCAACTGGTGCACAAGGACACTCAGGTCCTGCTGCATACTCCCCTCTCCCAAGTTACAGCTATTCAAGTAGTAATCTGCCTTTTTGTTTTTGCTTCTAAAGTGAATAACCCCACATTTATCCAAATGATACTGCATCCACCACTGATTTGCCACCTCATGCAACCTGACCAGATCAGCATTCTTGTCACAGTCCATCCTCCCACCCAAATTGGTATCATCTGCAAACGTTGAGATGCTACATTTTGTTTCCTCATTCAAATTATTAATACATATTGCAAATAGCTGGGGTCCAGGCACCAATCCCTGTGGCACCCCATTGGTTCCTGCCTGCCAATTAGAAAAGGAACCATTAATGATTGATTAGCTAAGGTAGGACAGCAGTGGTAATCAGTAGATGGCTTTCTTGCAAATATTTGAGTACCAGCATCTAGTGCCCTCCAGTTTTTTAACACACCAAGTTTTAAAGTTTCATAATAAGCAAGTCCTTGTTTTAAATTATCTCACTTAATATCATTTTGACAATGTTGTTTTGTATTAGAAGAACGTTTCTTCAGGCTTCCCACTTCCCTCAACCTGCCTTACCTTCCACTTCAGGTCTGCCTCATGGAGTTACTGTTTCCTGCTCTTGCTCTCTCCCCCCTTGTTTTGGTTTTGCCTTGCCCTCTGTTCTTAACAATAACTTAGTTTGCTCCCTTTGTTCTTGAAGCTTTTGCTGGTTGGCCATTCCGAACATGTACTGAAGACTCCATCTAGTGGCAAATGTTGGTCAGTGCAGGATGTCGACAGCTGCTTGGATAGACTAGCTTCAGCTTGGTCAATCAAAATTACAGGGAGAAAGTGAGGACTGCAGATGCTGGAGATCATGGTCGAAGAGAGTGGTGCTGGAAAAGCACAGACAGTCAGGCAGCACCTGAGGAGCTGGAGAATCGACATTTCGAGCATAAGCCCTTCATCAGAAATGATTATTCTTAATTGGAGGGCTTATGCTTGAAACATCGATTCTCCTGTTTCTCAGATACAGCCAGACCAGCTGTGCTTTTCTAGCATCACAGTCTTTGACAATCAAAATTACAGATAAGAATACTTTCTCAACTTTAAAACAAAAACTGGATGGTACAGTAGGTATTTTTTACTGTGTTTACAGTCCATTCCAGAACATAACAAAACTCTGTGGAGATTTGGTAAGGTTTTTTTTATCTGTTCTGGCAATTTAGAGCAGAGGAGATGGAAGCTAGGGCAGCTGCGTGTACCTCTTGTAGAATGTAGGAGGTAAGGATCACCATTAATGTCCCTGCTGACTTCACCTGCGAGAAGTGCACCCAACTCTCGCTCCTCACAACCACATTGGGGATCTGAAGCTGCAGCTGGATGAACTTCGGATCATTCAACAAGCTGAGGGGGTGATAGAGAAGGGTTATAGGATGGGAGTCATACTTAATTTACAGGATAAAGGTATCTGGGTGCCTGTCAGGAGAGAGAGAAAGGGAATAGGCAGTGCAGGGATCCTGTTTGGCCATTCCACTCAATAATGAGTATACTACGTTGGATACTGTTGGGGGGTCAACCTACCAGGGGAAAGCCACAGCGACCAGGTCTCTGGAAATGACCCTGGTTCTGTGGTTCAGAAGGAAGAGGGAGAATAGAAGAGTGATAGAGATAGGAGATTCAATGATTAGAGGAACAAACAGGAGATTCTGTGGTCACAACGAGAGACCCGGATGGGAAGTTGCCTCCTCGGTGCCAGGGTCAGGGATGTCTCAGATTGAGTCTACAGGATTCTTAAGCTGGAGGGTAAGCAACCAGACATCATGGTACACATCAGTACTAATGACATAGCGAAGAAAAGGGATGAGGACTTGAAAAGTGAATATAGGGAGTTGGATTGGAAGCTAAAAGGCAGGACAAGCAAGACAGTAATCTCAAGATTACTTCTGGTGCTACAGGCTAATGAGGCTAGGAATAGACAGTGAATACAGCTGAACATGTGGCTACGGTGTATGAGGGATGGCTTCAGATATTTGGGATCATTGAGATACCATTGGGAAATTGTGGGAACTGGACAAGGACAACAGGTTGCACCTGAACTGGAGGGGTACCAATATGCAATCAGAAGGTTTGCTAGAGCTCTTCAGGGGGGCTTAAACTAGTTTGGCAGGGGGATGGGAACCAGAACTATGGTTCAGAGAATGGGGTAGCTGGTGAACAGGCAGATACAGCGTGCAGAGAGTCTGTGAGGAAGGATAGACAGTTAATAGGGCAAGGTTGAAGTCATGTGATGGGTTCTGGATCAGTGGTGCTGGAAGAGCACAGCAATTCAGGCAGCATCCGAGGACAGGCAAAATCGACGTTTCGGGCAAAAGCCCTTCATCAGGAATAAAGGCAGAGAGCCTGAAGCATGGAGAGATAAGCTAGAGGAGGGTGGGGGTGGGGAGAGAGTGGCATAGAGTACAATAGGTCAGTGGGGAAGGAGATGAAGGTGGTAGGTCAGGGAGGAGAGGGTGGAGTGGATAGGTGGAAAAGGAGCTGGCAGGTCGGACAAGTCCGGACAGGTCAGGGGATCGAGTTTCTGGAGGTTAGAAACTAGGATGAGGTGGGGGAAGGGGAAATGAGGAAACTGTTGAAATCCACATTGATGCCCTGGGATTGAAGTGTTCCGAGGCGGAAGATGAGGCGTTCTTCCTCCAGGCGTCTGGTGGTGAGGGAGTGGTGGTGGAGGAGGCCCAGCACCTCCATATCCTCGGCAGAGTGGGAGGGGGAGTTGAAATGTTGTGCCACTGGGCGATTTGGTTGATTGGTGCGGGTGTCTCGGAGATGTTCCCTAAAGCGCTCTACTAGGAGGCGCCCAGTCTCCCCAATGTAGAGGAGACCGCATCGGGAGCAACGGATACAATAGATGATATTAGTGGATGTGCAGGTAAAACTTTGATGGATGTGGAAAGCTCCTTTGGGGCCTTGGATAGAGGTGAGGGAGGAGGTGTGGGCGCAGGTTTTACAGTTCCTGCGGTGGCAGGGGAAAGTGCCAGGATGGGAGGGTGGGTCGTAGGGGGGCGTGGACCTGACCAGGTAGTCACGGAGGGAACGGTCTTTGCGGAAGGCGGAGAGGGGTGGGGAGGGAAATATATCCCTGGTGGTGGGGTCTGTTTGGAGGTGGCGGAAATGTCGGCGGATGATTTAGTTTATGCGAAGGTTGGTAGGGTGGAAGGTGAGCACCAGGGGCGTTCTGTCCTTGTTGCGGTTGGAGGGGTTGGGTCTGAGGGCGGAGGTGCGGGAAGTGGATGAGATGCGTTGGAGGGCATCTTTAACCACGTGGGAAGGGAAATTGCGGTCTCTAAAGAAGGAGACCACCTGGTGTGTTCTATGGTGGAACCTGGGAGCAGATACGGCGGAGATGGAGGAATTGGAAATACGGGATGGCATTTTTGCAAGAGGTAGGGTGGGAAGAGGTGTAATCCAGGTAGCTGTGGGAGTCGGTGGGTTTGTAGAAGATGTCAGTGTCAAGTCGGTCGTCACTGATGGAGATGGAGAGGTCCAGGAAGGGGAGGGAGGTATATATTTCCCTCCCCACCCCTCTCCGCCTTCCGCAAAGACCGTTCCCTCCGTGATTACCTGGTCAGGTCCACGCCCCCCTTCGACCCACCCTCCCATCCTGGCACTTTCCCCTGCCACCGCAGGAACTGTAAAACCTGCGCCCACACCGTGGGCGGCACGGTGGCACAGTGGTTAGCACTGCAGCCTCGCAGCGCCAGAGACCCGGGTTCAATTCCCGCCTCAGGCGACTGACTGTGTGGAGTTTGCACGTTCTCCCCGTGTCTGCGTGGGTTTCCTCCGGGTGCTCCGGTTTCCTCCCACAATCCAAAGATGTGCAGGTCAGGTGAATTGGCCATGCTAAATTGCCCGTAGTGTTAGGTAAGGGGTAAATGTAGGGGTATGGGTGGGTTACGCTTCGGCGGGTCGGTGTGGACTTGTTGGGCCGAAGGGCCTGTTTCCACATTGTAATGTAATGTAATCTAATCTAATCTAAACCTCCTCCCTCACCTCTATCCAAGGCCCCAAAGGAGCTTTCCACATCCATCAAAGTTTTACCTGCACATCCACTAATATCATCTATTGTATCCGTTGCTCCCGATGCGGTCTCCTCTACATTGGGGAGACTGGGCGCCTCCTAGTAGAGCGCTTTAGGGAACATCTCCGAGACACCCGCACCAATCAACCAAATCGCCCAGTGGCTCAACATTTCAACTCCCCCTCCCACTCTGCCGAGGATATGGAGGTGCTGGGCCTCCTCCACCGCCGCTCCCTCACCACCAGACGCCTGGAGGAAGAACGCCTCATCTTCCGCCTCAGAACACTTCAACCCCAGGGCATCAATGTGGATTTCAACAGTTTCCTCATTTCCCCTTCCCCCACCTCATCCTAGTTTCTAACCTCCAGAAACTCGATCCCCTGACCTGTCCGGACTTGTCCGGCCTGCCCAGCTCCTTTTCCACCTATCCACTCCACCCTCTCCTCCCTGACCTATCACCTTCATCTCCTTCCCCACTGACCTATTGTACTCTATGCCACTCTCTCCCCACCCCCACCCTCCTCTAGCTTATCTCTCCACGCTTCAGGCTCTCTGCCTTTATTCCTGATGAAGGGCTTTTGCCCGAAACGTCGATTTTGCCTGTCCTCGGATGCTGCCTGAATTGCTGTGCTCTTCCAGCACCACTGATCCAGAATCTGGTTTCCAGCATCTGCAGTCATTGTTTTTACCTCATGTGATGGGTTGAAGAGTGTCTATTTTAACACAAGAAGTGTCAGGCATAGGGGAGATTAACTTAGAGCAGGGATCGTACTTGAAACTACAATATTGTGGCCATTACAGAGATTTGGATATCACAGGGGCAGGACTGGGTGATTGGGAGTTTTCTTTCGACCGCCTAGTAGCAACAGAGACATGGAAGAGCAGATTGGGAGGCAGATTTTGGAAAGTTGCAGAATTAACAGGGGTCATGGGTGACTTCAACTTCCCTGTTATTGATTGGACCCTCCTTAGTGCAAATAGTTTGGATGAAGCAGAATTTGTCAGGTGTGTCCAGGAAAGATTCTTGACTCAATATATAAGTAGGCCAACAGGAGGGGTGGCCATATTGCAATTGGTGCTTGGCAATGAACCAGGTCAGGTGCCAGATATTTTGGTGGGACAGCATTTCTGTGATCGTGATGACAACTCCTTGACCTTTACTATAGTCATGGAGAGAGAGACAGGAGCAGACAGTATGAGTAAGTATTTAATTGGGGAAAGGGGAATTTGAATGCTATTTGGCAGGAACTGCGGAGCCTAAATTGGGAACAGATATTCTGAGGGAAATGCACAGCAGAAATATAGAGGTTCTTTAGGGAGCACGTGCTGTGAGTGCTGGATAGGTTTGTCCAACTGAGGCAAGAAAGGGATGGTGGGTTGAGGGAACTTTGGATGAAAAGAGTTGTGGAATATCTAGTCAAGAGGAATAAGGAAGCTTACTTAAGGTTGAGGAAACAAGGATCAGACAAGGTTCTAGAGGATTATAAGGTAGCCAGGAAGGAACTGAAGAATGGACTTCGGAGAGTTAGAAGGGGGCATGAAAAAGACTTGGCATGTAGGATTAAGGAAAACCCCAAGGTGTTCTACACTGATTCGAGGAAGAAGAGAAAGGCCAGAGTGAGTTTTAGGGCCAATCAGGAATAGTAGAGGAACTTGTGTCTGCAGTCAGAGGAGGTAGGGGAGGTCCTTAATGAACACTTTGCTTCAGTATTCAGTACTGAGAGTGAACTTGACATTTGTGAGGACAGTGTGGACAGAAGGAGGATGTGCTGGAAATTTGAAAAACATGAAGATAGATAAGTCCCCTGGGCCAGATGGGATATACCCAAGATTAGTACGGGAAGCAAGAGAAGAGATTGCTGCACTTTTTGTGATGATATTTGTGTCCTCACTGTCCACTGGAGTAGTACCAGATGATTGGAGGGTGGCAAATGTTATTCCCTTCTTCAAGAAAGGGAATTGAGATAACCATAGGAATTACAGACCAGTCAGTCTTATGGCAGTGATGGGCAAATTATTGGAGAGAATTCTGAAAGACCGGGTTTATGATTACTTGGAAAACTATAGTTTGATTAGAGATAGTCAGCGTGGCTTAGTGAGGAGCAGGTCATACCTCACAAGTCTTATTGAATTCTCTGAGGATGTGACAAAATACATTGAAGGTCGAGCAGTGGATGTGGTGCATATGGATTTTAGCAAGATGCTTGATAAGGTTCCCTGTGATAGTCTCATTCAGAAAATAAGGTGTATGGGATACAAGGAAATCTAGCTGTCTGGATGCAGAATTGGCTGGCCATAGTAAATGCTGAAAATATGTTGCTGAAAAAGCGCAGCAAGTCAGGCAGCATCCAAGGACCAGGAGAATCGACGTTTCGGGCATGAGCCCTTCTTCAGGAATGAGGAAAGTGTGCCAAGCAGGCTAAGATAAAAGATAGGGAGGTGGGGCTTGGGGGAGGGACGTTGGAAATGCGATAGGTGGAAGGAGGTTAAGGTGAGGGTGATAGGCTGGAGTGGGGGTGGGGGCGGAGAGGTCAGGAAGAAGATTTCAGGTTAGGAAGGTGGTGCTGAGACAAGGTGGGGGGAGGGGAAGTGAGGAAACTGGAGAAATCTGAGTTCATTCCTTGTGGTTGGAGGGTTCCTAGGCAGAAGATGAGGTGCTCTTCCTCCAGCCGTCATGTTGCTATGGACTCAGATATAGGAACCCTCCAACCACAAGGGATGAACTCAGATATAGCAACATGATGGCTGGAGGAAGAGTGCCTCCTCTTCCACCTAGGAACCCTCCAACCAGCAGAGAGCGCCGTGAACTGGGCAGAAGTGAGGTTGGAGCGCAGAGCTGGTCAGGAAGGTAAGTGACTGATATATAAAGAACTTACCTCGACATCAACGGTCTTCTCACAGCAGAGAGCGACGCGGGCTGGGCGGAAGTGAGGTTGGAGCGCAGAGCTGGTCGTGAAGGTAAGTGACTGATATATAAAGAACTTATCTCGACGCCAATGGTCTTCTCACAGCAGAGAGCGGCGCGAGCTGGGCGGAAGTGAGGATGGAGCGCAGAGCTGGTCGGGAAGGTAAGTGATTGATATTTGAGTGGGTGTGTTCTAGACCCCAGGCCCTACACAGTATCAATCACTTACCTTCCCGACCAGCTCTGCGCTCCAACCTCACTTCCGCCCAGCTCGCGCCGCTCTCTGCTGTGAGAAGACCGTTGACGTCAAGGTAAGTTCTTTTTATATCAGTAGGGCCTCCCTCCCATCCTCCTCCTCTAACCTAATTTTAAAGTCCACAGGTAAGCTACTCAGTGTTCTTGTTTTGGAGACGAGGTGTAGAGTAATGGCAGCGCAGGCAGTGGAATGTTCCTCCTGCAGGATGTTTGAGGTAGGGGTGACCACCGAAACTCCTGCCGACTTCATCTGCAGGAAATGCAGTCAGATCCTGTTCCTCACAGAACGAGTTAGGGAACTGGAACTGAGTTGGATGAACTGAGGATTATTTGAGAGGCTGAGAGGGTGATAGATAGAAGCTACAGGGACATAGCTACGCCAGAGAACAGAGGTAGCTGGGTAACAGTTAGAGGTGGGAAGGGGAGGAAGCAGGCAGTGCAGGGATCCCCTGTGGTCGTTCCCCTAAACAATAGGTATACCGCTTTGGATACTGCTGGGGTAGCAGGGGTAAGCTGCAGTGACCGGGTCTGTGGCGCGAGGTCTGGCTCTGAGACTCAGAAGGGAAAGGGGGAGAGGAGGAGAGCGCTAGTTATAGGAGACTCTCTAGTTAGAGGGAGGGATAGGCGGTTCTGTGGACATGGGCGAGAATCTCGGATGGTTTGTTGCCTCCCGGGTGCCAGGGTCCGAGACATCTCGAACCGTGTCTTCAGAATCCTTAAGGGGGAGGGTGTGCAGCCAGAAGTCGTGGTGCACGTTGGCACCAACGACATAGGTAGGAAGAGGGGTGGGGAGGTCATTCAAGAGTTCAGGGAGTTAGGCTGGAAGCTAAAAGCTAGGACGGACAGAGTCGTCATCTCTGGGTTGTTGCCGGTGCCACGTGACAGTGAGGCAAGGAATAGGGAGAGAGTGCAGTTGAACACGTGGCTGCAAGGATGGTGTAGGAGGGAGGGCTTCAGGTATTTTGACAATTGGACTGCATTCTGGGAAAGGTGGGACCTGTACAAGCAGGACGGGTTGCACCTGAACCAGAAGGGCACAATATCCTGGGGGGTAGGTTTGCTAGCACTCTTCGGGGGGGTTTAAACTAATTTGGCAGGGGGATGGGATCCGGACTTATAGTCCAGCAAGTAGGCTAGCTGTTTGTCAGGATGTCCAAGAATGTAGGGAGGCTGTAAAGAAGGTAGCACAGACAGGGAATACTTGTGGACACAGAGATGGGTTCAAGTGCGTATACTTCAACACAAGGAGTATCAGAAATAACGTGGGTGAACTTCAGTAAGATTAGGGAGGGTGGTAAAAAAGGAGGGGGGGGGGGGTGGCGTTGCTAATTAGAAATGGTATAACGGCTGCAGAAAGGCAGTTCGAGAGGGATCTGCCTTTGGAGGTAGTATGGGCTGAAGTCAGAAATAGGAAAGGTGCGGTCACCTTGTTGGGTGTTTACTATAGGCCCCCCAATAGCAGCAGAGATGTGGAGAAACAGATTGGGAAACAGATTTTGGAAAGGTGCAGAAGCCACAGGGTAGTAGTCATGGGAGATTTCAACTTCCCAAATATTGATTGGAAGCTCTTTAGATCAAGTAGATTGGATGGGGCGGTGTTTGCGCAGTGTGTCCAGGAAGCTTTTCTAACTCAGTATGTAGATTGTCCGACTAGAGGGGAGGCCATATTGGATTTGGTACTTGGTAACAAACCGGGACAAGTGATGGGCTTGTTAGTGGGTGAACAATTTGGTGATGGTGACCACAATTCTGTGACTTTCACCTTAGTTATGAAGAGAGATAGGTGCGTGCAACAGGGTAGGTTTTACAATTGGGGGAAGGGTAATTACGATGCTGTAAGACAGGATCTGAGGAGCATAAGTTGGGAGCATAGGCTGTCAGGGAAGGACGTCGTGGAAATGTGGAACTTTTTCAAGGAACAGATACAACATGTCCTTGATATGTGAGGGAACCTTGGTTGACGAGGGAGGTTGAATGTCTTGTAAAGAGGAAGAAGGAGGCTTACGTAAGGTTGAGGAAACAGGGTTCAGACAGAGCAGTGGAGGGATACAGGATAGCCAGAAGGGACCTGAAGAAAGGGATGAGGAGAGCTAAGAGAGGGCATGAAAAATCTTTGGCGGATAGGATCAAGGATAACCCAAAGGCATTTTATGCGTATGTGAGAAACATGAGAATGACGAGAACGAGGATAGGTCCGGTCAAGGACAGTAGTGGGAGACTGTGTATTGAGTCGGAAGAGAAAGGAGAGGTCTTGAATGAGTACTTTTCTTCAGTATTTACGAACGAGAGGGACCGTATTGTTGAAGAGGAGAGTGTGAAACGGACTGGTAAGCTAGAGGAGATACTTGTTAGGAAGGAAGATGTTCAAAGTTTGTGCGAAGATTTGTAGCTCGGGTGCTCGTTGCTGTGGTTCTGTTCGCCGAGCTGGAAGTTTTTGTTGCAAACGTTTCGTCCTCTGGCTAGGCGACATCATCAGTGCTTGGGAGCCTCCTGCGAAGCGCTTCTTTGATGTTTCCTCCGGTGTTTATAGTGGTCTGTCCCTGCCGCTTCCGGTTGTCAGTTTCAGCTGTCCGCTGTAGTGGTTGGTATATTGGGTCCAGGTCGATGTGTTTGTTGGTGGAGTTTGTGGATGAATGCCATGCCTCTAGGAATTCCCTGGCTGTTCTCTGTCTGGCTTGCCCTATGATAGTAATGTTGTCCCAGTAGTGAATTCTCCGTTCGGTGTTCGGGTATACAGGAAAGCCACACACACAGACCAAGTCCTAAACCATGAAAGTAACCACCCCAACACACACAAATGAAGCTGCATCAGGACACTATTCAAAAGGGCCACAACACACTGCAGTACACCAGAACTATAAAAAGAAGAAGAGGAACACCTATACAAGGTATTCGCCAAAAACGGATACCCGCGCAACTTCATCAACAGATGCCTAAGAGAAAGACCACGGAACGAGGACATACCACAACCAAAAGGACTAGCCACACTACCATACATCAGGAGCATCTCGGAACTGACAGCCAGACTACTGCGACCCCTAGGACTCATAATGGCACACAAACCAACAGCCACGCTCAGACAACAACTCACCGGAACGAAGGACCCGATACCCAACATGAGCAAGACGAATGTAGTGTACAAAATACCATGCAAGGACTGCACTAAACACTATATAGGACAAACAGGAAGACAGCTAGCAATCCGCATACATGAACATCAACTAGCCACGAAACGACACGACCAGCTATCCTTGGTAGCCACACACGCAGACAACAAGCAACATGAATTCGACTGGGACAACACTACTATCATAGGGCAAGCCAGACAGAGAACAGCCAGGGAATTCCTAGAGGCATGGCATTCATCCACAAACTCCATCAAACTCCATCACTCCTGGACCCAATATACCAACCACTACAGCGGACAGCTGAAACTGACAACCGGAAGCAGCAGGGACAGACCACTATAACCACCGGAGGAAACATCAAAGAAGCGCTTCGCAGGAGGCTCCCAAGCACTGATGATGTCGCCTAGCCAGAGGAAGATGTGTTGGACATTTTGAACAACTTGAGGATAGACAAGTCCCCCGGTCCTGACGGGATATATCCTAGGATTATGCGGGAAGCAAGAGAGGAAATTGCAGAGCCGTTGGCAATGATCTTTTCGTCTTCACTGTCAACGGGGGTGGTACCAGGGGACTGGAGAGTGGCGAATGTTGTGCCCCTGTTCAAAAAAGGGAATAGGGATAACCCCGGGAATTACAGGCCAGTTAGTCTTACTTCGGTGGTAGGCAAAGTAATGGAAAGGATACTGAGGGATAGGATTTATGAGTATCTGGAAAGACACTGCTTGATTAGGGACAGCCAGCACGGATTTGTGAAGGGTAGGTCTTGCCTTCCAAGTCTTATTGAATTCTTTGAGGAGGTGACCAAGCATGTGGATGAGGGTAGAGCAGTGGATGTAGTGTACATGGATTTTAGTAAGGCATTTGATAAGGTTCCCCATGGTAGGCTTATGCGGAAAGTCAGGAGGCATGGGATAGAGGGAAATTTGGCCAATTGGATAGAAAACTGGCTAACCGGTCGAAGGCAGAGAGTGGTAGTAGATGGCAAATATTCAGCCTGGAGCCCAGTTACAAGTGGAGTTCCGCAGGGATCAGTTCTGGGTCCTCTGCTGTTTGTAATTTTTATTAATGACTTGGATGAGGGAGTCGAAGGGTGGGTCAATAAATTTGCAGATGATACGAAGATTGGTGGAGTTGTGGATAGTGAGGAGGGCTGTTGTCGGCTGCAAAGAGACTTAGATATGATGCAGAGCTGGGCTGAGGAGTGGCAGATGGAGTTCAACCCTGCCAAGTGTGAGGGTGTCCATTTTGGAAAGACAAATAAGAATGCGGAATACAGGGTTAACGGTAGGGTTCTTAGTGAAGTGGAGGAACAGAGGGATCTTGGGGTCTATGTTCATAGGTCTTTGAAAGTTGCCACTCAGGTGGATAGATCTTGTAAGAAGGCCTATGGTGTATTAGCATTCATTAGCAGAGGGATTGAATTCAAGAGTCGTGAAGTGATGTTGCAACTGTACAGGACTTTGGTTAGGCCACATTTTGAGTACTGTGTGCAGTTATGGTCGCCTCACTTTAGGAAAGATGTGGAAGCTTTGGAGAGGGTGCAGAGAAGATTTACCAGGATGTTGCCTGGAATGGAGAATAGGTCGTACGAGGATAGGTTGAGAGTGCTAGGCCTTTTCTCGTTGGAACGGCGAAGGATGAGGGGTGACTTGATAGAGGTTTATAAGATGATCAGAAGAATAGATAGAGTAGACAGTCAGAAACTTTTTCCCCAGGTGCAACAGAGTGTTACAAGGGGACATAAATTTAAGTTGAAGGGTGGAAGGTATAGGGGAGATGTCAGGAGTGGGTTCTTTACCCAGAGAGTGGTGGTGGCATGGAATGCGCTGCCTGTGGGAGTGGTAGAGTCAGAATCTTTGTTGATCTTTAAGCGGCAATTGGATAGGTACATGGATGGGTGCTTAAGCTGGGACAAATGTTCGGCACAACATCGTGGGCCGAAGGGCCTGTTCTGTGCTGTATTGTTCTATGTTCTATGTTCTATGAACTCAGATTTCTCCAGTTTCCTCATTTCCCCTCCCTCCACCTTGTCTCAGTCCTAACCCTCGAACTCAGCACCACCTTCCTAACCTGCAATCTTCTTCCTGACCTCTCCGCCCTCCCCCCTCCCCCCCACTCCGGCCTATCACCCTCACCTTAACCTCCTTCCACGTGTCGCATTTCCAATGCCCCTCCCCCAAGTCCCTCCTCCCTACCTGTTATCTTAGCCTGCTTGGCACACTTTCCTCATTCCTGGAGAAGGGCTCATGCCCGAAACGTCGATTCTCCTGCTCCTTGGATGCTGCCTGACCTGCTGCGCTTTTCCAGCAACACATTTTCAGCTCTGATCTCCAGCATCTGCAGTCTTCACTTTCTCCTGGCCATAGTAAATGGAAAGTATTCAGCCTGGAGCTCGGTGACAAATGGTGTTCTAGAAGGCTCTGTTCTAGGACCTAGGCTGTTTGTGATTTTAATTAATGGCTTGGATGAGGAAGTGGAAGGGTGTGTTACTAAGATTGCCA
This sequence comes from Chiloscyllium plagiosum, assembly GCF_037043375.1. Lineage (NCBI taxonomy): Eukaryota > Metazoa > Chordata > Chondrichthyes > Orectolobiformes > Hemiscylliidae > Chiloscyllium > Chiloscyllium plagiosum. Next base: position 51,673,769 of record NW_028270144.1, read on the forward strand.
ATGACATAAAAGTTGGTGGAGTTGTGGATAGTGTGGAAGGTTGTTGTAGGTTGCAACAGGACATTGACAGGATGCAGAGCAGGGCTGAGAAGTGGCAGATTGAGTTTGACCTGGAAAAGCGTGAAGTGAGTCATTTTGTAAGGTCAAATTTGAATGCAGATTACAGGGTTAAAGACAGGAGTCTTGGCATTGTGGAGGAACAGCAGGACCTTGGGGTCCATATAAATAACTGTTTTAAAGTTGCAACCCAAGTTAATAGGTTTGTGAAAAAGGCATATGGGGTTTGGGTTTCATTAACAGGGGGATTGAGTTTAACAGTGGCGAGGTTATGCTGCAGCTCTATAAAGCCTTGGTTAGACCACACTTGGAATATTGTGTTCAGTTCTGGTTACCCTGTTGTAAGAAGGATGTGGAAGCTTTAGAGAGGGTGCAGAAGAGATTTACCAGGATGCTTCCTGGACTGGAGGGCATGTCTTATGAAGAAAGGTTCAGGGACCAAAAAAGGGAAAATGCTGGAAAATCTCAGCAAGTCTGGCAGCATCTGTAAGGAGAGAAAAGAGCTGATGTTTCGAGTCAAACTCACCCTCTGTCAAAGCTTTAGGGAGCTTGGGCTTTTCTCATTGGAGTGAAGAGGTGCTTCTCATGAGAGGTGACTTGATAAAGGTCTGCAAGATGATGAGAGGTATAGATATAATGGATAGCCAGAGACCTTTTCCCAGGGTGGAAATGGCTTTCATGAGGGTTCATAATTTTAAGGTGATTGGAGGAAAGTTTAAGGGAGGTATCAGAAGTAGATACTTTACACAGAGCGCGATGGGTGCATGGAATCCACTGCCAGCCGTGGTAATAGAGTCAAATACATTAGGGACATTTCAGTGACTATTGGATAGGCACATGGATGATAGTAAAGTAAGTTAGTTTGATTTTAGAGTAGGATCAACAACATCAAGGGTTGAAGGGCCTGTACTGTACTGTTCTATGTTCTAAAACCTCTGGCTGTGTTTCTCATCACCTTGGAATTGCTTCTTTTGCAAAACAGTTTAAAATGGTGCCCTCTGGTTCTAAATCTGTTACAAGAAGAAACAATTTCTCCCTATCCATTCTGTCAAGATTTCTGAAATACTGTACCAGAGGATGTTATGGAATCAGTGGCTGTCCCGGAGACAACTCCTGCAGCCACAAACCATGGTTTATAACTGAGGAGCTTCTCCTTCCATCTCCCAGGGAAATGTCCTCTATCCTGAGCAGCAAGTGAAGAATGGCAAAGGATGTCCCAAGGTGAACTAAAGGAGCAACTCACTGCCACCATATTGTGACCTCAAAGTCCCTCCTCTTGGAATAAGCTCAAGCAACAAATGGGCTGTGGGTATGGCCTTGAAATACCTCGGAGGCAAGAAGGATAAAAGGAGATTAATGGAAGTTTTCAGAATCAAGTAGTGGCTAGATAGAATGGACATAGTGAAAATGTTCTGGCTAATGAAGACATGGAAAATGAGAAGGCATATATTTGAAGCAATTTACAAAATAAGTAAATGCAATGTGAGAAAATAAAACTTGTTCCCCAAATGAATGGTTCTGGTGAGCAATGACGAGAAGTGTGGTGAAGTGGGGTCAATTGAGGCATTCAAGTGAGCATTGCATGATCATTTGAATAGGAACAATATATAAGGTTACAGAGAAAAGGTAGACAAATAGCACTAAGTCATAATGCACATTCGGAAAGCAGTTGCAGACAAGATGGATCAATGGCTTCCTTCCTCGCCATACTGCTTTTTTCCAGGCTGGAAAACATCTGAAGGAACCTAAATCTAACTTTAACATAAGTTTACATTGGAATCAATGATTTGTTTGATGTAATTTCACCTAACTTGCAATTTTTTAAAAGCACAATCACAACTTTAAGTAAGGGCTTGCTGCATACTTAATAAAATCAGAATTGTTACAAGTTGACTGGTCTGGCCGTTGATTACATTGACAAAAAACCGAAGGAGCTGCAGATGCTGGAAATCTGAAACACAAACAGAAATTGCTGGAAAATCTCAGCAGGTCTGACACCATCTGTGGAGAGAGATGAGAGTTAACATTGCAGGTCCAGTGACACTTCAGATTACTTTATTAACTTTGATTCAAAGTCTTACAATCTGGTTACTATGGCAGGGCTTGATGAAGATGATCTGCATTAACTTCATAACAGTCTCCAACATTCTCCAATAATCACTGTGCTTAAGAATGGGAAGTAATTAAGGACCATGCAGCGATTCATTGAGCGACCTGCCAGTAATCAGAGACATCCCTGGATCTCAGATGAGTAGGAACCAAAGGCTCTAAAATCAGTTTATAAAGAGAAGATAAGTTGCTGGCTAATATAACAACTTCTAGTGGATGTCTCACTAACAGTGAATGTACTCATTTGAAGAATTCGTAGGGCTTCTCCAGGATTGGATAGACCCAGAAAAGCCACTCATTGAAAAGTAAAGAATATTTAGGTGTATGGAGCTTACTATCACACTCAAAGAGATGACATGACATCAAATAGTGAGCTTGATGAAGGAGGTAGAATATTTGAAGAAAAAGTTCCAGAATACAGATTTCTAAAATTTAGTGGTTGGCTATCTTACACAGAGGATGAAAGCATCCAGGCTCGACTTAACAACCAGCAAAAGGCAAAAAGGGGGTAAAACAAAGTACAATAAATCTAGGAAAGCAGCAATCATCAATGATATACTGGATGCATGTTAAAAAGATGAATAGTGGAGACACAGTACAAAAATTAAAATGTTGCATCAGAAGAAAATGCAACCAGATTATTTGTGGTCAGAAAACCTCCTGAATTGTAAATGAATGATTATATTTATTCCAATCCCATGTGAGACCTTTGTGATCATTTTTAGAGTTTGGATTTCAAAAAAGTAGCATATTGACAGAGTTTAGTTTTCTAAATTGTTTTCTTTAAAATAATTTCTTTAAATTAAAATCAAGGTCAGAGTCCTTGTGAAACAGTTTAATCTGACATTGCTCAGAGAGCAGTGTGAATGAAAACTTATTTAAAATGTGGTGGCTTATGACGAATAGAAAAACATGGAAGGCCATTAGCTTGTTTTGAGTTCAAAATAATCAAGGGTTAATTGAGTTTAGAAACACCCTTAGACCCCCAAAGATTTTAGGGAGGTTTGAAGGAGACTTGACTGGGGTTAGAAGCAAGTAAATTTTACTCCTAAAACATAACTTTTTTTTTGTTAGAACACGTCAGGAAAATATAATTACTTCAGTAGAAAACTTTAGTTTGTGAAACTTCCAGACTAGAAGGGCTTGGTGAGAAACCTGCAGAAACTGAGAATGTGTTTTATGAATATTCATGTAAGAGCTCAGAAACAGGAGAATTAGTTAAGTATAATTTAAAGGTTTGATATGGAGTGTTAACCTCTCTGGATTTGAGTTTCCCTAATGGATAGTGTCAGGAAACAGGTTGAAACTTTGTTGAAGACCTTCCTAACTGTGCTCTATATTTATTTAGATTTTTTAAAAAATTATTTTGTGTAATGTTTCTTGTTTAAGAAACTTTGCAGCCTCATGCTCAATTTTGCAGCAGCAGTGGTAGCGGTGACAATGAGGACCGGGGACTGCCGGAAGGTAACTTTCCCATTTAAATACTTACTTCTTGGAATTAGCAGCCTCCATTTTGCAGCAACAGCAGAAGCTGAGTGGGAGCAGTTGAATTGCATTCTGGGAAGGTGAGTGAACTTAAATATTTGGGCAGTGGCAAAACCCAAGACACTACACATGTAGTTTTTCCCATCCGTCACCCTCCTCTAACCAAAATCAAAACTCTGTGATGTGTTGATAAGGTAAGGATTTTCTTTTTCTTTTTTATCGTGTGCTGGTAAGTAGTGTGATTGGTAAATAAAAAAAATTTCATTTATCTATTATTGATATTTTGTTGGACTAAGTTAAGCTTAAGAGTGAAAATGATAGGAGATTCCAGACCCATGTTATGTTGTTCTGGCTCAAAGCGGGGGCTCAAGGATGCATTTGACGTCCCTGACCCCTTCGCATGCAGGAAGTGTGTCCAGCTGCAGATCATCTTAGACTGGATGATAACTCTGGAGTGGCGGATGGACTCACTTTCGAGCATCCATGATGCTGAGGAAGACATAGGTAGCTCATTTAGTGAATTGTGCGCACTGCAGATTAGAATTGCTGAGGAAAAAAGGAAATGGATGACCGAAAGGCAGAGAAAGAGCAGAAAGGCAGTGCAGGTGTCCCTTGTGGTCGTCTCCCTCCAAATCAAGTATACTGTTTTGGATACTGTTGGGGGAGATGGCTCACCAGGGAAGGCAGTAGCAGCCAGGTTCATGGCACCGTAGCTGGCTCTGCTATATAAAAGGGCAGGAGAAAGAGTGGAAGGGCTATAATCATAGGGGATCCATTTATAAGGGGAGTAGTTAGATGGTTTTGTGGTAAAAAATGAGACTCCCAAATGGTATGTTGCCTCCCAGGTACACAGGTCAGGGATGTCTCAAATCGGCTCCAGGACATTCTAAAGGGGAAGGGTGAACAGCCAGCTGTCATGGTGTATACAGGCACCAATGATATAGGTAATAAATGGGATGATGTCCGACAAGCAGAATTTAGGGAGTTAGGAGCCAAGTTAAAAAATAGGACCTCAGAGGTAGTAATCTCAAGATTACTGGTCAGAGTAGAAATGAATGAGTGGTTTGAGAGATGGTGCAGGACTGAAGGGTTCAGATTTTTGGGACATTGGGACCAGTTCTGAGGGAGATGGGACTATTACAAATCGGATGGTCTACACCTGGGCAGGACCGGAAGTAATGTCCTAGCGGGTGCTTTTGCTAATGCTGTCGGGGAGGGTTTAAACTATTGTGGCAGAGGGATGGGAACCAAATGAGGAGGTTAGTGGACAGTAAAGAGGTAGTAACTAAAGCCTGTAAGGAACTAGATAATGAAGTCAATAGGCAGGGAGCAGGGACAGGTGGTCTGAGGTGCATTTGTTTTGATGCGAGAAATGTAGTAGGTCAGGCAAATTAACTTAGACCTTGGATTAGTACCTGGAAGTATGATGTTACTGCTATTACTGAGACTTGGTTGAGGGAAGGGCAAGATCGGCAACTAAATATCCCAGGATACCGATGCTTCAGGTGGGATAGAGAGGGAGGTAAAAAAGATGGAGGAGTTGCATTACTGGTCAGAGAGAATATCACAGCTGTGCTGAAGGAGGGCACTACGGAGGATCGAGCAGTGAGGCAACATGGACACAGCTCCGAAATAGGAAGGGTCCTGTGCTACAGGCCTCCCAACAGTGAGTGTGAGATAGAGGTACAAATATGTAGACAGATTATGGAAAAATGTAGGAGCGACAGGGTGGTGGTGATGGGAGATTTTGATTTTCCCATCATGGACTGGGATTGACTGAGTGTGAAGGGTTTAGATGGAGCAGAATTTGTAAGGAGCATCCAGGAGGGTTTTCTAGACCACTATGTAAATAGTCCAACTCGGGCAGAGGCCATACTAGACCTGGTGTTGGGGAATGAGCCCAGCCAGGGGGTTCAAGTTTCTATAGAGGATTACTTTGGGAATAGTGATCACAATTCCATAAGTTTTAGAATACTCATGGACAAAGACGAGAGTAGTCCTAAAGGAAGAGTGCTAAATTGGGTGAAGGCCAACTACAGCAAAATTCGCCAGGAGCTGTGGAATGTGAATTGGGAGCAGTTGTTTGACAGTAAACCCACATCTGATATGTGGAAGGCTTTTAAAGAGACGTTGGCTAGGTAGCAGGACAGAAATGTCCCTGTGAAAAAGAGGGCTAGACATGGCAAGATTAGGAAACTATGGATGATAGGTGTAATTTTGAGACTAGGTAAGAGGAAAAAGGAATCATACATAAGGTCTGGGCAACTGAAAACAGACAAAACTTTGGAACAATATTGGGAAAGTAGGGCCAATCTGAAATGTGGAATTAAGAGGGATCCTGAAAATGGGTGAGATTCTTAATGAGTATTTTGCATCAATAGTCACCGAGGAGAGGGACATGGTGGATATTGAGGTTTGATTACTCTAGGTCAAGTCAGCATAAGGGTATTCTAAAAGACATTAAGGTGGACAAGTACCCAGGTCCGGATGGGATCTATACCAATTTACTGAGGAAAGTGAGAGAGGAAATAGCTGGGGCCTTAAGAGAATCTTCACAGCAACCTTGAACACAGATGAGGTCTGAGAGGACTGAAGAATTGCTAACGTTGTCCCCTTGTTTAAGAAGGGCAGCAAAGATAATCCAGGTAATTATAGACCAATGAGTTTGACATTAGTGGTAAGGAAGCTGCTGAAGAAGATACTAGGGATAGCATGTATTTACATTTGAAAGAAAATGGGGTTATCAGTGATAGGCAGCATGGTTTTGTGTGGGGAAAGACATATCTTACCACTTAATAGAATTCTTTGAGGAAGTGACAAAATTAATTGAGGGGAGGACTGTTGATGTCATATACATGGACCTCAGCAAGATGTTTGATAAGGTTCCCCATGGTTGGCTGATGGATAAAGTGAAGTTGCATGGATCCAGGGTGTACTAGCTAGATGGATGGAGAACAGTCTGGGCAACAGGAGACAGACAGTAGTAGGAGAAGGGAGTTTCTCAAAATGGAGAAATGTGGCCAGTGTATTCCACAAGGATCCATGCTGGGATCACTGTTGTTTGTGATATACATAAATGATCTGGAGGAAGATGTAGGTGGTCTGATTAGCAAGTTTAAAGATGACACTAAGATTGGTGGAGTAGCAGATAGTGAAGGGGACTGTCAGAGAATGTAACAGAAAATGGATAGATTGGAGAATTGGGCAGAGATATGGCAGCACGGTGGCACAGTGGTTAGCACTGCTGCCTCACAGCGCCAGAGACCCGGGTTCAATTCCCGCATCAGGCAACTGACTGTGTGGAGTTTGCACATTCTCCCTGTGTCTGCGTGGGTTTCCTTCAGGTGCTCCGGTTTCCTCCCACAGTCCAAAAATGTGCAGGTCAGGCGAATTAGCCATGCTAAATTGCCCGTAGTGTTAGGTGAAGGGTTAAATGTAGGGGAATGGGTCTGGGTGGGTTGCGCTTCGGCGGGTCGGTGTGGACTTGTTGGGCCGAAGGGCCTGTTTCCACACTAAGTAATCTAAAAAAAAGGCAAATGGAGTTTAATCCAGGCAAATGTGAGGTGATGCAACTTTGGAAGATCCAACTCTAGAGCGAAATTGAAAAGCCCTGGGGAAAATTGATGTACAGAAATATCTGGGTGTTCAGATCTATTGTACTCTGAAGGTAGCAACATAGGTCGATAAAGTGGTCAAGAAGGCATATGGCATTGAGAACAAGAGTTAGTTTGCCATGTTACAGTTGTATCGGATTTTGGTTCTGCTACATTAAGAATACTATGTACAGTTCCAGTCGTCATATTACCAGAAGGATGTGGATGCTTTGCAGAGGGTGCAGAGGAGGTTCACCAGGATGTTGTCTTCTATGGAGGGCGCTAGATCTGAAGAGAGGTTGAGTAGACTAAGATTATTTTCATTAGAAGAACAAAGGTTGAGGGGGATATGATTGAGGTCTACAAAATCACAGGAGGTATAGACAGGGTGGATAGCAAGAAGCTTTTTCCCAGAATGGGGGGACTCAATTACGAGAGGTTCTGACTTCAAGGTGAGAGGGGAAAAGTTTAAGGGAAATATGCATGGAAATGTCTTTATGCAGAGGGTGGTGAGTACCTAGAATGCACTGGCAGTGGAGGTGGTAGAGTTGGGCACAATAGCATCATTCACAATGTATCCAGACAGGGCAGGCAGCAGAGGGATACAGATCCTTGGAAAATAGGTGACAGGTTTAGAAAGAGGATCTGGATTGGTGCAGGCTTAGAGGGCTGAAGGGCCAGTTCCTGTGCTATAATTTTCTTTGCTCATTGTTCTTTCTTTTGACTGTGTTTTAATGGCTGACCACCCAATTAAAAACTAAATTTACTTAAATTGTAAAAACTTTGATTAATCAAGCCAGATTTCATTCTGGCATTGCACTTGCCCAATGGCACTATCAGCTGGGATAATTACAAGGCGTGTGTCTGTTTCACACTACTGTGTATAATAGCAAAAACTGTTTGAGTCTTTGTGGTCCAGTACTGAATATTTAAAGTTAGAGGAACTAAATAGTCTATTCCTATTCTGATGCTTCAGGAGATTGAAAACTGTCCAGGAGTTGATGGAAATGAGTAGCTTGAATAGAGAAAATAAAGAGATTAAAAATCAGTAACTGAAGTAAATCCTTCCACACTTGCAACCTTCCTCAAATATTTCTTTTCAATGAAGCTATTGGTCATTTTCCCTAATTCTAATACATTCTGTAATCTAATCCAATGTATTTCACCAAGCAGCAGCATTTTTTTACATCAAAATATAAATTTTACAACATTATTGTTAGCACAATGTTCTCACACTGTTAATCTGTGAATGATCTGAATGCCAAAATAAAGGAAAACAGCATTTGGCACATAGGTGGATAAGTACTTAGATTCTGAAAATTTAACACACAAAAATACTCAGTCTTTCCCAGTTCCAAGAAGTTCTCATCTGACCAGACCAGTTACATGAAAACAATGCACAAATAAACCGAAGTGGATTTTTTAAAATCATAATTTTTCTATAATTTACCTCCATTTTCATGGCCCTTCTCAAATGGCTAATCTGACCAAAATTTTGATCATCAAAAGTAGTTGAATCCTATCAATGGCAGGTTTTATCATAGAATAATTGGCTGACATCTTGGTTCTAGCTGTGCAACCAGTTTAAAGGATAGGTTTATAAACTTGGGAATTCTCTCAATTCAATTCTGCACTCTCGACCTGGTAGTGAAAATTCAGTGTCTTGTTCTTCTCTTCGCAGATCCTTCCTGACTTTTTTCCTGGATTTCTCTTTTATTATATTTCAAGTAATTTCTTCTCTTGTTCTATAACTTTTTTAGTACCTGAATTTTCACAACTCAGACCCTTGAGAGAAGCAGGTTAATGGATGGTATCTAATTACATGCCCATGAGAACATAAGTGCATTCAGCCTATCAAGGCTGTTCCATCATTTAATATAATCATGACTGATCTCATTTCAGTCTGAACTACACTTTCTTGCTCATTGCCCATAACACTTCAATGGCTTACTAATTAAAAATCTGTCAATCTCCAACTTAAATTTACTTTATATCCCAGCACTCTGGGTAGTGAATTCCAAAGATTCATGACCTTTGAGAAATAATTTCTCTTTGTCTTTGTTTTAAATCTGTTAACCTTACCCTACAACTGTAACCTCTTGTTCTAGATTGCTGCACATGAGGAATTATCCTCTCCATGCCTAGTCCGTTAAACTCCTTTAGCATCTTCTATAACTCAATTAGATCTCCCATAACTCAATTAGATCTCCCCTTATTCTCCTAAACTCTGGAGAGTACAGGCCTAAACAACTCAAATTCTCTTCATGAGACAAACCCTGCATCTCTGGAATTAATCTAGTGAACCTCTTCTGAATAGCCTCCAATGTAAACCCTCCTCAAGAAAGGGGACCAAAATCATATGAAATATTCCAAGTATGGTCTCATGCATGCCGTGTGCAGTTGCAGAAACACTTCCCTATCTTATACTTTATTCCTGTAGTAAAAACAATTCTCAAATTCCATTTGTCTTCTTATTACTGGCTGCACCTGCTTATTAGTTTTCTGTGATTCAAGCACAATGACTCCCGAATCCCTCTGCATTGAAGCACCGACGTTTCTCTCCATTTGAGACCATGAGAAATAGGAACATAAGTAAGCCATTCGACACCTCGAGCTTCCTCCACCATTCAATGGGATTGTGGATAATGTCCACTTTCCTATTTCCCACAAGCCTTGATTCCCCTACTGATCAAAAATCTATCTCAGCCTTGAATATACTGAGCATTTCTGACCCCATAACTGTCTGTGGCAAGAAGTTCCAAAAACTCAACTCTCAGAAGAAATCCCTCGTCATCTCAGTCTTAAATTGGCACCCCTTAATTCTGAGACTCTGTCCCTATATCTGATCCTAGAGTCTCTCGTGAGAGGAAACATCCTCTCAGAATTTACCTTGTCAAACTGCTTAAGAATACTACATCTTTCAATGAGATTACCTTTCATTCTTCTAAATTCCAACTGAGTTCCCAACAGGTTTAGTTTTACTCATAAGATAATTGCTTCATACCAGGAACCTTGTCTAAATTGCCTCAAGTTAAATGATATCTTTCCTTAAATAAGGGGACTAAAACTGCTCGCCATATTCCAGATATGATGTAATCAGCACATTGTACACTTGCAGCAAGACTTCCCTTCTCTTATACACCAACCGTCTTGAATACAAGGCTGACATTCTAACAACCTTCCCAAATACCTGCTGCATCTGTGTGCTAGCTTTATGTTTGCGCACAAGTCTCTCCCCCAGTCCCTTTGTGTTTCAGTTTTCTGCAGTTTTCATCCACTGAAATAATTTTGTTCTTTTGTTTTCCCTGTCCCACGCAAACCACTGTGGTGGAAACATTTCCTTAACCATCATATTATACCTTTATTTTTTTTTGGTCTTTTTCTTCTTCAGCACCTTCACTCCTTCAAGAATCTAACCTTATTCCAACCCTCTCACTTCTCCTTAAAATCTTCATCCTCCTAATTTTTTCCTTCCTCTAGACTTGTCCAGCAACTCCATTTCCTTCTGCAATCACCAAGTAAACCTGTTGAAATTTTAAAGTTATTTCCAAGTTGCCAACCCACTAGCTTTTGACTTTTCATTTGTCTTGATACTTATACAGTTGCTCAAACACTTCCAAACAACCATATTTAATGCCCTTATCCCCTTTAACTTTTGCACTCCTTTATCCTGGCCTCTAGCATCGTCACTTCTTGAAGACACAGACATGAGCATAACTGGTAGGTTGACCCATTTTTGGAAACATTGTCCACTACTCCAGCATATTCTTCAGGGAAGAAAGATAATCCTTGCTTTTTTTTCAATAGTATAGTACTTATAGTTTAATGAAACTTTTAACCAAATAAAATATCCCAGGTGCTTGAGTAGTATCAAACAGAATTTGACACACAGTCTCATAAAGAGATATTAAATCAGATGACCAAAAGCTTCATCGAAGTAGTTTGTTCAACAAGAGCCTTGAAGGAAAAAAGTGAGAAAGAGAGAATGTAGGGAGGCAATTCCAGAGATAGGGGCCATGGGAACTAAAGGCACGGTCACCAATGGTGAAGCAGTTATAATCAGGGATGCTTAAGAGGTGAGAATTAACGAGAACAGGTATTTAAGAGGGCTTCCAAGAAAAATATTTCAGAGCTAGGGAGAGCCCTGGCTTGGAAGGATTTATAAACTGGGATGACAATTGTAAAACAAAGACTCTGCTTGACCAGGAACTAATGTAGTCAGTGAGCACAGCATTGACAAGTAGGAGCTAAAATACAGGCTCCAGAGTTTTGGATGACCTTGAGTTGACAGCACATCTTTTTCCACAAGCACACAAAGAACAGGGTTGAACTGGCTTTTAATCCATGTTCCTGTGGTTTCTTGAAAGAAGAATAAATAAAATGCTCTGACAGTGCAGAAGGTTGGCGGCATGGTGGCACACTGGTTAGCACTGCTGCCTCACAGCGCCAGAGACCCGGGTTCAATTCCCGCCTCAGGCGACTGACTGTGTGGAGTTTGCACATTCTCCCCATGTCTGCGTGGGTTTCCTCTGGGTGCTCCGGTTTCCTCCCACTGTCCAAAGATGTGCAGGTCAGGTGAGTTGGCCATGCTAAAATTGCCCGTAGTGTTAGGTACGGGGTAAATGTAGGGGTATGGATGGGTTGTGCTTCGGCGAGTCGGTGTGGACTTGTTGGGCCGAAGGGCCTGTTTCCACACTGTAAGTAATCTAATCTAAGGTTACCTCAGAATACAATGGGACTTTGATCAGATGGGCCAATGGACTCAACAGTGCCAGATGGAGTTTAATTTAGACAAATATGAGGTGCTGCATTTTGGTAAGGCAAATTAGGGCATGGCTTATACTCTTAATGGTGAGGTCCTAGGGAGAGTTGCTGAACAAAGAGAATTTGAGTGCAGTTTCGTAATTCCTTGAAAGTGAAGTCACAGACCGACAGGATGGGAAAGAAGGCGTTTGGCATGCTTGACTTTATTGGTCAGTGTATGGATTTTTAAAGTTTCAATGTCACGTTGAGACTGTATTGGACATTGGTTAAGCCATTTTTGGAATACTGGGTTCAACTTTGGTCTGATGAAGGGCTTTTGCCCGAAACATTGATTTCCCTGCTCCATGGATGCTACCTGACCTGCTGTGCTTTTCCGGCACCACAGTCTTGACACAATTTTTGTCTCCCTCCTCTTGGAAGGATGTTGTGAAACTTGAAAGAGTTCAGAAAAGATTGAGAACATAGAACAATATAACACAGTACAGCCCCTTTGGCCTTTACTTTTGAGCTGAACATTTATCTTATTCTAAGATCAACCTAACCTACACACCGAGGAGAAAGTGAGGACTGCAGATGCTGGAGATCAGAGCTGAAAATATGTTGCTGGAAAAGCTCAGCAGGTCAGGCAGCATCCAAGGAACAGGAGAATCGACGTTTCGGGCATAAGCCCTTCATCCTGAAGAAGGGCTTATGCCCAAAACGTCGATTCTCCTGTTCCTTGGATGCTGCCTGACCTGCTAACCTACACACCCTCAATTTACTGCCATCCATGTGCTTGTCCAGCTTAAATGTCCTGAATGCCTCTGACTCTACTACCACCGCTGGCAGTGCATTCCACACACCCACCACTCTCTCTGTAAAGAACCTACCTCTGAGATCTCCCCGATACCTTCCTCCAATCACCTTAAAATTATGACCCCACATGACAGTCATTTCTGCCCTGGGGAAAAGTCTCTGACTATTCACTGTCTCTGTGCCTCTCATTACCTTGTACACTTCTATTAAGTCACCTCTCTACCTTCTTCTCTCCAGTGTGAAAAAGCCCAAGCTCACTCAACCTCTCTGCATAAGACAAACTCTCTAATCCAGGCAGCATCCCGATAAATCTCCTTTGCACCCTCTCTAAAGCATCTACATCCAGAACTGGACACAATATTCTAAGTGTGTTCTAACCAGGGTTTTACAGAGCCGCAACAAAACCTCACAGCTCTTAAATTCAAAACCCCAGTTAATGAAAGCCAAAACACCATATGCCTTCTTAACAAACCTATCAAATTGGGTGGCAACTTTGAGGGATCTATGTACGTGGACCCCAAGATTCCGCTGTTCCTTGACACTGTCAAGAATCCTGTCTTTAATCCAGTATTTAGCACTCAAATACAACCTTGCAAAATGAATCACTTTGCATTTATCAAAGTTGAACTCCATCTGCTAGTCCTCAGCCCTGGCTCTCCATCCTGTCAATATCCTGTAGTGTGCAACAGCCCTCGACACTATCAACAACACCATTGACGTTTGTGCCATTGGCAACTTACTAACCCACCCTTCCACTTCTTCAGACAAGTTATTTATAAAAACTACAAAGAGTAGAGACCTAAGAACAGGATCCTGTGGGACACCACTGGTCATCAACCTCCAAATGGAATACTTTCCATCCACTACCACTTGCTGTCTTCTTTCAGCCAGCCAATTCTGCATCCAGACAGCCAAATTTCCCTGTATCGCATTCCTGCTAGCTTTCTAAATTAGCCTACCATGCGGAACCTTATCAAATGCCTTACTGAAATCCATATACACCACATCCACTGCTCAACCTTCATCAACTTGTCTCGTCACATCCTCAAAGAACCCAATAAGGCTTGTGAGGCATGACCTGTCCCCCATGTTGACTGTCTTTCATCAAACTATGTTTTTCCAAATAGTCATAAGTCCTATCTCTCAGAATCCTTTCCAGTACCTTGCGTAACACTGGTCTGTAATATCCAGGGATTTCCCTGTTCCCTTTCTTGAACAGAGGAACAATATTCGCCTCCCTCCAATCATCTGGTACCACTCCTGTGGAGAGTGAGGATGCAAAGATCATCGCCAGAGGTGCAGCAATCTCATTCCTTGCTTCCCATAGTAACTTTGGATATACCTCGTCTGGCCCTGGGGACTTATCTATCTTGATGTTTCCCAGAATTTCCAGCACATCCACTTCCTTAACATCAATCTGTTCAAGCCGATTAACTTGGTCCACAGTGTTCTCACCATGGTTCTTCTCTCTAGTGAATACTGAATTTAAAAAAACTCATTTAGGGCCTCCCCTATCTCTTCAAACTCCAGGCATAAGTTTCCTCTACTATCCCTGAACGGTGTTACCCTCTCTCTGATCATTCTCTTGTTCCTCACATATGTGAGGAAAACCTTTGGGTTTTCCTTCCCACCAAGGCTTTTTTGTGCCCCCTCCTAGCTGTCCTCATTTTTGACTTCTTTCCTAGCTACCATGCAATCCTCTAAAGCCAGATCCTTGCTTCCTCAACCTTAAGCAAGCTTCTTCTTTTTGACGAGAAGCTCCTCTACTCTTGCATTCCAAGACTCCTTCACCTTACCATTCCTTGCCTGTCTCAGTGGGGCAAAGTTATCCGACATTTGCAACAAGTATTTCTTAAACAGCCTCCATATTTCTGTTGTGCCTTTCCCATAGAACAATTGTTCCCAATCTATACTTCACAGCTCCTGTCTAAAAGCAGTATAATTTTCCCTCCCCCAGTTAAATACCTTCCCATACTGTTTGTTCCTATCCCTCATTCTCCGGAGTTTGCACATTCTCTCTGTGTCTGCATGGGTTTCCTCTGGGTGCTCCGGTTTCTTCCAACAGTCCAAAGATGTGCAGGTCAGGTGAATTGGCCATGCTAAATTGCCCATAGTGTTAGATGCATTAGTCAGTGTGAAATGGGTCTGGGTGGATTACTCTTCGAAGGGTTGGTGTGGACTTGTTGGGCCGAAGGGCCTTTCCCGCTGTAGGGAATCTAATCTAATCTAATCTCTCCATGTCTATGCTAAAGGTGAGGCAGTTGTGGTCACTGTCACTGATATGCTCTCCCACTGAGAGATCTAACATCTGGCCTGGCTTGGTGCCTAGCACCAAATCCAATATGGCCTATCTACATATTGAGTCAGGAATCCCTCTTGGACACATCTGACTAAATTGGCTCCATCCAGACTATCTGCATTAAAGAGGTTCCAATCAATATTGAGGAAGTTGAAGTCACCCATAACAACAACTTTGTTACATCTGCACCTTTCCAAGATATGCTGTCCAATCTGTTCTTCCATCTCTCTGTTGTTATTGGGAGGCGGGGGGGGGGGGGTCTATAGAAAACACCCAATAAAGTGAGTGCTCCTTTCCTGTTAATACCTTCCACCCATACTGACTCAATAGACAAACCCTCTTCAACAACCTTATCTTCTGCAGCTGTGATGCACTATCTAATTAACAATGCTACTCCCCCTCCTCTTTTACTCCCCTCCCTGTTCTTTTTAAAAAGATCTAAATTCTGGAACATCCAGTAACCATTCCTGCCCCTGTGAAATCCATGTCTCTGTGATGGCCACAACATTGTGGTTTCAAGTACTGATCCATGCTCGAAGTTCATCACCCTTATTCCTGATACTCCTACATTGAAACAAACACACTTTAACCCATCCCTTTGCCCGATCATCGTGTATCCTTCCTGACATACTCTCTGCATTCTATTTCTGCCATTCACCAACTACCCTCTCCTCTGATCTGATCTGGCTCCCATACCCCTGCCATCAGTTTAAACCCTCCCGAAGTGCTCTAGCAAATCTCCCAACATTGTTACCCCTCCAGTTTAAGCGGAACCCATCGTTTATGTACAGGTCTCACCTTCCCCCGAAGGTACACCAATATCTATGTATCTGAAGCCACGTGTTCGGCTGCACATGCTCCCTATTCCTTGCCTCACAAGCTCGTCACACCAGTAATAAGCCTGAGATTGCTACTCTGCTCATCCTGCTTTTTGCCTTCCAACCTAACTCTCTGAAATCACTTTTTAGATCCTCATCCCTTTTCCTGGCTATATCATTGGTGCCAATGTGCACCATGACTTCTGGCTGCTCACCCTCCCCCTTCAAAATCTTGTAGATTTAATCAGAGACATCCCGAACCCTGGCACCTGGGAGGCAACATACCTTTCAAGAGTCCGTTATCAACCAATTACAAGAATGTCGCCAGCATTTGAGGGTTTGAGCGATACAGAGTGGCTGAATAGGCTGGGGCTATTTTTCCTGGAGCAGCTCAGGGCTGAGTGGTGACGTTATGGAAGTTTAGAAAGTCATGATGGGCATGAATAGGGTGAATAGCTAAGGCCTTTTCCCCAGTCCCAAACTAATGAGGGCTATGGGCCAAATGCTGGCATATGGGATTTGGATTAATTTAGGAAATTTTGTCAGCATAGGCACATTGAACCAAAGGGTCTGTTTCCATGCTGCACAACTCTACGACTCTGTGCTCTATTTTCTCTCACTTTGTACATGGTCCTGACATTTCAGGATCTCTCTCCAGACAGTTCAATCTGCAATCAACTTTTGGTTCTGTGTCCTTTGTTAAGAAAGACATATGTTGTAATTAAATATTCAATATGTTCATAGGTTATTTGGAGTTATAATCCATAAGAAAGACAAGATGTGCTTGGTGATCTCCTATATTACAAAGGTGGTCAAAAGTCAGTGTTGTTTCCTGCATCCATTTAGAATTCCTTCAACTCTTTCCTCATAATTGATTGTATGTTTTTATTAATTTAAATATAACTTTTCACTTTATCACAATGTTTAAGGTATCTATATTTGAACATGGATTAAACTCCTTTCCTTAATAATAAGCCTCAATAATTCTTTCCTTAATAACAAACTTTGTTTACAATATTTTCAACATTTAAAAAAAATTACATCTAAAATTTTCAATTTTAAGAACATTTTAGAATACAGAATGTAAGAGAAATTTATGAAAGAAAATAAGTTCTCTGAGTTATATTCGAGGACTCAAATGTTCATATTTACCCAAGATATGTTCATGCTGCAATGGTAGCAGGATAAATATCTCAGTAGTGGGGCCAGGCCTGAGGTCAGTCTGTGCAGCAACTGCAACAGCAAAAAAGCAGAGTGCACCTGCTGTTGAACAGTGACAGTGTGGAGCTGAAGTTAGAGATGAAATCATGACTCAAAAAGTGGCATAGGCTTGGTTGCTCAAGAACCAGGTTTGCAGATTAGCTAAGCAGTATTTGGGGATAGATAAGGTACTTACTTTTCATCTGTTCAGAATAGAGAGCAGGAGTGAGATACCAGGGTTTGATGACAAGTGGATAATGTTGCATAATTAGTTCCTAGATTATTGTCTGTAGTTGATAAGATTGATGTGGTCAATAAGGTTCAAATACTTAAGGAGAACTGGACCCCATGGAATGCTCCTCCTCCAATATGTGAGAAATCAGAACCCTTCCAATGTGGAAGGTGACTGCGCATCCAAGAAGTGTGTTCGGTTGTAGCTCCTGAATTTCCACATGGAGTGCCTGGTGCTGCAAGTGGACTCACTGTGGAACACCCATGAGGCTGAGAATGCCATGGATAGCATATTTCATGAGCTGGTCACATGACCAGTAAGGGCTATACAGACAGAAAAGAGTTGGGTGACCACCAGAAGGATGATTAAGCATGGGCAAGCAGTGCAGGGGTCCCTGTGACCAATCCTTCTCAAACAACTATAGTGTTTTGGATATTGTTGAGGGGGGCTCGTATCTCAGATTATAGCAGCAGCAGCCAGATCAGTGGCACCACATCTTGCATTGTTGTACAGCAGGAAGGATTGAAGTGTAGGTGAGCAATAATGATAGGAGACTCTATAATCAGGGGCAGATATGCATTCTGTGGCTTCAAGCGAGATCCCAGGGCAGTATGTTGCCTCCCTGGTGTCAGGATCAAGGATGTATCTGAATAGGCACAGGATATTCTGAAGGCGAAAGGTAAGTAGACAGAGGTTGTGGTCCATATTGTAGCAATGACATTGGCATTAAGAGAGATAAGGACCTGCAAAGGAAGTTCAGGGAATTAGGTACAAAGTTGAAAAGCAGGACTTCTACGTTTGCAATTTTGTTTTTTCTTTCATTCACAGGATGAGGGCTAAGGGAGCATTTATTGTCCATTCCTAACTGTTAAGAGTCAAACCACATTGCTATTAGTTTGGAGTCACATGTAGACCAGACAAGGTAAGATAGCAGTTGATTTTCCCTAAAAGATATTAGTGAATCAGATGGGTTGTTCCTCACAATAATGTTGTAGCTATTACAGAGACTTGATTGAAAGAGGGACAAGATTGGCAGCTTAACATTCTGAGATTTAGATATTTCAGGTATGATAGAGGAGGTATTAAAAGAGGTGGGGTGGAAGGTTACATTATTGATTAGGAAGGATATCACAGCTGTACTGAGGGAAAACACATTGGAGGGCTCATCCCGCGAGTCATGTAAGTAGAGCTTAGGAATAGGAAAGATGCAATAACTTTGATGGGATTGTACTACATACCTCCAATAGCCATCCATGATTGAGGAACAGATATGTAGAAAGGTTATGAAAATATATAAACAACTGGTTATTGTGGCAGGTGATTTTAATTTTCCCTGTATTGACTGGGACTTGCTTAGTGCCAGAAATGTTTCCAGCTGCAGCTCCTGGAAATGTGGATTTTGGAATTAGAGTGATAGCTGTGTCATTGGAACATCCATGAGGTGAAGTGTTTGGATAGCATGTATGGGGAAATGTTCACACTGCAGGCTAAGACTCCACAAGCAGGGATGGAATTGGTGAACAACCTGCAGAACAAGAGGAACAGGCAGACAGTGCAGGACCCCCTGTACCTATTTCCCTCCAAGATAGAATTGTGTTCAATGGAGGAATGGTATCTCGGGGAAAGCACAATAGCTAAATTTGTTGCACCATGGTTGGCTCTGCTGTACAGGGGAAGAGTAAAAGGTGTGGGAATGCAACAAAACCTTTCTGTTAATAGTTAATCAGCATTAACAGCTGCATTCTCATGGTTAAGACATCTACCAGTCACTTGCCAGCCAATCAGCACTCACCTTTCATGCAGTACTGGTTTCCCTACTTTAGGAAGGATATAATAAAATTGGAGAAGGTTCAGAAAAGATTTACCAAGATGTTGCTGGAATGGAGGGTATGAGTAATAAAAATAGGCTGGCTAGGCTGGGACTTTCTTTCACTGGAGCAAAGGAGGTTGAGAGTTGACCTTACAAAGGTTTATAAAATCATTAGGGGCAACAATAAGACTAGCAATGATCATTTCCCTAGGGTGAAGGAGTTCAAAACTAGTGGGCATATTTTTAAAATGAAAGGAGAAAGTATTAAAAAGGACATGAGGGGCATTTTTTCTTTTTATAAACTGTGTGGTTCTTGGTGGAGTAAGGTGGGTGAACTTGCAGCATGGGTTTTTACCTAGAACTTTGATGTTGTGGCCATTTTGGAGACATGGATAGACAGGGACAGGAATAGTTGTTGCAGGTTCTGGGGTTTAGGTGTTTCAGTAAGAACAGAGAAGGTGTTAAAAGAGGAGGATATGTGGCATTGTTAGTCAAGGACAGTATTATGGTGGTAGAAAGGATGTTTGATGAGGACTTGTCTACTGAAGTAGTGTGGGCTGAGGTTAGAAACAGGAAAACTCACCCTGTTGTGAGTTTTCTATAGGCCTCTGAAACATTCCATGTAGAGGAAAGGATAGCAAAGGTGATTCAGGATAGTGAAAGTAACAGGGTAGTTATTATAGGGGACTTTAACCTTCCAAATATTGACTGGAAATGCTGTAGTTTGAGTACTTTAGATGGATCAGGTTTGGTACAATGTGTGTAGGAGGGTTTCCTGACACAGTATGTAGATAGGCCTACAAAAGGGTGAGACCACATTGGATTTGGTACTGGGTAATGAACCAGGCCAAGTGTTAGATTTGAAGGTAGGTGAGCACTTTGGTGATAGTAATCACAATTTGGTTACGTTTAATTCAGCAATGGAAAGGGTTAGGTATGTACCATAGGGCAAGAGTTATAACTGGGGAAAGGGCAATTATGATGTGATTAGACAAGATTTAGGATGCGTAGGGTGGGGAAGGAAACTGCAGGGATGGGCACAGTTGAAGCGTGGAGCTTGTTCAAGGAACAGCTACTGTGTGTCCTTGCTAAGTATGTACATGTTAGGCAGGGAAGAAGTTGTCAAGCAAGGGAACAGTTGTTTACTAAAGAAGTTGAATCTCTTGTCAAGAGAAAGAAGGATGAGACGTGAAGGCTCAGTTAGGGTGCCTGAGAGTTACAATTAACCAGGTAAGACCGAAGGAGAGAATTGAAGAGCCAGGAGAGGACATGAGAAGTCTTTGGCAGGTAGGATCAAGGAGAACCCTAAAGCTTTCTATAGTTGTGTCAGGAATAAAAGAATGTCTAGATTAAAATTAGGCCCAGTCAAGGACAGGCAAGGGAAGTTGTCTGTTGAGCCTGGGGATAAACCAATGAATATTTTTCAAAAGCATTAAGTTAAGACAACGTTGTTGAAGAGAATACTGCGATACAGGCTATTAGAAAATACGGGATTGAAATCCATAAGGAGGAGGTGTTAACAATTCCGGGAAGTGTAATAATAGATGGGATTTATCCTGGGGTTTTCTGAGAAGCCAGGGAGGAGATTGCAGAACCTTTGGCTTTGATCTTAATGTTGTCATTGTCGATAGAAGACTGGAGAATAGCAAATGTTGTTCCGTTGCTCAAGAAGGGGAGTCGGGACAACCCTGGTAATTATAGACCAGTGAGCCTTACTTTGGTTGTGGGTAAAGTGTTGGAAAGGAAAATAAGAGATGGGATTTATAATCATCTAGAAAGGAGTAATTTGATTAGGGAAAGTCAACATGGTTTTGTGAAGGGTAGGTCATGCCTCACTAATCTCATTGAGTTAGAACATAGAACATAGAACATAGAAGAATACAGCGCAGTACAGGCCCTTCAGCCCTCGATGTTGCGCCGATCCAAGCCCACCTAACCTACACTAGCCCACTATCCTCCATATGCCTATCCAATGCCCGCTTAAATGCCCATAATGAGGGAGAGTCCACCACTGCTACTGGCAGGGCATTCCATGAACTCACGACTCGCTGAGTAAAGAACCTACCCCTAACATCTGTCCTATACCTACCACTCCTTAATTTAAAGCTATGCCCCCTTGTAATAGCTGACCCCATACGTGGAAAAAGATTCTCACTGTCGACCCTATCTAAACCCCTAATCATCTTGTACACCTCTATCAAGTCACCCCTAAACCTTCTTTTCTCCAATGAAAACAACCCCAAGTGCCTCAGCCTTTCCTCATATGATCTTTCTACCATACCAGGCAACATCCTGGTAAACCTCCTCTGCACCCGTTCCAGTGCCTCCACATCCTTCCTATAGTATGGCGACCAAAACTGCACACAATACTCCAGATGCAGCCGCACCAGAGTCTTATACAACTGCAACATGACCTCAGTACTCCGGAACTCAATTCCTCTACCAATAAAAGCCAGTACGCCATATGCCTTCTTCACCGCACTATTTACCTGGGTGGCAACTTTCAAAGATCTGTGTACATGGACACCAAGATCCCTCTGCTCATCCACACTACCAAGTATCCGACCATTAGCCCAGTACCCCATCTTTTTATTACTCTTACCAAAGTGAATCACCTCAAACTTAGCTACATTGAACTCCATTTGCCACCTTTCTGCCCAGTTCTGCAGCTTATCTATATCCCGCTGTAACCTACCACATCCTTCCTCACTGTCTACAACTCCTCCGACTTTCGTATCATCCACAAACTTGCTCACCCAACCTTCTAGCCCCTCCTCCAGGTCATTTATAAAAATGACAAACAGCAATGGTCCCAAAACAGATCCTTGCGGAACACCGCTAGTGACGGCACTCCAAGATGAACCTTTGCCATCAACTACTACCCTCTGTCTTCTTCCAGCCAGCCAACTCCTAATCCAAACCTCCAACTCACCCTCAATGCCATACCTCCGTATTTTTTGCAGTAGTCTACCATGGGGAACCTTATCAAACGCCTTACTAAAATCCATATACACCACATCTACCGCTTTCCCCTCGTCCACCTCCTTAGTCACCTTCTCAAAGAATTCAATAAGGTTTGTGAGGTACGACCTGCCCTTCACAAAACCATGCTGACTATCCTTGATCACATTATTCCTATCCAGATGTTCATAAATCCTATCCCTTACAATTCTCTCTAAGATTTTGCCCACAACAGAAGTGAGACTCACCGGCCGATAGTTACTAGGGTTATCCCTACTCCCCCTCTTGAACAAGGGAACCACATTTGCTAGCCTCCAATCTTCTGGCACTACTTCTGTAGACAACAAAGACATAAAAATCAAGGCCAATGGCTCTGCAATCTCCTCCCTTGCTTCCTGTGAGAAGGTGACCAAACAGGTGGATGAGGGTAAAGCAGTTTATGGGCGGCACGGTGGCCTAACTGCTGCCTAACAGCGCCTGAGACCCGGGTTCAATTCCCGCCTCAGGCGACTGACTGTATGGAGTTTGCACGTTCTCCCCGTGTCTGCGTGGGTTTCCTCCGGGTGCTCCGGTTTCCTCCCACAGTCCAAAAGATGTGCAGGGTCAGGTGAATTGGCCATGCTAAATTGCCCGTAGTGTTATGTAAGGGGTAAATGTAGGGGTATGGGTGGGTTTCGCTTCGGCAGGTCGGTGTGGACTTGTTGGGCCGAAGGGCCTGTTTCCACGCTGTAATCTAATCTAATCTAATCTAATCAGTTGATGTAGTGTATATAGATTTCAGTAAAGCATTTGATAAGGTTCCTCACAGTAGGCCATTGCAGAAAATAGAGGTATGGGATTGAGGGTGATTTTAGCAATTTAGATCAGAAATTGGCTAGCTGAAAGAACATAGGGTGGCAGTTGATGGGAAAGGCTCATCCTGGAGTTCAGTTACTAGTGGTGTACTGCAAGGATCTGTTTTGGGGCTACTGCTGTTGGTCATTTTTATAAATCACCTGGATGAGGGTGTAGAAGGATGGGTTCGTAAATTTGCAGATGACACTAAGGTCAGTGGAATTGCGGACAGTTGGAAAGATGTTGCAGGTTTCACAGGGACATAGATAAGCTGCAGAGCTGGGCTGAGAGGTGGCAAATGGAGTTTAATGTGGAAAAGTGTGAAGTGATTCACATTGGAAGGAGTAACAGGACTACAGAGTACTGGGCTAATGGTAAGATTCTTGGCAGCGTGGATGAGCAGACAGATCTTGGTGTCCATGTACATAGATCTTTCAAAGTTGCCATCCAGGTTGATAGGGTTGTGAAGAAGGCATACGGTGTGTTAGCTTTTATTGGCAGAGCAATTGAGTTTCGGAGCCATGACATCATGTTGCAGCTGTACAGAGCTCCAGTGCACTTGGAGTATTGCACACAGTTCTGGTCACTGCATTATAGAAAGGATATGGAAGCAGTGGAAAGGGTGCAGAGGAGATTTACTAGGATGTTGTCTAGTATGGAGGGAAGGTCTAATGAGGAAAGGCTGAGGGAGTTGGGGCTGTTTTTGTTAGAAAGTAGGCTGAAAGGTGATTTAATAGAGACATATAAGATGATCAGAGGATTAGATAGGGTAAACATGAAGCCTTTTTCCTCAGAGGGTGATGGCTAGCACGAGGGGACATAACTTTAAATTGAGGGGTGATAGAGGACAGAGGTCAGAGGTAGTTTCTTTACTCAGATAGTAGTAAGGACGTGGATCACCCTGCCTGCAACAATAGCATACTCGCTAACTTTAAGGGCATTTAAGTGGTCATTGGATAAACATATGGATAATAATGGAATAGTGTAGGTTAGATGGGCTTCAGATTGGTTTCACAGGTAGCGCAACATTGAGGGCCGAAGAGCCTGTACTGTGCTGTAATGTTCTGTAATGTGTGGAATGAACTGCCAGAGGAAATGATGGATGCAGGTTCAGCTACAACATTTAAAAGATATTGGATAAGTAGATGAACAGGAAAATTTGGAGGGATAGAGACCAAACCACAAGCAAGTGGATCTAGTTCAGTTTGAACATGTTTGGCTTGGACTAGTTGACTGAAAGGTCTGTTCCCACACTATATGACTCTATGACACAATCAATGCTTTCCAATGGGTGTGGAAACGAAGGACATCTAAAAGTAGAACTTTCTGAATAACAAAAATAAAACTAAATGAGGCACAACAGAAAATAATGTAATTGTCAGGTTCCTAATATCATGAAATAAGCTGAATTAGAAAGTACAGAAGAACTATTAAAGAAGGGAAAACAATATGGAAATTGATAAAGGGAACACAGAAGTATTTTTAAGCATACAGATTTCAAAAGGATAGGCAAAGGCTATTTATGAGTGCTAGCACAGACATATTCTTGTGTCCAAGTAATTAAATGATCATTTGACATCTTAATGAAGACTCCAGTTTTAAAAAAGGCAGAAGAAATACTGGAAAGGATAAAAGTAGGTAAATGAGATTTTCTTTAAAAGGTTACTGTCCTCAAGATTGAATAGTCACTTAATCCTTACACCTTAAATTGCAGAGAATTTAGCCAAAATTTATTAAGCCAAGGTGGATGATGTACACTGGAGGATTGCAGATGTTCTACACTCCTGTTTAAGAAAGGGAAAATGGACAACATGAGCATCCAGGCATTCAGTGTTAGAGAAAGTGTTCGAGGCAATAATGTACGAAAAACAAAATTCACATTTAGAAAGGTAGGAACTAATAAACAAAATTCAGGATTAATATGCTAAAGACAAAAAATATTTGAAGTTGACAGTTACTTTATAAAATAACAACATATGAATAATGAGAGTATTATGATTGCAATGGAAATGTAATGTAAAAGTACAGAAGGGAAATTATACAGGGCCTTGGTGAGTTTGCATTTGGAATCCTGTGTACAATTTTGATCTGCTAATTTGAAAGAAAGGAAAATTTTGTGTTAGCAGTTGTCAGGAAAGGTTCACCTCATTCATTTGTGGGTTGAGGTTCCTGGAATTCACTAACATTCCAGGAGGTGTTAATAAAAGAAATGATAATGACTTTTAAGAGGCATTTAGACAGGCACATGAACAGGCAGGGAATAGAGGGATACAGAGTATGTGCAGGTAAATGGGATTAACTTAAAATGTCAGGATCTGTGGAAAGAGTGCACATTTCAAGTTCAGTGTGAGTTCTTCAAAGTAGAGTCAGATGGACTTTGGGTACTAATTGTGTCTTTCTCCACAGATGCTTCCTGTTTCTCCAGCATTCTGTGTGTTTGAGTGACATTTCTAGCATTAGCAATATTTTGCTGTTGTCGGAACTTATTAAATAATGGAGCAAGCTCAAACAAACCCTGCTCTTAAGTCATATATTCCTGCATATTCTTCTGATTCCAAAAGGTTTTTTTATTGTTCCTTGTTCTATGCATGATAAAATTACTGCATTTTCAATAGACTTATTGAATTAATCTGTTAACTAGATCCTTCAGCTTTAAAGTAGACCTGCTCTCTGCTGATCCTTTCACATTGTTTACTCAGTTGCGTGGGGTCTTAGCATCGCCAGATCCCAAAGAAACAAAAACAGAAATCGCTGGAAAAGCTCATTTGGCAGCATCTGTGGAGAGAAATCTGAGTTATCGTTTTGGGTCCAGTGACCATTCCTCAGATGTCACTATTGGAAATGGATGTTTCCAGTGAGCCAATAGCCGATGGACAGCACCAGGCCACCTCACTAGTCAACAGCCCAGTGATGGTCTTGGTACGGCACAACAATAGCCACAGAGCCAGCAGCAACAAGGCCACCAAGTTTCTCCTGCTTCATCTTTGTGCTTTGTGACACCCAACAAAGCCACTTCCCATTCCCCAGCACAGCCCAATCAACGGCAAACAGGTACGGTCCTCATATACTTCCATCGTCACACCCCGATGGCTTGTCCAAGAGGGCGCCAGTGAGGGCGTAGTCTGACTATACTTATGAAAAAAAAATCAGTACGCATTTATTAGTGGCTCTAGTGTTTATGTTGTGTTGCCCTTGTGTGGGGCATATTCATTCAGTTAGCAAATATTCTACTGAAGTGTGAGTACTCCCCCTTTACTACGATGTTGCTTCAAAAGTCGTTTGCCTCTAGCAGCTATACTAATAGAATTTCAACATTAGTTACCTGATTGTCAGTGTAGTTAAGAAAGAAAGTGACATATTCATGCAGCAGCATGAATCTTTTGTGCATCTTTTGATGTATAGTCATAATTGAATTGTAGCAAACCCATTTTGTACATCTCATGATCCTAAGGTGAGGCAATGACCAGTTAAACTGGGATGGAGTTAGGCCATAGCACTATAAAATTCTGCTTTTTGAAAAACCTTTTATATTATGTAACTGTGCACGCAAGACCAAAATGATCATTCTCCTCCATTTCTGCTATCTCCGCAGAATACCATCACCAAATACATACTCCCCTCCATTCCACTATCAGCATTGCACAAGGACTGTTCACTCTGCAATATCCTGATTCACTCCTCCATCACTTTTGACATTTTCTCACTCCCCCATGGCACCTTCCCATATATAACACCACCCATTCAGCTCCTCCTCACTGTCCAATGTTCCAAACAACACTGAATGACATGTTCCTGTTCCTATGTTTTGATGGTCGTTGAGGATGCAGAATGAAAATTGACCAGTACAACTTCTGAGTATTGTCGTGACATATTTTATTTGAAATTAATATTTGTTTTTATTTAATAATGAACTTAAAGCATAATCATGTTGACATTTGGCTTAAACATGTTTACAATATGACTTCAGTTTTTTAAATATATGGATTGATATTTGTGATGAACGGTTTATGAAACTGTTGTTTGGAACTGAAAAAATTCACATAATTCTACATATTACAGCTCAGACTCATGTTGGTATGTATTTTTAGTAATACATCTTCTTGTATTTGTTATTGTTATACAGAGAATATTTAATCGAAGGGGTCCTTTGTAGGAGCTCAAAAAATGATTTTATAGTTTATAATTTGGGGAAATTGACTCTCCCCACGGTTTAACTTTTATTAACTTACAAGCTATTTATTCCTAAAAAGAAATTAATGCCAAATTGATTCTAACATCAATTTTATAGTCAAACAACATCTTGGGTTTATTACCTATTTTGAATACTTCAACAATAAGAAGGCAACTTTTGAATTTCAAAGAAATATATTGCAAGCTTAACTTTAGCTAATCTAGTAATGAAAGTTAGATATTCCTGCTTGTCAGCATGATTCCATAATTTTGATGGGTAACATTGGAAGAATGCTGATGAAGAGCTTACATTCAAAACATCAATTCTCCTGCTCCTCGGATGCTGCCTGGCTGGCTGTGCTTTTCCAGCACCACACTCTGGACAGCATTGGAAGAATTCATGGCTTTCTTTTAATTTTGAAATTAGTGACTGTCAGCAGGTTTCCAGGAGAGGCTTGACTCACTAGGAAGCAACAAGCATAGCAAAACAGATGCATGGGAATTGTGTCCCTTTCCACTCTAACCTTTACTTATCGATAAAATAATGATGCTTCTATTAATGATTTAGTAATATATCTTTTTGTATTTGTTATTGTTATACAGACAATATTTAATTGAAGGGGTCCTTTGTAGGAGCTCAAAAAATGATTTTATAGTTTATAATTTGGGGAAATTGACTCTCCCCACAGTTTACCAGCTCCAATAAATGGGGCTCACAATGGACTTGTTTTCTCAGACTCTTGTAAACCTTTTCTCAGTGTAAACATATTAAGTCAACTGGTGTTCAAATGACCTCTAACCAGCTGGAATCATTCTTATTGCCCTGCAGCACAATCGCTTACTGTGTCCACTATGTGACTGTTAGATCTCATATTTTTCAGTGGAAGCATGAGTGCTGGAAATAGATTCAAAATATGACCTCTTACTTATTTCATAGAACTGTTCAAATACAGCATGCAGCACAAACAAAAGGTGCAAGGTCATGAAGACACAAAAAAAAAGCAGAACAGAACCAGAACAGAACAGAACAAAGAATGAGAGAAATCGGAACAGAATCCATGGGCTTCAAAATGGCTTCCTTGATGATCTTTTGTTAGAATGCACACACCCTCCTTTGATTACTATTCATCAGCAGGGCCGAGCTGTCACTCTGTGATTGGTTGTCTCATCAATGGACAGGCTCATGGCTCAATCACAGTTAGTTATATTTTGAAATTTTTCACAATGTTTTCTGTCAGAGTACTTTTGCCAGAACTGACAATTATTTAAAAACGTTTCAATACAGGTTAAATAAAAGAATATTGACTTCTGATCAGTTCCTACACAATTATATGGTTTATCACATTCCAATTAAAATTAAAAATCTTGAGAGCAAGCGAGAGAGAAAACCGTTCTAATGATTGCTGTTAACCATTGTGGTCTGGTTTGAATCCTTTTATTAATTAATTTGGGTCTGTAAATATTGATCAAGCAGTTAATAGTGTGAGGTCTAGAATTGTTTTATCTATGGCTTACAGAGTTGAATCAAATGTCAAATGTTAGTTATGAATTTGAAGTTGTCATTGCTTTATCTATGGCTTACAGAATGTTCTTCAAATGTATGTATTAGCTATATCTGTTCTATTGTTCAGATGTCATCATTTGTAAGTGCTAATTTTATTATCTGTGGCTAACAAAGTCTTAGTTGTGACTGAGGAAAAATGTTGTCAGCAATAGTTGAGGGCAGCCATCTTTTATTACTCAGTGATGGCCAGCCCAAGTTGAATCTGCAAATATGAATCTTTTGAAGAATCCTTTCTCTCCAGGCATTCCAAAGCAAATTTAATGTCAGTCTTTCATGTATCAGATAATTTTTAGTACACTTGCAGATAAATCCAATCGCAGATACCTCCTCCTACCGTCCCCTTGACCATGACCCCACCCCCCACCACCAAACCATCATCTCCCAGACCATCCATAACCTCATCACCTCAGGGGACCTCCCATCCACCGCCTCCAACCTCAGTCCTACAACCCCGCACCGCCCGTTTCTACCTCCTGCCCAAAATCCACAAACCTGACTGCCCCGGACGACCCATCGTCTCAGCCTGCTCCTGCCCAACCGAACTCATCTCGGCATACCTCGACACGGTCCTGTCCCCATTAGTCCAAGAACTCCCCACCTACGTTCGTGACACCACCCACGCCCTCCACCTCCTCCAGGATTTCCGCTTCCCCGGTCCCCAACGCCTCATCTTCACCATGGACATCCAGTCCCTGTACACCTCCATCCCCCATCACGAAGGACTCAAAGCACTCCGCTTCTTCCTTTCCCGCCGTACCACCCAGTACCCTTCCACCGACACCCTCCTTCGACTGACCGAACTGGTCCTCACCCTGAACAACTTTTCTTTCCAATCCTCCCACTTTCTCCAAACAAAAGGAGTAGCCATGGGCACCCGCATGGGCCCCAGCTATGCCTGCCTCTTCGTAGGGTATGTGGAACAATCCATCTTCCACAACTACACTGGCCCCACCCCCCATCTTTTCCTTCGCTACATTGATGACTGTATCGGCGCTACCTCGTGCTCCCACGAGGAGGTTGAACAGTTCATCCACGACACTAACACCTTCCACCCCGACCTCAAATTCACCTGGACAGTCTCGGACTCCTCCCTCCCCTTCCTAGACCTTTCTGTTTCTATCTCAGGCGACCGAATCAACACGGACATCTACTACAAACCAACCGACTCCCACAGCTACCTGGACTACACCTCCTCCCATCCTGCCCCCTGTAAAAACGCCATCCCATTCTCCCAATTCCTTCGTCTCCGCCGCATCTGCTCCCAGGAGGACCAGTTCAAAATACGTACAACACAGATGGCGTCCTTCTTCAAGGACCGCAATTTCCCCCCCGACGTGGTCGACGGTGCCCTCCACCGCATCTCCTCCACTTCCCGCTCCTCCGCCCTTGAGCCCCGCCCCTCCAACCGCCACCAGGACAGAACCCCACTGGTCCTCACCTACCACCCCACCAATCTCCATGTACAGCGCATCATCCGCCGTCACTTCCGCCACCTCCAAACAGACCCCAGCACCAAGGATATATTTCCCTCCCCTCCCCTATCAGCTTTCCGTAGAGACCACTCCCTCCGCGACTCCCTTGTCAGATCCACACCCCCCACCGACCCAACCTCCACTCCCGGCACCTTCCCTTGCAACCGCAGGAGGTGCAACACTTGCGCCCACACCTCCCCCCTCACTTCTCTCCAAGGCCCCAAAGGAAACTTCCATATCCGCCACAGATTCACCTGCACCTCCACCCACATCATCTACTGCATCCGCTGCAGCCGGTGTGGCCTCCTCTATATTGGGGAGACAGGCCGCCTACTTGCGGAGCGATTCAGAGAGCACCTCTGGGCCACCCGGACGAACCAACCCAACCACCCTGTAGCACAGCATTTCAACTCCCCCTCCCACTCCACCGAGGATATGCAGGTCATTGGACTCATCCACCGTCAAACCACAACAACGCGACGGTCGGAGGAGGAGCGTCTTATCTTCCGACTGGGAACCCTCCAACCACAGGGGATGAACTTGGACTTCACCAGTTTCTTCATCCCCCCTCCCCCCACCTTGTCTCAGCCGAATCCCTCCAGCCCGGCACCGCCTTCCTGACCTGCAGTCTTCTTCTTGACCTCTCCGCCTCCATCCTACTCCGACCTATCACCCTCACCTTGACCTCTTTCCACCTATCACATTTCCAACGCCCCTCCTCCAAGTCCCTCCTCCCTACCTTTTATCTTCTCCTGCTGAACACTCTCTGCTCATTCCTGAAGAAGGGCCTGTGCCCGAAACGTCGAATCTCCTGTTCCCTGGATGCTGCCTGACCTGCTGTGCTGTTCCAGCAATAAAGTTTCAACGATAAATCCAATCGCCCAGGTTAACAGCATTTAATGCCAAAATCTCTTGGAGTCTACACATGTGCAGTTGTTCAGCATCAATCAATGTTATTGTATGTAATGGCATTAGATTAGGAACAGGAGTAGGCCATTCAGCCCGTTTGAGGCTTTTCTGCCATTCAGTGAGAACATGGCTGATCTGTTCCTGCAAGGAGTGTAACAAACGCTACATTGGACAAACAGGAGAAAACTAGCCATCAGGAGACATGAACATCAATTAGCCACAAAAAGACATGACCCTCTCTCACTAGTATCCTTACATACAGATAAGGAAGGACACCACTTCAACTGGGACGACACATCCATCCTAGGACAAGCCAAATAAAGACACGCATGAGAATTCCTAGAAGCATGGCATTCTAACTGGAACTCTATCGACAAACACATACTCCACCAACTCCATCTACCACCCCCTGAGAAAAGGAACAGGAAGTGACTTCACCACAGGAAATAACATCACCAACCAAAGAAACTCAAACATATAAATAGAAAGCAGGAATTTTCAGCATTGCTTCGCCTGAGGCCCACTGAAGGTGTTACCTAGTAGGGTAACGAAATGTCTAGAAATGAACCTTCCTGCTCAGCGAACAAACCTACATCCAAAACCTCAACCTGAGCTACAAATCTTCTCAAAACTCCACATTTCTGCTTTTGGCCTATATACCTTTTGCTTAACAAACAATTATTTATCTCAGATTTAAAAACTAACAACAGATGTAGCAGCATCTGTCATTTGTAGAAGATTCAACACTATTATTCCCCTTGAAACTGATTACTAAACTTAGTCATCTCAGACTAAGCCCCACTCTCTGCAACTGGATCCTCAGTTTCCAGATCCACAAGCCACAATCAGTGAAGATTTGGGACAATATTTCATCTTCACTAACACTCAACTTGAAGCTCCTTAGGGGTGTGTACTCAGCCTCCCACTGTACTCACTGTAAATCCATCGCCAAATATCAGATTTATGCCATTTAAGAGTTCACTGATGACACCACCACAGTTGGTCGGGTCTCAGATGGCGATGAAACAGACTACAGATGGGAGGTGCAAGACCTGGGAAAATGGTGCACTGAGAACAACCTAGCTCTTAATGCCGGCAAAACAAAGGAACTCATTATTGACTTTCGGCGAGATGTTACTCGTGCCCCCCTACACATTAACAGCACAGAGTTTGAATGAGTGGAGAGTGTCAAGCTCCTGGGAGTGGTCATCCACAACAAGTTTTCTTGGACTCTTCATGTGGATGCACTGGTTACTTCTTCCTCAGGTAGCTGAGGAAATTTGGCATGATGGTAAATACCCTTGCCAACTTTTATTGGTGCACCATCAACTTTTATTGGTGGACTTGTTGGGCCAAAGGGCCTGTTTCCACACTGTAGGAAATCTAATCTATTGTTGTTAGAATACTGAATGGACTCCCAAACTCTTAATATTCACCTGTACCTATGTTTTTGTCTTTGCCGCTGTTTGCCTATTATTTAATTATCTATGCTTTTTAACTATGTGATCTGCCTGTATTGCTCATAAGACAAAGCTTTTCACTGTGCCTTGGTACACATGAAAATTAATTCAATTCAATTCAAGACTGTTCCATATCTATACCACCCTTTGTGTGTAGACATTCTTCCCACCATCTCTCCTGAATTGTTTAATTTGTAGATTGCACCCCAGATCTAGAATCCCAAATCAATGGAGGTTATTTATCTTAATCTACCCTGTTGTTCCTTTCAATATCTTGAAGATAAGATTACCCCATAAACTTCTAAATTCTACAGAAAACAGGCCTATTTGTGTAATCTCTCCTCATAACTTAACCCCTAAAGTCCAGGTATCATTCTTGTAAGCCTATGTTGTACTCCCGTTGAAGAGTGTGGCTTTGGAAAAGCACAGCTGGTCAGGCAGCATTTGAGGAGCAGGAGAATTGACATTTCGGTAAAAGTCCTTCATCAGGAAAGTTGTACAACTTCCAAGGCCAATATATCCAACTTAAGGAATAGTGCCCAAGTCGGCTGGTTACTCCAAACGTTTCAGAATAACATCTGCATCTTTATAATCCAGTCTTTGAGATGTAGAACTGAAAAATGTGTTGCTGGAAAAGCGCAGCAGGTCAGGCAGCATCCAAGGAGCATGAGAATCGACGTTTCGGGCATAAGCCCTTCTTCTGGAATGAGGAGGGTGTACCAAGCAGGCTAAGATAAAAGGTAGGGAGGAGTGACTTGGGGGAGGGGTGTTGGGAATGCGATAGGTGGAAGGAGGTTAAGGTGAGGGTAATAGGTCAGAGAGGGGGTGGGGACGGAGAGGTCGGGAAGAAGATTGCAGGTCAAGAAGGCGGTGCTGAGTCCGAGGGTTGGGATTGAGATAAGGTGGGGGCGAGGGGAAATGAGGAAGCTGGAGAAATCTGTATTCATCTCTTGTGGTTGGAGGGTTCCTAGGCGGAAGAGGAAGTGCTCTTCCTCCAGGCGTCATGTTACCATGGTCTGGCGAAGGAGGAGGCCAAGGACCTGCATGTTCTTGGCAGAGTGGGAGGGGGAGTTAAAATGTTCAGCCACGGGGCGGTTGGGTTGGTTGGTGCGGGTGTCCCAGAGGTGTTCTCTGAAACATTCCGCAAGTAGGCGGCTGTCTCCCCAAAAAAGAGGAGGCCACATCGGATGCAGCGAATGCAGTAAATGATGTGTGTGTGGAGATGCAGGTGAATTTCTGATGGATATGGAAGGATCCCTTAGGGCCTTGGAGGGAAGTGAGGTGGGAGGTGTGGGCACGAGTTTTGCATTTCTTGCAGTTGCAGGGGAAGGTGCCAGGAGAGGAGGTTGGGTTGGTGGGGGTTGTGGACCTGATGAGGGAGTTGTGGAGGGGGTGGTCCCCAACCCTCGGACTCAGCACCGCCTTCTTGACCTGCAATCTTCTTCCCGACCTCTCCGCCCCCACCCCCTCTCTGGCCTATCACCCTCACCTTAACCTCCTTCCACCTATCGCATTCCCAACGCTCCTCCCCCAAGCCCCTCCTCCCTACCTTTTATCTTAGCCTGCTTGGCACACCCTCCTCATTCCTGAAGAAGAGCTTATGCCCGAAACGTCAATTCTCCTCCTTGGATGCTACCTGACCTGCTGCGCTTTTCCAGCAGCACATTTTTCAGCTCTGATCTCCAGCATCTGCAGTCCTCACTTTCCCCTTTGAGATGTAGAAGACAGCATTCCAATAATCTTATTTCAGAATAGAATAGTTATAGAATCCCTACAATGGACCATTTGGTCCATTGAGTCCATACCGGCCTTCTGAAGAGTGTCCCAGGCAGGCACACCACCCCTACCTTATCCCTGCATTTCCCTGACTACCTCACCTAGCCTGCACATCCCTGGACACTATGGGCAATTTAGCATGGTATTATGACATGGCAGTGAACCTTTCTGCGAATTATATTAAACACCCAGAAAAGCCCACCTCACTCCATAATCTGTTGAAGTGTGAGTAACAGAGAACTCCCTAAATTCCACTATTTAAAGAAAAAAAATCAATTTTATTCTTTCACTCCAAAAGTGAACATTAACCAACAACTGTTTATAACTCTAAGCCTTCATTCTCTTAAAGGTTTGTTATCTACCTCCAACTCCATAACAATAAGCAGATCCAACAAATGCCTCTATTAAAATTATGTCAACTTAACTTTCAAAACCACATAGCGATTGTCATCGTCAGCTTCTGTCTTCTTTCAGCTGAAGATCTGGGTCATCTTCAGTCTTTTGCTACACAGATGTTTCAAATGAGAAAGTGTTTTGAAAGTCTCTCTCTCTCTCTCTCTCCATGAAAATGCCAGCTTCTTTTATACCCCAAACATTGGATCGCCTCATTGGTTCAATGTTGATAAAATAGTAAAATTCAAATGCAATTGGGTTTTATTGTCCTAGGACATAATTTAAACTGATTAGTTAAATTCAAATGATGGTCAAAACAACTGAGGTATCTAGTTTACAGCCAAATGTTACATATTTCCAATTTTCCAGTACACTCTGAAACTGCTAGTCAGTCACATGACAGTTGCCTGCAAACTCTCACAGTCTAAACAGCCTTCACTCTCTCATACAGTACATGATTTCAACTTCATAACACCTCCCCCTTAAGAAAAAATGAACCATCAAAATGAAAAGATTATTTCTTTTTTTTTCTAATTCTTAACCCCACTACAATGAAATACACACATATATATAACATTGGTATCTTTTCAATCTTAATGATACTTTATCCATTAAATCTGCAATAACTCATCTGCCATCACATTCTTATGACCCGCAACATGTACAATTTGTAAATTAAAAGTCTGTAACATAAGACTCCAACAAAATAGTCTCATATTCTTGTCTTTAAATTGTTCCAAGAATGTAAGAGGATTGTGATCCGTGTAGACACCCGTCTCCCCTTACTGTTTATCACAAAAATATTAAAATGTTATAAGGTCAGTACAAAACTCAATAATTCCTTTTTGATTGTGGGGTATTTTCTCTGGTAGGTGTTGGGTTTCTTTGAAAGTAAACAACTGGCCGTTCAATTCCATTATCATCTTCTTGTAGCAGTACAACTCCAACCCTTGTGTCACTAGCATTGATAGCAACTTTGAAGGGTTTCAAAGTCCATTAGCCTTTCAGGACTAAACACTTCTGCCTGTTTAGGTTTTTCCTGCCACATTACATCAAACAGGGTGTCAGCTAAATGAACCTCAACTCCTTTGTCTTTCTCTTTAGTTTTTGCTTCATGCTGTGACTTATGATAGCGGGATCTTATTACTACACAATCTGGGAAAATACCAAGGTATTTTTCTTTTAACTCATCAGTTCCCTGATCTTCCTTTGGCTTCTCCACAACAAGGGGTGTCATTCCCACCTTGGATTCTGCTAAACTGTTCCAAAGAACAGACTGTATTCCTGGAACTGGCACTCTGTCAATCACGCCCACTCTCACTTCCCCAGCCTTGAGTTGGCACTCCAACCTTATCTTATATTGGGGAATGCAAAATTTCTGTCCATCTATCCACAAATTACCATTCTCTCTGGTAAACAGGTTGGAAAGAATGTAAATACTTTCATCTCTAATCATTAGTGACTGATTAGAGCCTGTATCTCTCAACATTATAACTTTTATCCCTTCTCCCTTTGCCTCGGTCAGTAAAGAACAAAGTCTTTATAGAGATATACCCAGCCCCTGCCTAGGCTGTGCATTCTCCTGCAACTCCTCAACTTTTCTTGGGACTTCCTTTATGACTTTTACTAATGCCACTGGCTTAGCTTCTTTACCACATCTTTTCCCACAGTGCCTTTCTTTAACGATCAGCATTGTGACTTTACATGTCCCACTTTACCACAATACAAACAGCTGAAGCCTTTCACCTCCCTTTCACCCTCTTGGGCTTCTTTTTTAACCTGTGGTAAACTAATAACAGTGTGCTTTACTCTTTGTTTTGTACTGTAGGACCGTCTCTTCTCGCAATTTCTATCCCTCACAGAATGAAATTCTTGCCGGAAGCTAAATCTCACCTTATGCACGAATGCATCTTCATTTCCTCCCACAATCCAAAAATTGGCCATGCTAAATTGCCCGTAGTGTTAGGTGAAGGGATAAATGTAGGGGAATGGGTTTGCGTGGGTTGCACTTTGGCGGGTCGGTGTGGACTTGTTGGGCCGAAGGGCCTGTTTCCACACTGTAAGTAATCTAATCTAATCTAACCTGCCATCTCTCCTGCTCTTCTCACTTCTTGAACATTTTGTTCATCCACATGAATTCTTGTCATCATATTTGTATCATCGATAGTCACAGGTGAGGTGCTAGAAGACTGGAGGTTGGCAAACGTGGTGCTACTGTTTAAGAAGGTCGGTAAAGACAAGCCAGGGAACTATAGACCAGTGAGCCTGACCTCAGTGGTGGGCAAGTTGTTGGAGGGAATCCTGAGTACAGGATGTACATGTATTTGGAAAGGCAAGGACTGATTAGGGATAGTCAACATGGTTTTGTGCATGGGAAATCATGTCTCACAAACTTGATTGAGTTTTTTGAAGAAGTAACAAAGAAGATTGATGAGGGCAGAGCAGTAGATGTGATCTGTATGGACTTCAGTAAGGCGTTCGATAATGTTCCTCATGGGAGACTGATTAGCAAGGTTAGATCTCATGGAATACAGGGAAAACTAGCCATTTGGATACAGAACTGGCTCAAAGGTAGAAGACAGAGGGTGGTGGTCGAGGGTTGTTTTTCAGACTGGAGGCCTGTGACCAGTGGAGTGCCACAAAGATAGGTGCTGGGTCCTCTACTTTTTGTAATTTACATAAATGATTTGGATGTGAGCATATGGGGTACAGTTAGTAAGTTTGCAGGTAACACCAAAATTGGAGGTGCAGTGGACAGCGAAGAGGGTTACCTCCGATTACAACAGGATCATGACCAGATGGGCCAATGGGCTGAGAAATGGCAGATGGAGTTTAATTCAGATAAATGCGAGGTGCTGCATTGTGGGAAAGCAAATCTTAGCAGGACTTATACACTTAATGGTAAGGTCCTAGGGAGTGTTGCTGAACAAAGAGACCTTGGAGTGCAGGTTCATATCTCCTTGAAAGTGGAGTCGCAGGTAGATAGGATAGTGAAGAAGGCGTTTGGTATGCTTTCCTTTATTGGTCAGAGTACTGAGTACAGGAGTTGGGAGGTCATGTTGCGGCTGTATAGGACATTGGTTAGGGCACTGTTGGAATATTGTGTGCAATTCTGGTCTCCTTCCTATCGGAAAGATGTTGTGAAACTTGAAAGGGTTCAGAAAAGATTTACAAGGATGTTGCCAGGATTGGAGGATTTGAGCTACAGGGAGAGACTGAACAGGCTGGGGCTATTTTCTCTGGAGCGTCAGAGGCTGAGGGGTGACCTTATAGAGGTTTACAAAATCATGAGAGGAATTGATAGAATAAATAGACAAAGTCTTTTCCCTGGGGTCGGGGAGTCCAGAACTAGAGGGCATGGGTTTAGGGTGAGAGAGAAAAGATATAAAAGAGACCTAAGGGGCAACTTTTTCACGCAAAGGGTGGTACATGTATGGAATGAGCTACCAGAGGATGTGGTGGAGGCTAGTACAATTGCAACATTTAAGAGGCATTTGGATGGGTATATGAATAGGAAGGGTTTGGAGGGATATGGGCCGGGTGCTGGCAGGTGGGACTAGATTGGGTTGGGATATCTGGTCAGCATGGCCAGATTGGACTGAAGGGTCTGTTTCCATGCTGTACATCTCTGACTCTGGAAGAAAGTTCTAAACTCTCCCAGCAGAATAAATTCTCTTAGAGCCTCATATGTCTTTTTTAAGGCCTGCACCCATCTATCAAAATTTACTATGTTTAATTCTTTCAAACTCAACATAAGACCATAAAACCATAACACATAGGAGTGGAAGAACGCCATTCGGCCCATCAAGTACACTACGCCATTTAATCATGGCTGATGGGCGTTTCAATTCCACTTACCACACTCTCCCCATAGCCCTTAATTCCTTGCAAGATCAAGAATTCATCAGTCTCTGTCTTGAAGACACCCAACGGCCCAGCCTCTACTGCACTCCATGGCAATGAATTCCACTGGCTCTCTGGCTGAAGAAATGTCTCCTCATTTCCATTCTAAATTGGCCCCTTCTAATTTTAAGGCTTTGCCCACAGGTCATCGTCTCCCCGCCTAACGGAAACAAATTCCCTTTGTAAGCCATGTAAGTTTCTATTAGACCTCCCCTCAACCTTCTAAACTCTAATGAACACAATCCCAGGATCGTCAGCTGATCATCATATGTTAGATCTACCATTCCAGGGATCTTCCATGTGAATCTCCGCTGGACATGCTCCAGTGCCAGTATGTCCTTTCTGAGGTGTGGGGCCCAAAATTGGACACAGTATTCTAAATGGGGCCTAACTAGAGCTTTATAAAGTCTCAGAAGGATGTCACTGCTTTTATATTCCAACCCTCTTGAGATAAATGACAACATTACATTTGCTTTCTTAATCACAGACTCAACCTGCAAGTCAACCTTTAGAGAGTTCTGGACGAGCACTCTCAGAACCCTTTGTACTTTGGCTTTATGAATTTTCTCACCGTTTAAAAAATAGTCCATACCTGTATTCTTTTTTCCAAAGTGCAAGACCTCGCACTTGCTCACGTTGAATTTCATCAGCCATTTTCTGGACCACTCTCCTAAATTGTCTAAATCTTTCTGCAGCCTCCCCACCTCCTCAGAACTACCTGCCTGTCTGCCTAACTTTGTATCATCGGCGAACTTTGTCAGAATGCCCCTGTCCCTTCATCCAGATCTTTAATATGTAAAGTGAACAGCTGTGGCCCCAACACTGAATCCCCACTTGTCACCAGCTGCCATTCTGAAAAAGAACCTTTTATCCCAACTCTCTGCCTTCTGTCAGACAGCCAATCCCCAATCCATGCCAGTAGCTCACCTCGAACACCATGGGCCCTCACCTTACTCAGCAGCCTCCTGTGAGGCAGATGACACAAAATTTGTTTGTGTTGTTGATAATGAGGAGAATGGTCCCAGGCTACAGCCTGATATTGATCAGCAGGAAAATTGGCAGAGGGAATTTTACCCTAAAAAGTGCAAAATGATGCATTTTGGGAGGTCTAATAAGAGAAAGATGTACTCAATCATTAGTAGATACATGAAGAGTATTAAGGAACAAAGGGACATAAACACGTGTGTCTAAGACCAAAAGATACAAGTTTAAAGTCAGGAGCAAATATTTAGAGGAGATCTGAGGAAAACATCTTCACCCAGAAGGTCTTAGAAATATCGAACCTGCTGCCTGAAAAGGCAGTTACTCTTGAAACATTTAAAAGATATTGAGATAAGCACTTAAAATGTCAGGACCAAGTGCAAGTAAATAGGATTAGTGTTTATTGGTCGGCATGGGTATTTTGGGCCAAGAGGCCTGTTTCTATCTAAATGACTCTATGACTCTACAAATTACAGAAAGTGGAAGACCATGTTGAGAGAGCAGTTCATAACACATAGCTTACTGGGCTTTATTATTCCGGGCATACAGTTCAAAAGGAAGGAAATTATTTTGAAATTATGTTCTGAGGAAGGATCAGTCAACTTGAAACATTAACTCTGATTTCACTCCACAGTTGCTGCCAGATCTGCTGAGTTTTACTATTCTTGTCTTTGATTTACAACATCTATCATTTTTTTCAGCTTTTATTTGGAAGCTATGCAAAGCCTATATGAAACACTAGTTTTGGCTCGAAGTAAAGAATTACTTGCAGTTCTTAGTGCCACACTTTAGGAAGGATGTGAGGACATTAGAGAGAGTGCAAAAAAGATTTACAAAAAAAAATCCAGGCATGAGGAACTTCAGTAATATAGATAGATTAGAGAAATTGGGGCTGTTCTCCCTAGAGACAGAAAGGTTGAAAGACTATTTTATAAAAGTTTTCAAAATCATGAAGGTTCTGCTTTGAGTATACGGGGAGAAACTGTTCCCTATTGTGAAAGGATGTCTGACCTATGAAGCATTTAGGTTTTTTTTCTCATTTATGTGTGAATAAATATAACTTCTGGTTCAAAGCCATAGAAGACTGCTGCTGATTATTTTTAAACTGATCACATACTAAGGGGGATTTGAAAACCCACACATTTACCTTTTCGGAAATAAACCACACTGGTTATAATTGAAAGGGAAGGGAACTGAAGGCTTTAGTTAATTTTGCCTCTCCTCTTCATAGCATTTTATGTTATAAATATTGTATGAAAGCAAGTTAATGTTTTGAATGGCTCAGTCCTACTTGCACCTTCCTTTCTCTATATTGACTAGATTTGAAACAACTCGACATCCACACATAAATATGTCAACAATTTGTTCTTGACATTATTTCCTAGATCAGCAATCATTGTTCTGGAAAGCATTTTCCAACTTCAGAAGCTGGTCTATTAAAATGTTTTTGCCATCCATACTCAATACGTTGTGGAACTAAATGCAACATACCAGTTTACTTGTAAAAAATTATAATGTGGTTGTTTATTTCTTCATTTTACATTATTCTCATAATGATCAAGTTTGTAATGATAAATAATCTTCAATCATCATTTTGTTCAAGCAGCAAAGATGATTTAAAAATTAATATGATCAATTTCAGGAATGTGGTTAATATAAGATAAAGGCAACACTCGTTAATAGACTTCAGTTACTTCATGCTTTCTGATCTTCCGCATAGCAAACCCATGGCTTCTTGAATGGATATGTACTTTCAAGTTGATATGTGGGCCTTATTATCATAGAACCCTGCAGTGCAGGAAGAAGCCATTCAGCTCATCAAGTGTGCACTGACCCTCGGAAAAGCATTCCACTCTATCCCCATCCCCATAATCTGCACTTGTTGACACTACCAGGCAATGTTTAGCATATCTAATCCACCTAACCAGCACATCTTTGGGCTAGAGCACCTGGAAGAAATCCATGCAGATACAGGGAAAATGTCCAGAGACCAGACAGACAGAATTGAACCCAGGTTCCTGGCACTGTGATGGAGCAGTGGTAACCACCATGCCACCTCAAATCATAGCAGGC
The DNA here is from genome assembly GCF_037043375.1 of Chiloscyllium plagiosum. Classification (NCBI taxonomy): domain Eukaryota; kingdom Metazoa; phylum Chordata; class Chondrichthyes; order Orectolobiformes; family Hemiscylliidae; genus Chiloscyllium; species Chiloscyllium plagiosum. Next base: position 51,715,427 of record NW_028270144.1, read on the forward strand.
TGTGAGATTTCTTGATAGTTGAAGATCTGGTAGGTGGGTTCTCGGGTGAGCTTTGAAACTGGAAATAAGTTAAGTACTTTGGGTGTTTAAGGACTTGCAGCTAGTTTCAGAGTTTTGTTCTCAGGCTGTCTGATCATTCTGATAGACTTGCTGCAACTGCCTATCGACAGCTCTTAGTTTATCTTTTCAAAAATACAGGATGACCTTTGCTGTCTCACCATGTGACTTTTGACAAGGTCGAGGTTCTAAATAAGGAATTGTGTTACATAAGATTTACGCTTCTGAGGCCCTCCCAGTCTAATGAACAGCCTGCAAAGACTAGTGGAGAAGATATCTCCACTAGTAGGAGAGACTAGGACCAGGGATGTAGACTAAGGGTGAAGGGACAACCTTTTAGAACTGAGATGAGGAGCAATTTCTACAGCCAGACGGTGGTGAATCTCATTACCACAGAGGGCTGTGGAGGCCAAGTCATTGAGTGTATTTAAGACTGAGATAGATAGGTTCTTGATTAAGAAGGGGATCAAGGGTTACAGGAAGAAGGCAGGAGAATGGAGTTAAGAAACACGTGGATCATGATTGAATGGTGGAGCAGACTCGATGAGGCTGAATGGCCTAATTCCACTCATACACTGTATATCTTATGCTATTTTTTGGAACACATTATTCACAGCTGGTCAAGGGAGAAATGCCCCATGCTGTTGGCACTCAAAAGGCAGCTAAAGACCAGGTACCTGCTCAATCCTGTGCAGGAAAGGACCCATGGTTTGGGAATTAGGCACTTAATATATATGCGCAAGAAGACAGGTTTGTCAGGGCCACTGGGCAACCTGACACAAAGGTTTCAGGATTGCAGCAAAGTTGTAGGATCCCTGCGTTCTCAGATATGCAAAAGACTGTCTTCATGGACACATTGATGGCTGCCATGAGGGTCAGGTCCAGCAGTCTCAGAGTCTGCTGTCCTCCGTTACTCCAGTTTAGCACTAACAGTAGGATGACATGAAAGGCTGGTCCAAAAGGTAAGAGCTCATAGGACCCAAGGAGGCAAAGGGTATTTGTAGAGGGATGTCTTTGTAATTGGAAGATTGTGACCAGCAATGCACCACAAGAATCAGTGTTGGGACCTCTGCTATTTGTTGTGTACATTAATGGCTTGGATGTGAATATAAAAGGTATAATTAGTACATTTGCAGGATGACACAGAAATTGTTGAAGTTGTTGATAATAAGGAGGATGGTCTGATATTGATCAGCTGGTAAATCAGTCAGAGGAATATCAAAGGGAATTTAATCCTTGTAAGTGCAATGCTGTACATTTTGGGAGGTCAAATAAGAGAAGAATATACAAAATTGGGGACTGCAACTTCCCAAATATTGCCTGGGAATACTATAGTTCAAGTACTTTAGTTGGTCAGTTTTTGTCCATTGTGTGTAGGAGGGTTTTCCCGACACAGTATGTAGACATTCCTCTCATTCCTGATGAAGGGCTCCTGCCGGAAGCATCGATTTTCCTGCTCCTCGGATGCTGTCTGACCTGCTGTGCTTTTCCAGCACCACTCTAATCTTGACTCTGATCTCCAGCATCTGCAGTCCTCACTTTCACCACACCATGTAGACACTGCCAACAAGAGGCAAGGCCACATTAGATTTGGTACTGGGGAATGAATCCGGCCAGGTGTTACATTTGGAGGTAGGTGAGCACTTTGGTGATAGTGACCACAATTCAGTTATGTTAACTTTCATGATGGAAAAGGAGAGGTATACACCAGAGCGCAAGACCTACAGCTGGGAGAAAGGCAATTACAATGCAATTAGACAAGATTTAGGTTTCATAGGATGGGAAAAAAACTGCAGGGAATGGGCACAGTAGAAATGTGGAGTTTATTGATGAGTATGTACCTGTCAGACAGGGCGGAAGTTGTCGAGCGCAGGAGCCATGGTTTATTAAGGAAGTTGAATCGCTTGTCAAGAGAAAGAAGAAGGCTTATGTGGGGATGACCTATGAAGGCTCAGTTAGGGCAATTGAGAGTTACAAAGTAGCCAGGAAAGACCTAAAAAGAGAGCGGAGATGAGCGAGGAAGGGGCATAAGACGTTTTTGGAGGATTGGATCAGAGAAAACGTGAAAGTTTTCTGTAGGTATACAAGGTATAAAAGAATGACTAGAGTAAGATTAGGGTCAATCAAAGACAGTAGTGGAAAGGTTCATGTGGAGTCAGAGGAGATAGGGGAAGTGCTAAATGAATATTGTTGTTGTGAGAATATGGAGATACAGGCTACTAGACTAAATGGGTTGAGGTTCACAAGGAGGTGGTGTTAGCAATTCTGGAAAGTATGAAAATAGATAAATTGCCTGTGCCGAGTGGGATTTATCCTCAGATTCTCTGGGAAGCCAGGGAGGAGATTGCCAAGCCTTTGATTTTGATCTTTATGTCGTCAGTGTCTACAGGAATTGTACCAGAAGACTGTTGTCCCCTTGTTCATGAAGGGGAGTAGAGACTACCGTGGTAATTATAGACCAGTGAGCCTTACTTCAGTTGTCGGTAAAGTGTTGGGAAAGGTTATAAGAAATAGGATTTATAATCATCTAAAGAGGAATAAGTTGATTAGGGTTAGTTAACACAGTTTAGTGAAGGGTAGGTCGTGCCTCACAAACCCTATTGAATTTTGTGAGTAAGTGACCAAACAGGTGGATAAGGGTAAAGCCATTGATGTGGTGTATATGGATTTCAGTAAGGCGTTTGAGGAAGTTCCCCTTGGTAGGTTACTGCACAAAATACGGAGGTGATTTCGGTGATTGAAGGTGATTTAGCAGTTTGGATCAGAAATTGGCTCGCTGAAAGAAGACAGAGGGTGGTGGTTGATGGGAAATGTTCATCCTGGAGTTCGGTTATTCGTGGTGTACCGCAAGAATCTGTTTTAGGTCCACTGCTGTTTGTCATTTTTATAAACGCCCTGTGGATGAGGGCATGGAAGGACGGGTTAGTAAATTTGCAGATGACACTAAAGTTGGTACAGTTGTGAATGGGATGTAGTAGGTTACAGAGGGACATAGATAAGCTGCAGAGCTGGACTGAGAGGTGGCAAATGGAGTTTAATGCAGAAAAGTGTGAGATGTTTCAATTTGGAAGGAGTAACAGGAATGCAGAGTACTGGACAAATGGTAAGATTCTTGGTAGTGTAGATGAGCAGAGAGATCTTGGTATCCATGTAGATAGATCCTTTAAAGTTGCCACCCAGGTTGATAGGGCTATTAAGAAGGCATACACTTTTATTAGTAAAGGGTTCGAGTTTCAGAACCATGAGGTCATGCTGCAGCTGTACAAAACTCTGGTGAGGCCGCACTTGGAGTATTGCGTGCAGTTCTGTTCACCGCATTGTAGGAAGGATGTGGAAGCTTTAAAAAGGATTCAGAGGAGATTTACTAGTATGTTGCCTGGTATGGAGGAAAAATCTTATGAGGAAAGTTTGAGGGACTTGCGGCAGTTTTCATTAGAGAGAAGAAGGTTGAGATGGACTAAATTGAGACATATAAGATAATCAGAGGGTTAGATAGGGTTGACAGTGAGAGCCTTTTTCAGAGGATGGTGATGGATAGCACGAGGGGGCATAACTTCAAATTGAGGAGTGATAGGTATAGGACAGATGTCAGAGGTAATTTCTTTACTCAGAGAGTAGTAGGGTCATCAAATGCATTGCCTGCAACAGTTGTATACTGGTCAACTTTATGGGCATTTAAATGGTCATTGGACAGCCATATGGACGAGAATGGAATAGTGTTGATTAGATGGGCTTCAGATTGGTTTCACAGGGCGGCACAACATTGAAGGCCGAAGGGCCTGTACTGTGCTATAATGTTCATGTTCTATGTTCTATAATAAATGGTGGGTCCCTCAGGAGTATCAAGGAACAAAGGGACCTTGGTTTACAAATCCATTGGATCCCCAAACGTCGCGAGTGTAGTGCTCAAAAGCATAGCACATCAGGCGGCATCTGAGGAGCAGGAGAATTGACATTTCGGACGTAAGCCCTTCATCAGGAATGCGGCTTGTGGGTCGGGGCTGAGATAAAAATGGGAGGGGGTAGGGCTGGGGGAAAGGTAAATGCAAGGTCTTGCACTTTGGGATAAAGAATACAGGCATGGACTATTTTCTAAACGGTGAGAAAATTCATAAAGCCAAAGTACAAAGGGATCTGGGAGTGCTAGTCCAGGATTCTCTAAAGTTTGACTTGCAGGTTAAGTCTGTGGTTAAGAAAGAGAATGTAATGTTGTCATTTATCTCAAGAGAGTTGGAATATAAAAGCAGTGATATCCTTCTGAGACTTTATAAAGCACTAGTTAAGCCCCGTTTGGAATACTGGGAATACAGTTTTGGGCCCCACATCTCAGGAAGGACATACTGGCACTGGAGCATGTCCAGCGGAGATTCACACGGATGATCCCTGAAATTGTAGGCCTAAAATACGATGAACGGCTAAGGATCCTGGGATTGTATTCATTAGAGTTTAGAAGGTTGAGGGGAGGTCTAGATAATGCATGGCTTAGAAAGGGTGGGTGCTGGAAATTTGTTTCCGTTAGGTGGGGAGACCCGGACACGTGGGGACAGCCTTAGAATTAGAGGAGATCAATTTAGAATGAAAATGAGGAGACATTTTTTCAGCCAGAGAGTGGTGCGCTTTTGGAATTCATTGCCACAGAGCGCAGTTTAGGCCAGGACATTAAGTGTCTTCAAAGCAGAGATTGATAAATTCTTAATCTTGCAAGGAATTAAAGGCTACAGGGAGAGTGTGGGTGAGTAGCGTTGAAATGCCCAAATGCCATGATTAAACAGTGCAGTGAACTCAATGGGCCAAATGGCCTTACTTCCACTCCTGTGTCTTAAGGTAGCTGGGAAACCGATAGGTGGATGAAGGTGAGGGAGAAGGTGATTGGTTGTGGGGAAGTGATGGACAAGTCCAGAGGGCGGTGCTGAATTGGAAGCTTGGGACTGAGATAATATGGTATGAGGGGAAATGAGGAAGCTGTTGAAATCCAGTGTGATTGCAGGGTCCAAGGCGGAATAGGAGGCATTCCTCCTCCAAGCGTCGGGAGTTAACAGTTTAGAGGTGGAGGAGGCACAGGATCTGCATGTCTTTGATGAAGAGGGAGGCGGAGTTGAAGTGTTCAGCCTCCTGCAGTAGCAGGGAAAGGTGCCAGGAGTGGGGTATGGGCTGGTTGGGGGTGTGGACCTGACGAGGGAGTCAATGAGGGAATGGTCCATTCCCTCCACGACTCCTTCGTCAGGTCTATACCTCCCAACAGCCCAGTCTCAAGCCTCCAACACAGCACTGCCCTCTGGGCCTCACGCCCCCTCCCCCCCCACCGACCTATCACTTTCTCCCTCACCTTCATCCACCTATCGCTTTCTCAGCTACCTTTCCCCCAAGCCCAACCCCCTCCTATATATCTCTCAACCCAACCCACAAGCTTCATTCCTGATGAAGGGCTTATGCCCGAAATGTCGATTCCCCTGCTCCTCGGTTGCTGCCTGGCCTGCTGTGCTTTTCCAGCACTACACTCTCAATTCTGAGCTCCAGCATCTACAGTCCTCACTTTCTCCTAGCAGATCCTCAAATGTGTCAAAACAGGTAGACAGAGGTGGTGAAAAATGCAAATGAGATACTTTCCTTCATTACCTCGTCATAGGAGTAAGGAAGTCTTGTTACTACATTATTAGACATTGATGGTAACACATGGAATACTATATATGGTTCTGATCATGATTACACTGGAGGGGTCAAGAGAGATGACAAGTCTTAGTTATGAGGAGAGACTGGATAGGCTGGGTTTGTTTCCCTTGGAGCAGAGGAGGCTGAGGAGCGATCTGATTGAGGTATATAAAATTATGAGAGTCATAGGAAGATTAGATTGAGGGAATCTTTCCCTGTGGCAGAGCTGTCAAGACCAGAGTTGAGAATTGAGTGGTTCAGAGAAGATCTGAGAAGAATTATTTCACCCAGAGAGTCTTAGAAATATGGAACATGAGAAGGGTGGCAGAGGCAGGTAATTTTGCAACATTAATGAAGCATCTGAATGAACATTTAAAATGCCAGGGCATTTTAGGCTATGGACCAAATGCAGGTAAATGGATAAGTGTAGTTTGGTGTTTGTTTGTCAGCATAGGAGGGCTGAAAGGTGCTGTATGACTCTGTGACAGGGATGAGGGACCTTGAGCTCAAATCCAGGTGGCCCTCATCACAGGGAGACAGGACAGTGCCAGTAGGCACTCAGCCAAAGTAGGAGTCACAACAGGCCCTGGAAGCATCTCTTGTCAGGACATTGCAGAGGTGGCCAGACCTTTTATCACTACCCTACCAGTTTCCCTCAGTGCTGTCGGAGTTTAAGCCAAGAAGAGTGTATCTGCAGGTGGGCAGGTCATACTCAGTATGTTTGGGTCACCATAGCAAACCTCCAGGGCCAACAGGCTCCACAGAGACTGCACTGGGACATATTGGCAACGAGAAAATCAATACCTTCTGAAAATGCACAGGTGAGATCTTGTTGTAAATAAGATTTCACATTTGCAAATACAGCTGTGTGTGCGAGTGTCTGGTTGCAACTTCACACCAGACATACTAAACCCACCCTTCCGAAGTTTGAAGTGAGCAGCTCCAACACCAAGTTCAGTCTGTGGGTAAATCACAAGTGACTGCTGTGTTTGTTACTGGACTCCAGCATTCTGGTAAACAAACAGAGGCATTAGTGGGATTCAGTCACTGCCTTGCATGATCTGGTTAAGAGTGCCTGGGGAAAGGATTTATACTCGACTCAACAAGCTGATACTTTGAGAACCTAAGTCGTAGACTGCTCTCAGGTGTGTTTCAGCCTTGCTGTATGTGTCTATGTGGTGCTGTTGCTGTTTGAAAGGCCTCCTCCTTCACAGATAAAGCAGCTAGAGCTCCAGGTCTCAGAATGTCAGCAGTGGTTGGAGACACTATGATGCATCTGTGAGGCTAAACGTTACATGCAAAGCATGCTTAGAGAGGTAGTCACAACGCAGCTCAAGGGACTAGAGGAAAGATGGAATGGATGACCATCAGATAGTCTAGAAAACAGGCAGGTTGACTTGTGGAAGAATGATATTGTTGCCATCACAAAAGCATGATTGAGGTTGGACTGGTAACTGAACATTCTGATATATAGGATCTTTAGGCGAAACAGAAGGGATTGTAAAAAGGGTGTGGTGTTACACTCAGTTAAGGAATCAATTGCTGCAATATGGAAAGATGATATCATAGAATCCCTACAATGTGGGCACAGGCCATTCAGCCCATCGAGTCCACACCAACCCTCTGAAGAACATCCCACCTAGATCCACACCCTTACCTATCCTTGTAACCCTGCATTTAGCATGGGTAGTTCATCTAGCCAGTACACCCTTGGAGATGGCAATTTAGCAATGCCAATCTACCTAAGCTGCACTTCTTTGGCCTGTGGGATAAAACTGGAACACCCGAAAGAAACCCACGCAGACATGGGAGAATGTGCAAGCTCCACACACACAGTCGCCCCAATAGTGGAATTCAACTTGGTGCTGTGAGGCAACAGTGCAATATCTTGGAAGGGTCTTGAAATGAGGTTTTGTGGGTAGAACACAGGAATGTTAAGGTCAGCTACTTTACTGAGAATGTATTATATGCCCCCAAAAAGTCAGCCGGAGCAAATATGTAGATAGTACACAGAGATGTGTAATTGGGTATACTAACTATACCAGGGAATTTCAACTTTCCCAACATATATTGGGATTGTCATAATGTTAAGGATTTAGAGGGGGCAGATTTCTTGAAATGTATCCGGGGTGTTTTTCATTTCAGTAGATAGAAAGCTCAACAAGGGATAACACAATGCTGAGCTAACAAGAAGGAAAAACCTACTTAACCTCATCTTCAACAATCTGCCTGCAACAGATGCATCTGTCCGTGACATTATTGGTAAGAGGTCCTTGTGGACATGACGTCCCATCTTCACATTTACGGTGTAACTATAGTGGATCTAGCAGCTCAAAATTATTCCTCCATAAGGCACTGTTGGCCATCAGCAGAAGTAGCATAACATTCAACAACAATCTGCAATCTTATGTCCCAGCATATCCCCCACAGAATCATTACCATCAAGCCAGGGGATCAATCTTGGTTCAATGAAGCATACAGGAGGGCATGTCAGGAGCAGCAATGGGCAAACTGAAAAATGAAAAAACAAGTGATAGATAGAGCTATGCAATCCCACAATCAACAGTTCTGATGCCAGTCCTGAACCAATTCGATGCCCTCCATGTGATATCAAGCAATTGTTGGAAGCACTGGATACTGCAAAGGCTGTGGGCCCTGACAACGTTCCAGCAATCATTCAGAAGACTTGTATTTCAGGACTTACCCCAAGCCAAGCTGTTCCAGTACAGCTGCAACATTGGTATTCACCTGACAATGCGGAAAATTGTCAAGGCATGTCCAGTACTCGAGAAACAGAATAAATCCAACCCAGCCAATTACCACCCCATCAGTATACACTCAATAACTAACAAGATGATGGAAGGGGTCATTAATAGTGCTATCAAGCTGCACTTACTTAACGATGATCTGCTCATGACATTCAGTCTGGATTCTGACAGGGCTACACAGCTCCTGACCTCATGACAGTATTAATTCCCTTCAGAAGTGATTGCCCTTGGCATCAAGGCCGAATGGTGCATCAAAGAGCCTTAATGAGACTGGTATCAACAGGAATCAGTAGGAAAACTCTCTGATGATTGAAGTGATAACTGGCACATAGGAAGATGGTTGTGGTTATTGGAGATCAGTCATCTCAGCTGTGGGACATCTCTGCAGGAGTTCCTCAAGGCCCAAGACACAGCTATCCTCAGCTACTTCAAAAGTTACCTTCGCTGCATTGTGAAGGTGAAATACAAATGATCCTGAGCTTCCAGTTGCCTCCCATTCACAATTGTGTTCCCTGCCCAATATTTCTCTCTCAGGTCTATTGCAGTGCTCCAGTGAGGCATAGCATAGTGGGTAAAGGACATGAAAAGAGGTGTTCAGGTTCTCAAATTATTGAACTTGATATTCAGTACCCAAGTGGAAACTAGGGAGGGCATCAATCAGGTTGCATTAGCTCATGAATAGAACTGACAAGTTTCACAAGTTCAAGTTCTAAATTGGGGCAAAGCCAATTTTGCTGGTATAAACAGGAACTTCAAAAGTTGATTAGGGAGGTTGTTTGTAGGCAAAGGGGTGTTTGGTAAATGGGAGGCTTTCAAGAGTGAGTTAATGAGGATTCAGGGCCAATATTAAAGTGAAGAGCAAGTCTGGCAGGAATAGGGAATCCTGGATGGTGAGAGATATTCAGGCTCTGGTCAAGAAAGAAAAAGGAGACTTAAGACATGTAAAGGCAGCTGGGATCACGTGAATTCCTTGAGGTGTATAAACGGTGTTGGAGTACATTCAGATAAAAATCAGGGGAGCTAAAAGGGGACACAAGATGGCTTTGGCAGGTAATGTAAATGAGAATCTGAATGGATTCCACAAATGCGTGAGGGCAAAAGAGTAACTAAGGAGAGAACAGACCCTCTAAAGAATCAAAAATGTTGTCTAAGCGTGGAGCCACAAGAGATGGTTGAGATCCTAAATGAATATTTCCTTACTGTTGACAAAAACATGGATGCTTGGGAACTTGTGAAGGGGACGTGAGATAGTTTTGGCAAATCAGGTTAAGGAGAGTCCAGTGGGATTCTATAAACACGTTAAAAACAAACAGGTAACTAAGGAGAGATTAAGGCATCTTAAAGATGGGCAAGGCTGCCTTTCTGGGGAACTGCAGGACATGGGGGAGATACTAAATGAGTATTTTGCAACAGTGTTTACTGTGGAGAAGGATATTGAAGCTATAGAACTTGGAAAAATAAATAACAACATCTTACAGAGGAGGATGTACTGGTTGGCTTAAAATGCGTGAAGGTGGACAAATCCCTGGGATCTGATAAGATGTACCATAGAACATTGTGGGAAACTAGGGAAGAGATTTCTGGGCCCATTGCTGAGATATCTATATCATCAGTAGCAACTGGTGACAGGCCAGAAGACTGGAAGTTGGCTACTGTGGTGCCACTATTTAAGAGACGTGGTAAGGAAAAGTCAGGGAACTATAGACTGGGTGCGCTTGACATCTGGTGGGCAAGTTGTTGGAGAGAATCCTGAGGGACAGGATTTACATGTATTTGGAAAGGCAAGGACTGATTAGGGATAGTCTGCATGGCTTTGTGAGTGGGAAATCATGTCTCATGAACTTGATTGAACCTTTTGAAGTAATAAAGAGGATTGATGATGACAAAGCATTGAACATGTTCTATTTGGACTTCAGTAAGATGTTCGACAAGGTTCCATATGGTAGACTAGTCAGCAAGGTTAGATCACATGGAATACAGGGAGAACTAGCCATTTGGCTACAGAACTGACTTGAAGGTAGGAGATGATGGTAGATGTTGTTTTGCAATGTGACCAATGATGTGCTATAAAGATCGGTACTGAGTCCACTGCTTTTTGTCATTTATAAAAATGATTTTGATGTGAACATAGGAGTTATTATAGGCATGTTAGCCTGACATCAGCAGTGGGGAAAGTGCTAAGTTATTAATGATGTAATAACTTAGTATTTAGAAAACAGTGACAGAATCAGTCTTAGTCAGCATGGATTTGCGAAAGGGAAAGAGAAAGACAAATCTTATGAACTTTTTTTCAGGATGTGACCAGTAGCGCAGACCAGGGTGAACTAGCAGATGTTGTGTATCTGGACTTTCAAACGCATTTGACAAGGTTCCACACAAGAGATTAGTCAGGAAAGTTAAAGCTCATAGTATCAGAGGTAATGTATCGACACGGATAGAGAACTGGTTAACAGACAGGAAGCAGAGAGTTAGAATCAACAGGTCCTTTCAGACTGACAGGCAGTGATGAGTGGGGTGCCACAGGGATCAGTGCTGGGACCTCAGCTGTTCACAATATATATTAACTATCTGATTGAAGGAATTGAATACAATATCTCCAAATTTTCAGATGACACAAAGCTTGGTGACAGTGTGTGTTGTGAGAAGGATGCTAAGGCTGCAGGGTGACTTGGACAGACTGGCTGAGTGGACAAATACTTGGCAAATGCGATATAATGGGATAAATGTGAGGTTATTGTTACGACACAGTGGTGAACCCTTCTACTAATTAAATCAAACACCCAGAAAAGTTCACCTCACCCTGTAATCTGTTAAAAGTATGAGTGACAGAGAGCTACCAAATTCCAGTCTTTAAAGAAAAGAAAAAGGTTTGTTATCTACAAAACAGAATTCACTTACAACGTTACTGAATGAAACACAAGGAACAGAAAACAGACTACCAAATAACTTATCCTATCCGAAAACTCAACAGACTAACCCAACTTAATGATGCTGCTCCCAATACTTGCAACAATCCCCATAAACACCCTTGGAACAAAAGATAAAACCAAACACAAGTTCTTACAGGATAGAAGTCAGAGAGAGAGAGAGTACCAGCCTGGACCTGATTCTGGGTCCAGTAGCTTTTACACATTACCAATGAAAAAAACTCCAAAGAAAAGCTGAGCTGGGAGAACTGGCCATACCCCTTTCATTAGATGAAAGTTTCACCTAGTTGATTTTAGCTTAAAAATGTGTTGCTGGAAAAGCGCAGCAGGTCAGGCAGCATCAGAGAAGGAAAATTGACCGAAACGTCGATTCTCCTTCTCCTTTGCTGCCTGACCTGCTGCGCTTTTCCAGCAACACAATTTTAAGCTCTGATCCCCAGCATCTGCAGTCCTCACTTTCTCCTAGTTGATTTTAACCTTACTGCGAATCCTCTTGCAAGGATGCCTACCTTGAAGAAGTTCTCCTCTCTGTACAAGGATCTCAGTGACTCTCTCTCTCACTGCAACCCTCAGGTGCAATGAGAGAGAGAGTCACTGTGCCCTGAAACTCTTCAACCATGTCCTGAAACAGACTCGCTACCATAGCCACATCTGCTTCCTCAGTGCTTGCCTCTGCAAACAACTGATCCCACATGAACTCCGGATTACATTCAAACCAGCACAGTTTGAACAGGACAACTAGTACAGACTACAAAATGCAAAACCACCAACTACGGTTGTCCTTCAGGATCCTCCGCTCATGCTTGCAGCCATGCACTGCCACCTAACCTCTCCATAGTCAGCTATGCCTCAACTGAGGGCCACACTCTCTCAGAACTGCAAAAGACCCCTTCTGTACTATATCCTAAGAAGAATTCATACTCTCAACAAACAGTATGTCTACATCATCTCAAACATCAAAAACTATAAGTACAACGAACTCTTATATATCCACCTCCATAACCAGCACTCCTCAAACATTCCAGAAGCTTCCCCCGGCCTCTGGAACTGCTCGGCCACCATTAGCCACCATCCCCATGGTGATCGATGACACCACTTCTGCCCCCATCGCAGCAGCTTCCGCATCCACTTCCGCCCCTATCGATTTCACATGCACCATGTGTGACATCACTTCCGCCCCGCACGTCATTGCTGACATCACGCATTCCGTGACTTCTGCCCCCCCCACTGCTGACACGCCCCCCCCCGCAGATCCCACTGTCAACATCCCGCCCAACAACCCTGCTAGTGATTCCACCCCCATTCCCCCTACCACCACTCCCACTCCAGTTACAGGCTCCACCTCCACTCCTAGCTCCACACCTATACCATGTCCTAGGTCCTAACTCCCAGCCCTGCTGAGTTTTCACCATCCCCCCAGACCTCCCCCTCACTGAGGATGAATGATCAGTCCTCAGCAAAGGCCTTACCTGCATCCCCCTCCATTCACGCATCAACGAATTCAATACACATCATGACGCAAACACTTCTTCCGCCACCTCCACCTCTGAGCTTACTTTTACAATCAGGACTCCCGCCCACCTTCCGAGGACCCCTTTACCCATCTCCAACACACTCCATCCATCGGGAGACCCCGTGCTGGCCTATTAGCCGCCCTCAATCTCTTCATTTCCAACTGCTGCCAAGATATTAATCGCCTCAACCTGTTTGACCCCCCCACTCCAACTTCTCATCCTCAGAACACACAGCCTTCCACTCCCTCTGCTCCAATCCCAACCTCACCATCAAACCAGCAGATAAAGGGGGTGCAGTGGTAGTTTGGCACACTGACCTCTACACTGCTGAAGCCAGGTGCCAATTCAAAGACACCTCCTCCTACCGCACCCTCAACCATTACCTCACCGCCCTCCCCCCCCCAATCACCAAAATATCATCTCCCAGACCATACACAATCTCATCACCTCAGGAGATCTACCACCCACAGCTTCCAACCTCATAGTTCGGGAACCCTGCACCGCCCGATTCTACCTCCTTCCCAAGATCCACAAGCCTGACCACCCCAGCCGACCCATTGTCTCAGCCTGCTCCTGCTCCACCAAACTCATCTTCACCTACCTCGATACTCTCCTGTCCCTAGTCCAGGAACTCCCCACATATGTTCGCGACACCATCCATGCCCTCCACCTCCTCCAAGACTTCCATTTCCCCGGCCCCCAATGCCTCATCTTCACCATGGACATCCAATCCCTCTACACTTCCATCTGCCATGATTAGGGACTCCAAGTCCTTCGCTTCTTCCTTTCCCGACGTCCCCAACAGTACCCTTCCTCTGACACTCTCATTCGTTTGGCTGAACTGGTCCTCACCCTTAACATATTCTCATTCGAATCCTCCCACTTCCTCCAGATGAATAGGGTAGCCATGAGCACCTGCATGGGCCCCAGCTATGCCCGTCTCTTTGTTGGCTACATAGAACAGTCCATCTTCCGTAGTTACACTGGCACCATTCCCCACCTCTTCCTCCACTACATTGATGATTGCATCAGTGCTACCTCATGCTCCCACGAGGAGGTTGAGCAGTTCATCAACTTCACCAACTCATTCCACCCTGACCTTAAATTCACCTGGACCATCTCTGACACCTCCCTTCCCTTCCTTGACCCCTCCATATCCATCAATGATGACCGACTTAACACTGACATTTTTTACAAATCACCAACTCCCACAGCTACCTGGATTACACCTCTTCTCACCCTACCTCCTGCAAAAATACTATCCAGTATTCCCAATTCCTCTGCCTCCACCCTATCTGCTCCCAGAAGGACCAGTTCCACCACAGAGCACACCAGATGGCCTCCTTCTTTAAAGACTGTAATTTCTCTTCCCACGTGGTTGAAGATGCTCTCCAATGCCTCTCATCCACGTCCCGCACTTCCGCCCTCAAACCCCACCCCTCCAACTGCAACAAGGACAGAATCCCCCTGATCGTCACCCTCCATCTCACCAACCTCCGCATAAACCGTATTATCCAATGACATTTCCACTACCTACAAACGGACCCCACCACCAGGGATGTATTTCCCTCCCCACCCCTATCCACTTTCCGCAAAGACCAATCCCTCCGTGACTACTTGGTCAGGTCCACGCCCCCTAACAATCCACCCTCCTTCCTGGCACCTGCCCCAGCTACCGCTGGAATTGCAAACCTGTGCCCACACCTCCCCCCTCACCTCTATCCAAGGCCCCAAAGGAGCCTTCCATAGCCATCAAAGTTTCACCTGCATATCCACAAATGTCATTTATTGTATCTGTTGCTTGTGATGCAGTGTCCTTTACATTGGGAAGACTGCCTTCTCATAGAGTGCTTTCGGGAACATCTCCGGGACACCCGCAACAATCAACCCCACCACCCCGTGGACAAACATTTCAACTCCCCCTCCCACTCTGCCGAGGATATGCAGGTCCTGGGCCTCCTCCACCGCCACTCCCTCACCATTCGATGCCTGGAGGAAAAACACCTCATCTTCCGCTTCAGAACACTTCAGCTCCAGGGCATCAATGTGGACTTCACCAGTTTCCTCATTTCCCCTCCCCCACCTTACCCCAGTTCCAACCTGCCAGCTCAGCACTGTCCCCATGACTGTCCTACGTGCCAATCTTCCTTCTCACCTATCCGCTCCACCCTCCTCTCCGATCTATCATCTTCATCCCCACCTCCATCCACCTATTGCACTCTTAGCTACCTTCTCCCCAGCCCCATCCCCTCCCATTTATTTTTCCACCCCAGAGGCTCTCTGCCTTCATTCCCGATGAAAGGTTTTGCCCGAAACATCGATTTTCCTACTCCTCAGATACTGCCTGACCTGCTGTGCTTTTCTAGCACCACACTAATCTTGATATCCTTTTCATTGTACGTGTTTTTCTTAAACTTGAAAGCCTTCTGACTGAGGCAGTATCTGTTATCTAGTACCAAACTGGCCCTAAAACCTTTCAACCTCCAGACTTTTCAGAGTCTATGCGATTTATGAGCTCTCTGGAAAAAAAAACAAGGACTGCACAACCTTGTTAAAGAAAAAGCTTCGTCACACTATGTATAGTTAATACGTTTGCAGATGACATCAAAATTGTTGATGTGTTGGATATCCCAAGAAGATTATTTCACAATACAGCAGGATATCGATCAGTTGGGTAGGTGGTCCGAAGAGTAGCAGATGGAGTTTAATTTAGATAAATGTGAGGTGCTGCATTTTGGAAAGGCAAATCAGAGCAGGACTTATACACTTAATGGTAAAATCCTAGGAGTGTTGATGAACAAAGACACCTTGCAATGCAGGTACAGAGTCCCTTAAAAGTGGAATTCCAGGTTGACAGGATAGTGGAGAAGGTGTTTGGTGTATTTGGCTTTATTGTCCAGTGCATTGAGTAAAGGAGTTGGGAGGTCATGTTGCAGCTATGCAGGATGTTGGTTAGGCTACTTTTGGAATGCTACATTAATTTTGGTCTTTTTGCTATAGGAAGAATGTTGTAAACTTTAAAGGGTTCAGAAAAGATCTATAGGGATGTTGCAAGGGTTGGCAGATTTGGGAGAGGCTAATTAGACTGGGGCTATTTTCTATAGAGTGTTAAAGGCTAAGGTTTATAAATCTTATACAAGTTTAGAAATCATAAGGGGCATAGATAGGATGAATAGCCATGGTCTTTTCCCCAGGGGTGGAGAGAATAGAGGAATGGCAGAGGCTGGTACAATTACATCATTGAAAAGGCATCTGATGTGTACATAAATAGGAAGAGTTTAGAGAGATACGGTCCAAATGTTGGCAAATGGGACTAGATTAATTTCGGATATCTGGTCAGCATGGACAAGTTGGACAGAAGATTTTTGTTTCCATGCTGTTCAGTTCTATGTCTCTATGACTATGTGTCTTGAGAGAGTCCATATTACAGAAGAGGAGGTGCTGCAAGTCTTAAAACACAAAATCCCCAGAACCTGATGAAGTGTTTACCAGAACGTTGTGGGTGGCTATGGAGGAAATTGCAGGGTCATAGCAGAGACACTTGTAGGTCAGATGC
Organism: Chiloscyllium plagiosum; assembly: GCF_037043375.1. Taxonomy (NCBI): domain Eukaryota; kingdom Metazoa; phylum Chordata; class Chondrichthyes; order Orectolobiformes; family Hemiscylliidae; genus Chiloscyllium; species Chiloscyllium plagiosum. The sequence goes on from NW_028270144.1 coordinate 51,731,898, forward strand.
CTGAAGAGTTGATGGTGGCTAATATTGTGCTTTTTTAAAGAAAAAATCAGGGAAATGCCAAGAGAATATAGACCAGTGAGCTTCTGTGGTGGGTAAGTGTGGGAGGGGATTCTGAAAGATAGGATCTACAGACATTTGGAAAGGTAAGGACTAACTTGAGATAGTCAGCATGGCTTTGTGTGTGGAAAATCGTGTTTCATGAACTTTATTAAGTTTTTTGAAGGGGTAACCAATAAAGTAGATGAGAGCAGTGTAGATGTTGTCTACATGGAATTTAGAAAGGCCTTTGACAAGGTGTCACATGGTAGGCTGTTAAGTAAGGTTACATTTCATGGGATCCAGGAAGGGCTAGCCAATTGGATACAAAATTGGCTTGAAGGTAGAAGACAGAAGATTCTGGGAAAGGATTGTTTTTCAAACTGAAGGCCTGTGACCCAGAAGTGTGCTACAGGGATCGATGCTAGATTCATTATTATTTATCATTGATATAAATTATTTGGATGAGAATTTAGGAGGTACGAATTGTAAGTTTGCAGATGACACCAAGATTATTCGTATAGTGAACAGTGAAAAGGTTATCTGGGAATTGAGCTATATATTGATTAATTTGGCCCATCAGCTGAGGAAGTTTAATTTAAATAAATGCTGAAATGTGTTGCTGGGAAAGCGCATGCCCGAAACGTCGATTCTCCTGCTCCTTGGATGCTGCCTGACCTGCTGTGCTTTTCCAGCAACACATCTTCAGCTCTGATCTCCAGCATCTGCAGTCCTCACTTTCTCCTAATTTAAATAAATGTAAGGTGTGTCAAACCAGGGCAAGATTTACACAGTCAGTGGTAGGGCCCTGGGCAGTGTTATAGAACAAAGAGATTTAGGGGTACAGGTTCATAACTCCTTGCAAGTGGAGTCACAGGGAGGCAAAAAGGTGAAGAAGGCTTTTGGTATGCTTGCTTTCATCCGTCAGAGCATTGAATATAGGAGTTGGGATGTCTCATTGCAGTTGTACAAGATGTTGGTTAGGCTATATTTCTTTTATTTATTCACAGGATGTGGACATTGCTAGCTAGGCAGTATTTATTGCCTTTCCCTAATTGCCCAGAGGGCAGTTAAGAGTCAATCACATTGCTATGGGCCTGGAGCCAGACGAGGTAAAGTTGGCAGTTTCCTTCCCTGTAGGACATTAGTGAGCCAGATGGGTTTATCTGACAATAAGGAATGAATTCATGATCATCATTAGACTACTAATTCCAGATCATTGAATTCAAATTCCATCATTTGCCATGGCGGGATTCAAACCCAGGTCCCCAGAACATTACTTGGGGCGCTAGACTAACAATCCAGCAATAATATCACTCGGCCATCATCTCCCCATGCAGTTCTGATCTCCCTAGTATAGAAAGTTAAACTGGAAACAGTGCAGTAAATGACTTACTAAGACACTACTTGGACTTGACGTTTGAGCTATGAACAGAGACTGGATAGGCTGGGAATGTAGAAGATTGAGGGGTGACCTTATAGAGGTCTATAAAATCATGAGAGGGATAGATATGGTAGATAGCTAACAGCTTTTCTCCAGGAGTCTGAAACTCGAGGGCATAGGTTGAAGGTGAGAAGGGAGACATACAAAAGGGTGCAGAGTAGTAATGTTTTCACACAAGAGATGGTGAGTGTCCAGCACAGGCTGCCAGATGTAGTGGAGGAGGTGAGTACAATTTTATTGTTTAAGAAACATTTGTACAGGCACATGGATGGAACAGGTATGCAGGAGTATCGACCAAAAGCAGGCAAATGAAAATAAATTAATTGTGAAAACTGGGCAGGATGAACGAGTTGGCTCATAGGGCCTGTTTCCATACTGTAACCATGCTGTATGACTCTATATATCACCTTTTTCTAGCTAGTATCAGTTCTGAAGGGTCACCAGACTCAAAACATTAATTCTGTTTTCTCTTCACAGATGCTGCTAGACCTGCTCCAGCAACTTCTGTTTTTGATTCATCAATGGATATTCGCTGATGACTGCAAAATGTTCAACACCATTTGTGAATCCTTAGATATTGAACTAGCCCATATCCAAATGCAATAAGATCTGCAAAATATCCAGGCTAGGGCTGAAAAGCGGCATGTAATAATTTGCACCTCACAAATGCCAGGCAAAACCCACCTTCAATGACAGAGAATCTAACCATCATTGTATGTCCCTTGACATACAATGACATTAGAATCACTCTCCACTGGTTATGATTGACCAGAAAATGAACAGGACTAGCCATATTAATACAGTGGTTACAACAGCAGGTCAGAAGCTGTCAATTCTATGGTGGTTAACTCATCTCCTGTTCCCTTAAAGCTTGTCCATCATTTGCAAGGCACAAGTCAGGAGTGAGATGGAATAGTCCCTACTGTCCTGAATGGGTGCAGCTCCAAGAAGCTTGATATGACCTAGGACAAAGCAGGTCACTTAATCGACATTCTAGCCATAACTTTCAACATTCACTCCCTTTATCACTGATGTTCAGTGACGGCAGTGTATACCATCTCTAAGACACACTGCTGCAATTTTCCAAGGCAACCTCAGTAGTTGCAGTTACCTTGCAATTTTACAAATTGCAACCTCTAACATCTAGAAAAATAAGGGCAATAAATATATGAGAATACCAGCACCTGCAAATATCCCTCTATGTCTCACACATTCGGCATTATATTGCTGTTCCTTCGTTATCACTGGATCAAAATTTTGGAACTCTGTCCTCTTACAGTATTGATGCAGTCTCTCTCACCCAAGGACAGCAACAGTTGAGAAAGGTGCTCAAGGCAACTTTCTCTGTAACAATTTGTATTAGATAATAAATATGAGTGTAACTAATGATGCCTACATCCCATGAATGAATTTTTATAAGGAAACACTGTTGGCTCAAAGCACAAAATAAAACAGGACACAATATTCGAATTAAGAATTTATCATTATGTTTGCATTTTTTGAAGAGTCCTTTTGAGTATTCATTTCTTTTGCAAAATCTCCTTTCTTGGATCTCTTCACAAAAACTATTTCCCCTCGAGGTACTAGAAGAATTCCCAAAGAGATTATACCTGCACATTGGGCCACTTCCAATTAAGCAGTAGTACTTTTTGTCTCATTGTTAGTGGTAAGTGGGTATCTCTAGTGAGGGCCAGTAGTTTTTGCCCATTCCTAATTGCCTTTGACTCTGTGGCTTCTTGGGCCATTACAGAAAGCAGTCAAGAGTCAATCACATAGCTGTGGGTCTGGAGTCATGTTTAAAGGTAAAGTCACCATAGTCCCGGACCTTAGGGTTGTCCCTCATTTCAGAGAGGTGACTAATGGTTTTTAACCAAGGGTCACCATGCCTCAAGCAACAGTTGATGTTGAGAAGGCAGCATCATTATCGTGACCTCATTGAACCCATGCTTTGGTCTCACTGCAACTGTCCAGTCAACTGAGCTGATGAACCCCAGATCATGTGCAGACCAGACTAGTGCGAAAGACAGATTTCATTCCCTAAAAGGACATTAGTGAACCCAATAGATTTTTATGACCATCTGCAATGAACTCATAGTGGTTATTACTGAGTCTTATTTCTAAATCCAGATGGATTAAATCAGTTTAAATTCCAAGTTACCATGGTAAGTTTTGAGTTCTTGACCCCAAAGCATCAATCAAATGACATTACCACCACATCACCATCTCCTCTTAGGGCTATTCTATATCCCTCACCCCCACTGAGTAAATGCCCACTTTAGAACTTGATAGAAAGTGAGAAAAATGTATTTGTCTTGTCTATTCTGTCCACAAAGTGATGCAACCTCTTCAGCACCCTCCCCAGTTTCTTGGAATGCCATGATGTAGGGAAGGAAAAGAGAGAAAAAATGCTAACATATTGGAAAGCCAAAACAAAAACAGAAACACAACAGATCTGTCAGCATCTGTAGAAATAATAAATATGTTGGATTTTGTACTGTTCATTGGCACTGGAAAAGATGAGATTACTAAGTACATTAAGAAATTTGGAAAGTGGCAGGGGAAAGTGGAAAATACCTTAAAATCAAACCAATGCAATTAATTTCAAAGAATCATTGGTGAAATCCAAAATATCAAATTTACAAACAGCAGGTAAATAATTCAGGAAGTGGAAACTATGGTAGATGAAAACATGGAAATCCTTGGAAACAAATTTGAAATAAAACAGATTTGAGATTGAAATACATAAAATGTCTCTGTAAAGCATTCAAAGAGCTAAGGAATAGTTTATATTAGCACTCTCACATGGAGTGGTTGCATGTGCTGCAATGGATGCTTCAACAAATTAATTGTATATTGTTCCATCTTCCATTGTAGCTTTTTCCTGAACATTGAGGTCAGCAAAAACACAGAGAAGAGGAAATGGGTGGCGCGCCATACGCAATCAGATCAGAGTAAGATAATCTTTTTGCTGTTTGTGCCCTGATTAGCAGAGGTCGTGGTCTGCTTTAATGGTTCAATCTCATATCACGCATGACAACACCTATTAAATAGAAACATGTTGCTTGATCATGACATAATGTCTTTTTTCAAAATCCTTTTACATTCTGTCCCACATATGGCTGAGCTGTTGCCTCTTCCTATACCAACAAGCAATATTTAAATGAAGGTGCAGCTTTACTGCCTTTTGTACATAGTGATCCAACTGTCAATCATATGACTTTGGAATTGTGGATAAAGCCTGAAGCTAGAAAGGAATATCAGAACTGAGAACATTTCTGACATATCTGAACATTGTTGTAAAGTAAATTATAAAAAAGGCAATCACAAGTGAGGTGAAAACTATTGAAGCAAAGGTGCTTTTAAATAGAACAGCCTCTACAAAAGATCCCTTTCTTATGAATTCAGGATTATCATTGGATACTATGACAAATAAACCTGAAAGTGCAGCTACGTTCCTTACATTTTAATGTTAATGCAAAGCCCAAGATAGCATACAACAGCACTAAACTCAGGGCGCAAATGAAACATTCAGCCCCAAGCTGATTTATAAGTTGAAGCTGAGAAGGGTGGTGTGAAAGTTATTTTGCTGTCTGAAAGTTATTTTGCTGTCTGACCAAGACCTGACTCTTGATTAAGGCTTTATTTCTGCTGATTGAGATATTAATGTGAAGCCAAATTGCTTCGGACCAATCCAATGATTTGTGTGTGAATGGTTACTCAAAGTTGTCCTTCAGTAAACCTATCAGTGAAGATTGCTGGATCAATTATAGAAATACAATTGGTTTATTCAGGAAGTGGCAACAGCTCAAGCCATGCATGGGACTGTGACTTTAAAAGGATTTTGATTAAATTGCCTTATGCAACAATTAAATGATGCTAATGGAAACTTTCATTAGAGTTAACACAGCAGAACCCAATAAATATTTAAATGTTACTTAAATAACTTACCATCACAGTTCCAATGGTGATGATTTGGAGATGCCGGTGTTGGACTGGGGTGTACAAAGTTAAAAATCACACAACACCAGGTTATAGTCCAACAGGTTTAATTGGAAGCACACTAGCTTTCGGAGCGACGCTCCTTCATCAGGTGATGAAGGAGCATCGCTCCGAAAGCTAGTGTGCTTCCAATTAAACCTGTTGGACTATAACCTGGTGTTGTGTGAGTTCCAATGGTAATAGACATGTTTGGGTAACACTGACATAGCCAATAAATTTGATGCAGCAATTATGATGTTGGTGCATCATAGCGGCTGCTGATTTCTTCTAGGCTGGACAATCACCTTTAAATTTTAATAAGATACCACCAATATGGAGAACTAATATAAAACAAAATACTGCAACTGCTGGAAATCAGATATGAACACTGAAAATGTTAGAATTACTTAGCAAGGTGGTTAGAATCAATGGAGAGAGAAACAGAATTAACAGGCTCAACTTTCTTTTTCACTAATTATGAGTTGTGTTGAGTTTTTTTGGAGGGTTTTCTGTCACGAAGTCTATCAAATTCTCTTGCTGTATTTCACCAGAGACACCACATTAGTTATCCAGGCTGCCCTTATGACATCCCTCACATCTGATTCCTGCCCAATTGTACCATGTGCTGTTCCCAGAACAACTTGTCACTTACTGGATAGCATCTAAAAGATTTGCATTCCTCATGTCTGCACCATCTTCAAAAGACTGGTTTACACCCAAATGAACCTTGGCATTCTGGATCTACCCTGCTTGATTGAGGACATTTACAAGTGATATCAGAGAAAGGAAAGGTGGCACTGTGATTTCCCAACAGGGAATTGGAAGTCTTGGTCAAGGGGTTGTTACATAGGAGGGATGCCCTCTTCCTGGAGGGTGCTACCTGGTCCTGCCAGCCTGGTCCAAAGCCTCCATAATCCAGAGGAATGGCCAACAGAAGAGCAAGGAGGTCAATAACCATACCTGCTGTGCCACCCTCTTCTTTCTGCTACCTCTCAATGATTCACTCTCTGCTATTGCACCTACTTCTCACAAAGACTCATGCTCAGCAATTCTCATTATTGCCTGCAATATTCTCACTTACTTGTTGTTACCATCTCCATTGTCCCTGCATGGCCTCTGTGGTGCCTATTCACTCTCACATTGCCCCACTTTCACCAGCATTAACAGCCATGTCAGCCACCATCATTGCCTTTAGTCCTTGCCTTCCTCTCATTACAGGAGAAAACAATCACAACACAGCAAAGAGAGACCGTACAGATATAAGGGCTTCAGACATTTTAGCTTTTTACTACTTATAGAGAGAATCCTGGCCCTGGCAGGTGAAGACAGGCACTGATTCTGTGGAGATGCTGAGACATTCTCCCACCCCTTGCACAAAGGTTTCTATATTATGAGGTGAATGGGCCTTCTACCTTCACTGTGCTGCTCCCTTCTGACCCATTCATACTACAAGAAGACCTGGCATTGTCAGTCCTGTCTAAATACAACAACCTCAGGGTCACCTAACTAAGCTTCCAGGGCCACAGGCATCCCTTCACCCCAGCTCCAGAACCAGGGCCTAGACTAAGGTGGAGTGGGAGGGAGAGGAGAAGGAAGGCCTATTGAGCATATTTTAGTTGTAGGCATGACAATATAGTATACACGATTCTGATGTTTGCATAAATGTTTGTGCCTACCATTTCCACCTATTCCCTGGCATATGATGTGACCGTCTTCAAAAAGTGTGGTGTAGGAAAACACAGCAGGTCGGACAGCATCTGAGGAGCAGGAGAATCAATATTTCAGACAGAAATCCTTCATCAGAAATATGGGGAAGGTGGGGGCTGCAAGATAAATAGGAGGGGGGTTTGGTCTGGGGAACAGATAGCTGGGAAAGTGATAGGTAGGTGTAGGTGGGAGATGGTGGTGACAGATCGGAGCAGAGGGTGGAGCGGATAGATGGGATGGAAGATGGACAGGTAGGACAGTTCAAAAGGGTGGTGCTGAGTTGGAGGGTTGGATCTGGGATTTGGTGGGAGGGGAAATGAGGAAATGGGTGAAATCGACATTGATGCCATATGGTTGGAGGGTCCCAAGATGGAAGATGAGGCGTTCATCCTCCTGGTGTCGGCTGGCTAGGATTTGGCAGTGGAGGAGGCCCAAGACTTGCATGACTTTGGTGGAGTGGGAGGGGGTGTTGAAGTGGTAGGCTACAGGGCAGTGGAATTTCTGGGTGTGTGTGTTCCAGAGATGTTCTCTGAAACTTCAATTCTCTTGCTCATCAGATGCTGCCTGTCCAGCATGCTTTTCCAGCACCACACGTTTTTACTCTGATCTCCAGCATCTGCAGTCCTCACTTTCTCCATATCATGTCATCATGCCAGATGTGGTCATTCACTGCAACAACCCCCCCATCCATCATAAAACCAGTATGCTCCTGACCTTGGATAACCCCATCTCACATTATCTCCTTCCCAGCCATTCATTATTGGATCCCTCCCTTACGGACACTGTGACACATTCCCTTCACAACTAACATCTTCCCTACTCCATAGCCTGCAATTCCCGCAAATGTTAATTTGCCAAGTCTCAATCCAAGGATTATAGCCGCTTTCGATGTCATCCCAAACATGCTTAGTTGCTGTGGATCGATCCTATGGAATGATCCTGTGCAAGGTTGAAACCTTTGAACAACCTGACTGGATAGTTCCAGGACGAGAAGTGCTGAGATCCCTGACCAGAGGTTATACACGTCCCCAACTGTGTTCACCATATCTCTTGCACTGGCCACTATGGAGCCACTCCCCAGATTGCAGAGGCACAAACCTCCTGACCAAGATCACCTTGACCAGACATCTGACCATTGCCAATCCCAGCAATTGGAGGCTGTCTTTGACTTACTGTGCTGGGTCCCCCTAACTAACAGGAACCTCCATGGGCTTTGATCAGGACAATTCACCTAAAACTTCAAGATATGGTTGGCTGCTTGCTGCATATGCAGTGTGTAGAAGTGAGATTGAAGTACCTCACCATTGTACAGCAAGATCGCTCCTACCTCAAGCAAGGCTGACCAGCAAGGCCAGCTGCCAGGTTGTGTGACTTCACTAATTGGCACAGCAAGGCAAGCCAAGGCAGGGTTGGGCGAGCATGCAAGTAAGTGCTAAGTCAGCAGTCTGTAGTGGAGAAAAGAACAGTAGGAGAGTGAAGATTGCCAGATATCGGAGAGTCAGAGTCGATAATGTGTGGCACTGGAAAAAGTACCGCAGGTCAGGCAGCGTCCAAGGAGCAGGACAGCAGGATTCCTGATAAAGGGTACTGCCTAAAACATCAATTCTCTGCTCGTCAGATGCTGCCTGACCTGCTGTCCTTTTTCTAGCACTACACTTCATCGAAAGAATAATAGAACAGATCTACAAAAAGAGAGAAAGAAGGAGAAAAGTATGAACAGTAAAGAATGTGGCAATGCAATAACTAAGTGAATACTAGGTATGCCTTAAAGATCTGCCAAATCATTAGCAGTCTGAAAAAAATGGAAGATTGAAAATGATCAACAAATGTTCATTCCAAAGTTTCCAAGGTGCCCAATCAAAGGATGACATGCGCTTCCTAAATTTCTGTTCATCAAGCTTCTTTTGGAGGCTCAGTCGAAAGAAGTCAGAGAAGAAATGAAGTGCAGAATTAAAGTGAAAAATGAATAAAAGCTCAGGTCAACTGAATGGAAGTGATCACCTTATCTGTACACATGTCCCCAGTGGAAAGAAGACAGGATTGCAGGAAACTAAAAGCTTCTTCTCTGAGAAGAATTATGGATGATGGGAAGGGAGGAAGTCAAAAGGCAAGTTATCGACAATAAGTATGCCAGGAAGGAGGAACAATTCTAAGAGAGGAATAAATCAACTATGACTTAGCAAGTTTAGGAGATTATATAAGTTGAAAGACAAAGCATGTAAGGAGGCAAAATTTCAGTGATAACTCTAAAGACTGGGATAAATTCAGAATTCAGCAAAGGAAGACATAAAGATAATAAAGAGAGAGAAAATTAACTAAGATTATGAACAGATCTTGATCAGTTGGGTCATGGGCTGAAGAGTGGCAAATGGAGTTTAATTTGGATAAATGTAAGATAATGCATTTTGGTAAAATAAGCAAAGACAACACTTATACAATTAAAAATAGGGCCTTGGGCAGTGTTGTAGAACAGAAAGAGCTAGGGGTTCAGATACATATTTCTTTGAAGTTTGCACTTAGTTCGGATGGTAAAGGGGCATTTCACATGCTTGCTTTCATTGTTCAGATCTTTGAGTATAGGAGTTGGGATTATTGTCGGAATGGACCAGTTGGACCAAAGGGTCCATTTCTGTGCTATTTGTCTCTATAACTATGAGATTATAACTATGAAGACTAGCAAGGAATATAAAAGTTAACAATAAGACCATATTTAAACATCTAAAAAGGAAAAGAGAAGTCAAAGTAAACGTAGGCCCATCACCATCAGAAGAGAAGTAGTATTTGGCAAACTAATGAAGGTCGAGCCAAATAATCATTTGGCCCTGATGGCTTGCATTCGAGAATCCTACAAAAGGTAGCTGCAGCATTAATGGATACATTGGTTATAATCTGTCAAAAAGCCTTGGATTCTGAGAAGCATCGAAGGATTGGAAAACTGCCAATGCGACACATCTCTTCAAAAAGGGACGAAAGTAAAAAGCAAGTAACTATAGGCCAATTAGCCTAACATCTGTTGTTGGAAAATGTAGAAAGTCATAATTTAATCAAGCAGAATCAATATGATTTCATAAAAGGGAAATTGTGTTTAACTAATTTATAGAAGGGAACCAGTAAATGTGTCATATTTGGACTTCGAGAAGGCATTTAGCAAAGTACCTCGTAAAAGGTGAAGTCATAAGACAACAGCCCATGGTGTTAGAGGTATATTGGTATAGATAGAGAACTGGCCAATGGTCAGGAAACAGTGAGTGGAAATATGGGTTTCTTTTTGGGATTGCTGACCTGTGACCAGTGAGTTTCCACAGGGATTAGTGCTGGATCCATAACTGCTTACAATACATTTAATGACTTGGAGGAAGGAGGCAAAGGTACTGTAGACAAACTTGCAGATGCCATAAAAATAAGTGAAAAGGCAAGAAGGATACAAACTGTTAACAGAGAGATGTTGATAGGTTAAGTAAAGTGGGCAAGAAATTGGCAAATAGAGTACAAAACGGAAAAATGCAAAATTGTTTATTTTGGAAGGGAGATCAAAAATATTAGAGAACAAAAGAGTATTATTTATATAGAGGAAACAGCACAAAGCTGCAATTCAAAAGGACTTGAGGGTACTTGCACGTGAAGTACAGAAAGCTAGCACACAGGTGCAGTGTTTAATCAGGAAAGTTAATGGAATGTTGACTCATTTTACAGGTTCATTCCTGATGAAGAGCTCATGATCAAAACATCGACTCTCCTGCTCCTTGGATGCTGCCTGACCAGCTGTGCTATTCCAGCGCCACACTTTTCAATTCTGATCTCCAGCAACTGCAGTCTCAGTGGGCCTTCTACATATTGGCACAAATAACTCCCCTGGATACACTTCAAGAAATGTGCCCCCTCCAAACCGTAGACAATCCTAATTTATGTTGGGAAAGTTGGAATCCTTGAGTATTGTTACTCTTACACATCTCTGTGAACTGTTGACATATTTGATCCTCTATTTCCAGCTGACTCTTTGGGTGCTTATAATACACTCCCAGTAAAGTAGCTGCACCCTTAATATTCCCAAGTTCCCTTAATATTCCTAAGTTCTATGCACAAAGCCTAATTTTAGGAGCTTTTCAATTTATCATCTCTGCTTGTGGCAGTAATTGACTGCTTAATAAATACCACCCTTTTTGCAATTTCCTCTGTCTTCACTAAAGAATTGAATTGAATTGAATTTATTGTCACATGTACCGAGGCACAGTGAAAAGCTTTGTCTTGCAAGCAATACAGGCAGATGACATTGTTAAGGAGTATAGATAGTAAATAATAGGTAAACAGCGGCAAAAACAAAAACATAGGTACAGGCAAATGTTAAGAGTTTGTGAGTTTATTCAGTATTCTAACAACAGTAGGGTAGAAACTGTTGCAAAACTGGCTGTTGTGTGTGTTCAGGCTTCTGTAACTTCTCCCCGATGGTAGAGGTTGTAGAAAAACATTGCCAGGGTGGGATGGATCTGTAAGAATGCTAGCAGCCTTTTCTTGACAGCGAGCCTTGTCGATGGATTCTATAGATAGGAGGTTAGCCTTTGTGATTGTCCAGGCTGAATTCACCACTCTCTGTAACCGTCTCCACCCTTGAATGGTACAGTTGCCATGCCAGGTAGTGAAACATCCAGACAGAATGCTCTCAATGGCACACCAATAAAAGTTGGCAAGGGTATTCGCCGTTATCCAGAGATTACAATCCGTGAGATCCTGCTTTTTAATCTAGTGCCGAGCATCCTGAATTCGTGTTGTAAGACCTCATTCTTCATTTTTCCCATATCATTGTTACCAACATCTATCACAACCTCTAACTCATCATTCTTCCCTTTCGGGATACCCTGGACCTGTTCAATGACATCCCTGGCCCTGGTACCCTGAAGGCAATACACTATCTGCAGAAACACCTATCTGCTCCCCGACTAAAGAATCCCCTATCACTATTGCTCTTCCTTTCTTCTTCCACCCCTCATACAGTCAAGCTGTTTGATGTAATTGACGCTTATCTCTGACTGCATTTCTCCAAGGTACCAGCACCCTCATCAACTTCCAAAATGGAATGCACTTAGTGACTGGGACTCCAGTTAGGGACTGAGACTGGGACTCATCCCATTTCTTTCTTTCCTCTAGTCCTTTGAGCTGTGGTGTGATGACCTCTCTAAATAAGCTATCCATGTGACTCTCAGTTTTGCAGATGTACCACGGTGTCTGCAACCACTGCTTAAACCCCAGACCTAAAGCTCCAACTTGTGCAGCTGGTATAATTTTCTGCACATGTGGTCATCTGGGACACTGGCAGCATTCAGGACTCCACATATATGACAAGCTACACATTCCACTTTGATGGTCTCTCCTGTCATCTTTAAACTTACGATTAACACCTTAGACTAAAATCATTAGACTTATTTTCCAAGACTTCCTGCTCTATCACTAAGGTTAAGAAATATAAGATTGTCTTATAAGTAGCTAATCAGATTGCAGCTCTACTGTTTGGAGTTTAGAAGAATCAGATGTGATCTCATTGAAATATATAGCATTCTTAACAGACTTGACAGGGTTAGAACCCCTCTTGGGACAATCTAGCACCAGAAAGCATAGACTCAGAATAAATTTAAGACTGAAATAAGGAGGAATTTCTTCTCTCAGAGAGTTGTGCATTTTAGGAACTCCTTGCCATAGAAACCTGTGGGGGAACAGTCCTAAGTATATTTAAGGCTAAGATAGATTCTTGATCAGTAGGGGAATCAGGGGTTATGGGGAAAACACAGGAAAGTGGCTATGAGGAATGTTGGATCAGCCTTAGAGTCAGAGAGATATGGAGATACAGCACTGAAACAGCCCTATCCATCCAACATGTCTATGCTGACCAGATATCCTAAATAAATCTAATCCCATTTGTAAGCATTTGACCTATATCCCTCTAAACTGTTTGTATTTGTATACTCATCCATATGCCTTTTAAGTGTTATAATTGTACCAGCCTCCACCACTTCCTCTGGCAGCTCATTCCATGCACCTGTGTGAAAAAGTTGCCCTTTAGGTCTCTATCAAATCTTTCTCCTCTCACCTTAAACCTATGCCCTCTAGCTTTGGACTCCCCACTCTGGGGAAAAGACCTTGTCTATTTACCCTATCCATGCCCCTGATGATATTATAAACTTCTCTCAGGTCACACCTCAGCTTCTGACACCCCAGGGAGAATAGCCCCAACATATTCAGCCTACCCCTGTAACTAATACCCTCTAACCCTGGCAATGTCCTGGTAAATCTTTTCTGAACCTTTTCAATTTCACAATATCCTACAGCAGAGAGACCAGAATTGCATGCAGTATTCTAATAGTGGTTCAACCGATGTCCTGTTTAGCTGCAAGATGACCTCCCAATTCCTATACTCAATGCTCTGACCAATAAAGGCAAGCACACCAAACACCTTCTTTACTATCCTATCTATGTGAGACTCCATTTTCAAGGAACTATGAACGTGCACTCCAAGGCCTCTTTGTTCAGCAACACTCCCCAAAACTTTGCCATTAATGGTTCTGTTCGCTGAGCTGGGAATTTGTGTTGCAGACGTTTTGTCCCCTGTCTAGGTGACATCCTCAGTGCTTGGGAGCCTCCTGTGAAGCGCTTCTGTGATGTTTCCTCCGGCATTTATAGTGATTTGTACCTGCCGCTTCCAGTTGTCAGTTCCAGCTGTCCGCTGCAGTGGCCGGTATATTGGGTCCAGGTCGATGTGCTTATTGATTGAATCTGCGGATGAGTGCCATGCCTCTAGGAATTCCCTGGCTGTTCTCTGTTTGGCTTGTCCTATAAATGCCAGAGGAAACATCACAGAAGGCTCCCAAGCACTAGAATCAAACCTAGGGAGCGGCACGGTGGATCAGTGTTTAGTACTGCTTCCTCACAGTGCCAGGGACCTAGGTTTGATTCCAGCCTCAGATTATTGACTGTGTGGAGTTTGCATATTCTCCTCCTGTCTGCGTGGGTTTCCTCCAAGTGCTTCGGTTTCCTCCCACAGTCCAAAGATGTGCAGGTTAGGTGAATTGGCCATGCTAAATTGCCCATAACGTTCAGGGATGTGAAGATTAGGTGGAAGAAAAGTAGAGTAACGGGTCTAGGTGGAATACTCTTCGGAGGGTCGGTGTAGACTTGTTGGGCTGAAAGGCAGGTTTCCACACTGTAGGGATTCTAGTTCTAAAAAAGAACTTGATCAAGTTCATGAGACATGATTTCCCATGCACAAAGCCATGTTGACTATTCTTAATTAGTTCCTTGCCTTTTCAAAGACATGTGAACCCTGTCTCTCAGGATTCCCTCAAACAATTTACCCACCACTGATGCTGGGCTCAGTGGTCGAGAAGTCCCTGGCTTTTCTTACTATCTTTCCTAAATAGTGGCACCACATTAGCCAACCTCCAGTTTCCCAGCACCTCACCTGTCTTTTGTTGATACAAATATGACAGCAAGGGGCTCAGCAATCATTTCCCTAGCTTCCCACAGAGTTCTAGGTACACCTGATCATGTCCTGGGGATTTATCACCTTTTTGAGTTTTAAGCTGTCCAGCACCTTCTCATCTGTAATATGGACATTTTTCAAGATGTCGCTATTTATTTCCCCAAGTTCTCTAGTTCCATATCCTTCTCCACAGTAAACATTGATGCAAAATGCCCATTTGGCATCGTCCCCATCTCCTGCAAGTCCATAAATAGGCATCCTTGCTGATATTTAAGGGGTTTTATTCTCTCCCTAGTTACCCTTTGTCCTTAATGCATTTGTAGAATCCCTCTGGATTGTCCTTAACCCTATTTGCCAATGATGATCCCATTGAATGGTGGAGTAGGCTCGAGGGGCAATATGGTCCACACTTGTTCCTATTTTGCGAATGGTCTTATGGCTCCCCTAAATTGCTGTGGAAGGAGATTTGAGGAATGGAACTGCTCCTTCTGGAGGCTGCAATGGTCTGCCTAGAAACTACATCAGCTCTTTCATTCGCAAAATATGATAAACTAAACAGCTTCAAAGATCAATAGTCTCGGTATTATTTTTCAAATTATTCAGGACAACATTGTTCAGAACTTAACTTACAACATATTAACATTATCCACCGTGGCAAAAAAATCCCTTTTTTGGTGTCTTGCATATCTTCAGATCCTCCTAAAATATGTGACGACCAACCAGGGAAAACATCGAATTTACATCTTTTTTCCTGAAGGGGTCCAGCTGAAGAATTAACTGGAGGGTACACCTTCTACTGGAAAGGAAAGGATGACATTGATACTCATGTTCATGAAGTTTATTTTGCATCCAGAACAGGATCTTGGATCCACTGTCAGAACACCCAGTTGTATACATGGAATGCTTATGATACTTCATAATCAATATACAAATATTGTCAGTTTTGATGCCCTGAGATATGACTCTGTTGGAGTCGATCACATCTTCCAGTATTTTGCTGATTATTGTGAGAAGAGTGATAGGGATAGCATTTGTTGGTTTGGATGTGTCATAGAGTCATAGAGGTTTATAGCATGGAAACATGCCCTTTGACCCAATATGTCCATGCCATCCAGTTTTCACAATTAACTATCCCATTTACCTGCATTTGGTCCATATCCCTCCACACCTATCCCATACATGTACCCTGTCTAAATGTTTCTTAAATAATGAAATTTTACTTGCCTCCACTACTAACTCTGGCAGCCCATTTGAGACACCCTCTATGTGAAAAAATTGCCCCTCTGGGTCCTTTTTATATCTCTCCCGTCTCAACTTAAACTTAAGCCTTCAGTTTTGGACTCCTCTGACATAGGTAAAGCTATTGGTTATCTATTTTATCTATGCCTCTCACGATTTTATAGGCGTCTATAAAGTCACCCCTCAATTTCCTAGACGCCAGGGAAAAAAAAAGTCCCAACCTATCTAGCCACTCCTTATAACTCAAACCTTGCAGTCCAGGTAGCATCCTAATAAATCTTTTTGCACTCTTTCTAGTTTAATAACTTCCTTTCTACAGTATGGTGACCAGAACTGCATACAGTAGTGTCTTTCTTTTTGAGGCAGGACATATACTTTTGCAAAATGTGAGGTAGATTTTGGTGTTAAATTGCAGATGGAGTTTAATCCAAACAAATGCAAGGTGATGTATTTTGGAAGATCTAATGTAGGAAGGAAGTACACACTAAACGGTGGAACCCTTAATAGCATCAACGTACAGAGAGAACTAGGCATATAGATCTACAGTTCCCTGAAAGTGGCAACATATGTGGATAAGGTGGTCAAGAAGGGGTTTGCTCGCCTTCATCAGTCAGAATATAACAATTGACAAGTAATGTTCACAACTGTATAGAATTTTATTTTAACTCCATTTGGAATATTGTGTATACAGTAGTTTCATCCCACCCCCCCAACCCCGGCCCCGCAGGGGATACATTCCAAGACCTACTGCAGAAGCCCGCACAACCCCGGATAGGAGTGAACCCATTCATTTCAATGGGAAACACACCTTTCCATCAGCTTCCTGGTCCCTGGTTCTGGAATGTTCCCTTTCTATATATTTGGGTTGCGGTACTGAAACTGCGGTAACTGGACCCACGAATACAGGGGTCACCCTGTAGTCTGGTTGCCACACTACCAGAAGGATATGGAGACTTCGGAAAGGGTACAGAAATAGTTTACCAGAATGCTGCCTGGTTTGGAGGGTATTGGTAATAAGGAAAGATTGGACAATCTTGGTTTGTTTTAATGCACAGATAATAGCAATGTTTAAGCGGCACCTCAACAGATAGATGAACTAGCAGGGAATTGATGGAGTCAGACCCAGTAGAAACAAAAGGTTTTTAGTTTCAAAAGGCATCATGTGTCAGTGCAGTCTTTGTGGGGAGAAGAATCTGTTCCTCTGCTGTCCTGTTCTTTGTTCTGTAACATCAAGGAACAAGAGACAGAAAAAATTGTGTTGTGTCTGTTTTAAATTTATTTTTATATAGATTCTCCTGCAAGAGGAGCCATCCTTTCAACATACATCCAGACAAGTCCCTTCTGACGTTTCTAACTGACTCATCCTCTGCAGGCCTAGCTTATCTTGCCTTTGCTAATAAGGCAATCCATTCATTCAAGGTATTAATAAATCTTCTCTGAAATACTTCCATTGCAATAACATCCTTTTATAAGTATGTTGGCTAGTAGTATACACGGTATTCTAGGTACAGTCTCACCAATGCCCTGTATAACCGATACATAATCTCCTTTGCACTTGCGTTCAATTCCCATAGTTAAAAATCACACAACACCAGGTTATAGTCCAACAGGTTTAATTGGTAGCACACTAGCTTTCGGAGCGCCGCTCCTTTATCAGGTGATAGTGGAAGGCACAATTCAAAGGCACAGAATTTATAGCAAAAATTTACAGTGTGATGTAACTGAAATTATACATTGAAAATTTACCTTGATTGTCTGTTGAGTCTTTCATCTATTCGAATATCATGTTGGAGGTGTTAGCCCAACATATTGTCTAGCTAACACCTATTGTTACAGCTAACCTGAGAATGCAACTTTTTTAAAAAAAAGCTTTGTGATTTACATATGAAAGAAGTGAAACTATCATGGTATTCAAACAGATGAAAGACTCAACAGACAATCAAGATATTTTTCAATGTATGATTTCAGTTAGGAAGATGGTCAGTCACCTCAGCCCCAGGGAGTTCTTTAACTAAAGGTAATGTCTATGTCCAACTATTTTCAGCTGTTTCATTAACCTTCCCTCTATCATAAGCTCAGAAATGAGTGTTTTTTTGAATTCATTTGTTGGATGTGGGCATCACTGGCTGGCCAGATTTTGTTGCCTGAGCCTAATTCTCCTTGAGAATGTGGTGAGCAGTCTTCTTGAACTGCTACATTCAGCATTGGCATTTATTTTGTGAGGACTTGAATATAACAGCAGTGATGTACTTCTGAGGCTCTATAAGGCTCTGGTCAGACCACATTTGGAGTATTGTGTACAGTTTTGGGCCCATATCTTAGGAAGGATGTACTAGCCCTGGAGTGTATTCAGAAGAGATTCACGAGAATAGTCCCAGGAATGAAAAGCTTAAGGTATAGAACATAGAAAAATACAGCGCAGTACAGGCCCTTTGGCCCTCGATGTTGCGCCGATCCAAGCCCACCTAACCTATACTAACCCACTATCCTCCATATACCTATCCAATGCCCGCTTAAATGCCCATAAAGAGGGAGAGTCCACCACTGCTGCTGGCAGGGCATTCCATGAACTTACGACTCGCTGAGTGAAGAACCTACCCCTAACTTCAGTCCTATATCTACCCCCCCTTAATTTAAAGCTATGAGAAACGTTTGAGGACTCTGGGTCTATACTTGATGGAGTTTAAAGGGATGAAAGGGAATCTATTTGAAACATACAAAATACTGAATGGCTTGGAAAGATTAGATGTTGAGAAAATGTTTCCATTGGTAGAGAGACTGGGCCCCGAGGGCACAGCCTTGAGTAAAAACCTTTTAGAATGGACAGAAGGAGAAACTTCTTCAGACAGAGACTGGTGAATGTATGGAATTCATTACCATAGAAGGCTATGAAGGCCAGGTCATTGAGTAAGTTTAATATTGCGATAGGTAGGTCCTTGTTTATCAAGGAGATCAAGGGTTATGTGAGAAAGTTGAAGAATGGGTGAGAAACGTATCAGTGTTGAAACTTTATTGCTGGAACAGCACAGCAGGTCAGGCAGCATCCAGGGAACAGGAGATTCGACGTTTCGGGCACAGGCCCTTCTTCAGGAATGAGCAGAGAGTGTTCAGCAGGAGAAGATAAAAGGTAGGGAGGAGGGACTTGGAGGAGGGGAGTTGGAAATGTGATAGGTGGAAAGAGGTCAAGGTGAGGGTGATAGGTCGGAGTAGGGTGGAGGCGGAGAGGTCAAGAAGAAGACTGCAGGTCAGGAAGGCGGTGCCGGGCTGGAAGGATCCGGCTGAGACAAGGTGGGGGGAGGGGGGATGAAGAAACTGGTGAAGTCCAAGTTCATCCCCTGCGGTTGGAGGGTTCCCAGTCGGAAGATAAGACGCTCCTCCTCCGACCGTCGGATTGTTGTGGTTTGGCGGTGGATGAGTCCAATGACCTGCATATCCTCGGTGGAGTGGGAGGGGGAGTTGAAATGCTGTGCCACAGGTTGGTTGGGTTGGTTCGTCCGGGTGGCCCAGAGGTGCTCCCTGAATCGCTCCGCAAGTAGGCGGCAAGTAGGCCGCCTACTTGCGGAGCGATTCAGGGAGCACCTCTGGGCCACCCGGACGAACCAACCCAACCAACCTGTGGCACAGCATTTCAACTCCCCCTCCCACTCCACCGAGGATATGCAGGTCATTGGACTCATCCACCGCCAAACCACAACAACCCGACGGTCGGAGGAGGAGCGTCTTATCTTCCGACTGGGAACCCTCCAACCGCAGGGGATGAACTTGGACTTCACCAGTTTCTTCATCCCCCCTCCCCCCACCTTGTCTCAGCCGGATCCTTCCAGCCCGGCACCGCCTTCCTGACCTGCAGTCTTCTTCTTGACCTCTCCGCCTCCACCCTACTCCGACCTATCACCCTCACCTTGACCTCTTTCCACCTATCACATTTCCAACTCCCCTCCTCCAAGTCCCTCCTCCCTACCTTTTATCTTCTCCTGCTGAACACTCTCTGCTCATTCCTGAAGAAGGGCCTGTGCCCGAAACGTCGAATCTCCTGTTCCCTGGATGCTGCCTGACCTGCTGTGCTGTTCCAGCAATAAAGTTTCAACTTTGATCTCCAGCATCTGCAGACCTCACTTTCTCCTCGAGAAACGTATCAGCCATGATTGGGAATGGTGGAGCAGTTTTGATGGGCCGAATGGCCTAATTTCTGTTCTTATGGTCTTATCATCTCCAGCAGGATTGAATCTAATCATTGCTTCTTGGTATTCAATGGCATTGCCATCACTGAATTTCCCACTATCAACATTTTGGGAGCTACCACTGACAAGAAACTGAACAAGATCAGCCATATAAATACAATGGCTACAAGGGAAGTCTGTGAATCCTACTGTGAGTAAACCTGTCTCCTGACTCCCAAAAGCATGTCTACATCGATAAATTATAAATCTGGAATGTAATGGAATACTACCCACTGGATCAATGCAGAATCATAGAATCGCTACAGTGTGGAAACAGGCCATTCATCCCACTGCATCCACACTGAACCTCTGAAGAACATCACACTCAGACCTACCCTTCCTACCCAATCCCTGTAAATGTGCATTTCCTATGGCCAATCCTAATCTGAACAAAATGGTCAATCAAACATGGACAATCCACCTAACCTGCACATCTTTGCACTATGGGAGGAAACCAAAGCATATGGAGAAAACCGATGCTGACAGTCACGCAAGGGTAGGTTGGAACCTAAGACCCTGGTGCTGTGAGGCAGCAATGTTAACCACTGAGCCACTATGCCACTCCATGGTGTAGATATAACACAGATATTTCCCCTTGTGGGGTAATCTAGAATGAGAGGTCAGAGTTTTAGACCAAGGGTTTACAGATTTAAAATAAAAATGAGAAAGAATTATTTCTCTTAAAGGATCACAAATCTGTAGAATTCACTATCCAATGTGCAGTGGATGTCAGGTCACTTAATAAATTTAAAGAGGAGATAGACAGATTTTTAATTAACAATGCATCAAAGAGTTATGGGGTGGAGACAGAAAAGTGAAGGCGAGGCCAAGATAAAATAATCCATCATCCATGATCGAATTAAATGGTAGAAAAAGCTTGAAGGGCTGGATTGACTACTTTATGTCTACTTCTTATGGTCTGAGTTTTTCCACCGTTTTCTGTGTGTGTATCCACATTCATTAATTCTATATGCTGATGCTCACTCAAGCCAAGTTCGATTAAACACTTACCAATCATAACAATTATTCTCCCTATAAGGACATTGGTTCCAGTCTTTTTGTGGTGAGAGGCTCTTGCGATTCGGGTAAGGATCTTCAGTTTCAGGACAGATCACAGTGCTTCAAGAGTCTGAAGTCTTCGCTCCTACAATATGCTTTACTCTCTTTCCATTTCTGCTCTTCCTAGTGGCTGGCATTGGGAGTATTCCAAACACAACTACCCAGAGCTCCAACTTTTTAACTTCCTCCTTATCAACCAAAAATCAGACTCTAAGACCTGTTGTCTCTATGTCAGTAGTACTAACATGACCCATACATTTGAAATAAACAGACCCAGCAGCTGTAAAAATGGACATCCAAGACGCACTGTGGACCATTAGCCACAGTCATTTCAGAGAAGGTTCACGAAGGTGATCGCTAGCATAGAGTGAGTGCCTTATAAGCACTCTATTTATTGGCACTCTACTTATTGAAGTTTAGATTCCATTGAAACAAATAGGATTAGATTAGATTAGATTAGATTACAGTGTAGAAACAGGCCCTTCGGCCCAACATGTCCACACCGACCCGCCGAAGCGAAACCCACCCATACCCCTACATTTACCCTTTACCTAACACTACGGGCAATTTAGTATGGCCAATTCACCTGACCCTGCACATCTTTGTGATGTGGGAGGAAACCGGAGCACCCGGAGGAAACCCACGCAGACACGGGGAGAATGTGCAAACTCCACACAGTCAGTCGCCTGAGGCGGGAATTGAACCCAGGTCTCTGGCGCTGTGAGGCAGCAGTGCTAACCACTGTGCCACCGTGCCGCCCCCATTCTTAAGGGGCTAGACAGAACTAATGCTGAGAGGAGATTTCCTTCATGGGAGAGTCTCGGATCTAAGGGCATAATCTCAGAATAAAGGGGAGCTAATTTAATACTGAAATGAGGAATTTCTTTTCTCAGATGGCTGTGAGTCTTTGGAACTCCTTGCCGCAAAAAGCTGTGGGAGCACATTCCTGCATATTTAAAGCTGAGAGAGACAAATTATTTATCAGTAGAGGAATCAGGAGTTATGGAGAAAGGTCAGGAAAATGAATGCGAGGAACAGCCAAGATCCTATTGAATGGTGGAGCAGTTTTGAGAAGTCAAATGGCCTATTCCTGTTCCTATTTCTTAAGGTGTTATGGTCTTAATAAGTAGTCACAGAATCATAGAACATAGAACAATACAGTGCAGAACAGGCCCTATGGCCCTCGATGTCGCATCAACCTGTGAACTATTCTCAGCTCGTCCCCCGACACTATTCCATCATCATCCATGTGCTCACCCAAAGATTATTTAAATCTCCCTAAGTGGCTGAGTTAACTACATTGGCAGGTAGGGCATTCCACGCCCTTACCACACTCTGAGTAAAGAATCTGCCTCTGACATTTGTCTTAAATCTATCACCCTTAAATTTGTAGTTATGCCCCCTCGTACAAGATGACACCATCATCCTAGGAAAAATACTCTCACTGACTACCCTATCTAATCCTCTGATCATCTTGTATGTCTCTATCAAATCCCCTCTCAGCCTTCTTCTTTGCAATGAGAACAGGCCCAAGTCTCTCAGCCTTTCCTCATAAGACCTTAATACAGCATGGAAACAGACCTTTCAGTTCAACTCGTCCATTATGACCAGGTTTTCCAAACTAAATAGTCTCATTTGGCTCATATCCCTCTAAATCTTTCCTGTTCATGTACCCGTCCAAATTTAAATTTTGGAACTGCACCTGCATTTAAAACTTCCTCTGGCAGTTCCTTCCACTTCCAAACCACTTTCTGTGTGAAAAGGTTGCCCCTAGGTCCCTCTTTAAATCTTTCCCCCTCACCTTAAAATTATGCTAGCTCGTTCTGAACTCGCCTACCCTTGGGAAAAACCTCTTGCTAGTCACCTTATCTATGTTAAAAATCACACAACACCAGGTTATAGTCCAGCAGGTTTATTTGGAAGCACTAGAGCTTTTGGAGTGTTGCTCCTTCATCACAACCACCTGATGAAGGAGCAGCGCTTTGAAAACTAGTGTTTCCAAATAAACCTGCTGGACTATAACCTGCTGTTGTGTGATTTTTAACTTTGTACACCCCAGTCCAACACCAGCACCTCGAAATCATCACCTTATCTATGTTCCTCATGATTTATGAACCTCTGTAAGGTCACTGCTCAACTTCCTACATTCCAGGGAAAAAAAGTCCCAGCCTCCCAAATCATCCAGTCCGGATAACATCCTTGTAAACCTTTTCTGCACCCCTTTCAATATAATATTATGCTTCCAATAGCAGGAAGGATGCACAGGACTCTACACTGTGCTCCAAAAGTGACCTCACCAATATCCCATACCACCACAACATGATGTCTCAACTCTAGTTCTCAATGGAGAAAGTGATGAAGACCTTCTGTCCGAAACATCGAGTCTCCTGCTCCTCGGATGCTGTTCGACCTGCTGTGCTTCTCCAGTGCCACATCTCTTGACTCCCATTCTCAATGCTCTGACTAATGAAAGCAAACATGTTCTTCAGCATCTTGTCTACCTGTGATGGCACTTTCAATTAAATGTATACCTACACCTTCCAGTCTCTCTGTTTGAAAACATACCCAGAGTCCTGTCATTTATTGTGTAAGTCCTGCCCTTGTTTGTCTTAACAAAATATAATACTTTGCTTTTATCTGATTTTAAACTCCACTTTACTCTCCTCTGCCCAGCTGATCAAGATCCCATTGTACTCTTAGATACTCTTCTTCAGCATCCACTATTCTAGCAACTTTACTGTCATCTGCAAACTTCCTAAATCATATATATTCCTCATCCCTCTGGAACACAGTTGGTCACAGGCCTCCGGTCCAAAACAAAACCTCCACCATTACCTTCTGTCTCCTACTGTTAAACCAATTTTGTATCCAATTGGCTCGTGCTCTCTGGCTCCT
Organism: Chiloscyllium plagiosum; assembly: GCF_037043375.1. Classification (NCBI taxonomy): domain Eukaryota; kingdom Metazoa; phylum Chordata; class Chondrichthyes; order Orectolobiformes; family Hemiscylliidae; genus Chiloscyllium; species Chiloscyllium plagiosum. The sequence continues at coordinate 51,755,944 of NW_028270144.1, forward strand.
ATGTGATTTAACTTTGCTAATCAGTCTACCATACAGAACCTTGTCAACGGCCTTGCAAAAGCCATGTAGACAATATCTACAAATCTACCCTTATCTATCTTCTTGGTCACATCCTCAAAAAAACTCAAACAAGTTTGTGAGACATGATCTCCCATGCACAAAATCAAACTGACTCTCCCAAATCAGTTCTTGCCTCTCCAAATGCATATAAATCCTGTCTCTCAGAGTCCCCACTAACAATGTTCCCACAACTGACATCAGACTCACCAGTATCTAGTTCTCAGGCTTTTCCTTGCAGCCTTTCTTAAATAAAGGCATAACATTAGCTACCTCCAGTCTCTGGCACCTCACCCATGACTGTAGATGATACAAATATCTCGACTCGGGCTGCCGCAATTTCTTCCCTAGCTTCCCACAATGTCCTGGGATACTCGGGATTGTGGGATCAGGTCCCACAAATTTAACTACTTTTATGCTTTCTAAGAAATCCAGCACCTCCTCTTCTATAATGTGGATTGTTATCAAGGTATCAATGTTTATTTCCCCAAGTTCCTTGCTTCCATATTCTTCTCCACAGTAAATACTGATGTGAAATATTCATTTTGTACCTTTCCTATCGCTGCTGTTTCCAAACATAGACAGCCTCATTGATCTTTAAGGGGCCCTATTCTCTCCTTAGTTGTTCTTTTGCCGATAATGTATTGTATGGATTCTCTTTAACCACATCTAGGTGAAGGTGAGGACTGCAGATGCTGGAGAGTCAGAATCAAAATGGTGCTGCTGGGGAGGAGCACAACATGTCAGACAGCATCTGAGGAGCAGGAGAGTCGATATTTTGGGCATTCCTGATGAAGAGCTTATGCCTGAAATGTCGACTCTCCTGCTCCTTGAATGCTGCCTGACCTGCTGTGCTTTTCAGCACCACACTTTTTGACTCTCAACCTTTTCTGTCAAGACTACATCATATCCCCTTTTTTGCCCTGCTGATTTGCCTCTTAAGTATACTCCTACTACCCTTATACTCCTCAAAAAGATTCACTTGATCCCAGTTGTCTAAGAGGGAGTTTAGATAGGGCATAAGCAATCATGGTTAGCTGGGGAAGACATACATAACATTCTAAAAGTATTAAACAATCAAGAAAGGGAGGAAGTAAAGACAAAAACTGTCATGAGAGAAAAAGTATTAGGGAAACTAATGGGGCTTAAGACCAGTACATCTATTGCATTTCATAGGATACATCCTAGGATATTCCAGGAAATAGCTACAGAGATAATGGATGTGGTGGTTATAATCTTTCAAGAATCTCAAGATTCTGAAAAAGTCCCAGAGGATTGGAAAACTGACAATTTAACACCTTTATTTGAAAAGGGAAGGAGACAAAAACGATAGGGTAATTAGCTTAATGTTTGTTATTTAGAAAAGGTGAATGTTTATTTCAAAGGATGCAATAGCAGAGTATTTAGAAATAATTAATATAATCAAGCAGAGTCAGCATAGCTTACTAAAGGAGAAATCATACCTAACAAATGTATTTGATTTCTTTGAGGTGGTAATAAGAGTCCACGGTGTTGGAAGTAGTACAGTAGTACAGTACAGCGCAGGAACAGGCTCTTTGGCCCACCATTTCTGCACTGACCATGATACTATTCCAAACTAATTCCATCTGCCTGTCCAGAATATAGAGTCATACGGTCACACAGTGTGGATACAAGCTCTTATGTCCAACTCATTCACGCTAACCACGTCTCCCAAACTAAACTAGTCCCTCTATGTACCTCTTATTTCCTGCCTGTTCATGTGTCTGTCTAAGTGCCTTTTAAACATTGCTATCATATCTCCTTCTACCACCTCCCTTGGCAGCATGTTACAGGCACCTACCGCCACCTGTGTAAAAACCTTGCTTCACACATGTCCTTGTGGGCGGCACGGTGGCTAGCACTGCTGCCTCACAGCGCCAGAGACCCGGGTTCAATTCCCGCCTCAGGCGACTGACTGTGTGGAGTTTGCACGTTCTCCCCGTGTCTGCGTGGGTTTCCTCCGGGTGCTCCGGTTTCCTCCCACAGTCCAAAGATGTGCAGGGTCAGGTGAATTGGCCATACTAAATTGCCCATAGTGTTAGGTAAGGGGTAAATGTAGGGGTATGGGTGGGTTTCGCTTCGGCGGGTCGGTGTGGACTTGTTGGGCCGAATGGCCTGTTTCCACACTGTAATCTAATCTAATCTAATCAAATCTAATCTATAAAGGTATCCCCTCTCACGTAAACCTGTGCCCCATAGTATTTGACATTTTACCTTGGAAATTGGTAAAGGATTCTAAATATCAATCCTATCCACATAATTTTATATGCATCTATCAGATGGCCCTTCAAACGCCAATGCTCTAGTAGTAGATGATCTAAGTTTGTCCAACCTTTCCTTATAGCTATTGTGTCCCAATCTAGGCAACATCCTGGCAAACCTTTATGTCACCCTTGCTAAGCCCTCCAAATCCTTTCAATAATGTGGCAGACGGAACTGCACACAATACTTCAAATGTGGCCTAACTGAAGTTTTATACAGTTGAACATGGCTTGCCAACTTTTAATACTCAATTCCCAATATGATTAGATTAGATTACGTTATAGTGTGGAAACAGGCCCTTCGGCCCAACAAGTCCACACCGACGTGCAACCCATCCATACCCCTACATTTACCCCTTACCTAACACTAGGGGCAATTTAGCATGGCCAATTCACCTAACCTGCACATTTTTGGAATGTGGGGGGAAACCGGAGCACCCGGAGGAAACCCATGCAGACACAGGGAGAATGTGCAAACTCCACACAGTCAGTCGCCTGAGGCGGGAATTGAACCCGGGTCTCTGGCGCTGTGAGGCAGCAGTGCTAACCACTGTGCCACCGTGCCGCCCACAATTGATGAAGGCAAGGCAATACTCTTTAGGGTCCTGCCATTTACTGTTTATTTTCCTCTTGCATTTAACCTCCCATTTGCACAATAGCCAATTTCCTAGATGAAATAAAAATATGTGGGAAGGCAAGTGGTAAGGATGACACACCATCTGCAGAAGGATTATATACAGGTTAAGAGAGTGAGCAGAAACTTGGTAGATGGAATATAATTTAGGAAAGTGTGACATTATACATTTTGACAGGAAGAATAGAGGAGCTGAATATTATTTAATTGGGGAATGCTGCACCACAGAGGGATTTGGGACTTATGGAATCATAATGTAGTACAGCATGGAAACAGACCCTTCGGACCAACTTGTCTATACCGACCAGACATCCCAATTTGACCTAATCCCATTTGTGAGCATGTGACCCATAAGCCTCTAAACTCTTCCAGATGTCTTTGAAAATGTGTAATTATACCCATTTCTACCACTTCCTCTGGCAGCTCCATCCATATATGCATCACCCTCTGCATGAAAAAGTCCTTTTTAAATTTTTCCCAGCTTAAACCAATGCTGTCGAGTTTTGGATTCCCCCGCACTAGGGAAAAAACATTGGCTATTCACTCTATTAATGCCCTTCATGATTTTATAAACCTTTACAAGGTCACCCCTCAGCCTCTGATGGTCCAGGGAAAAAAAACTACAGCCTATTCAGCGTCTCCCAATAATTCAAACCCTCCAGTCCAGGCAACATCCTTGTAACTCTTTTCTGCACCCTCTCAAGTTTAGCTACATCTTTCCTAGAGATGGGAATTTGTGCATAAATCACAACATGTTAGTATGCAAGCACAGCAGGGAAATGGGAAGGTAACTAGAATGTTGGCTTTCATGTCAAAGGCAATGGAGAATGAAAGTAGGGAGGTTTCAGTAAAACTACACAAGACATTAGTCAGACCACAGCTGGAATGCTGTTTTGATCCCCTTGTCTAAGGAAAGATGCACTGGCACTCAGGGCAAATTAGGTTCACTCAGCTGATCGTGGATATTGAGGGAATTTCTTTTGATGAGGGATTGAATAGATTGGGCCTAATTTAGAAATATTAAAGATGATCTGTTAAAACATATAAGATTCTTAAGGAGACTTGACAAGATAGGGATGGAATGGTTGTTTTCCTCAGTGGGAGAGTCTAGGATCAGAAGGCATAATCTCAGAGTGAGGGGTTGCACATTTAAAATACAGATAAAAGGAATTTCTTCTCTCAGAGAGCAGTGAATCTATGGGATTCTTTACTACAGGGGGCTATCAAAGCTGTGTTGTTAAGTATATTCAGGGCAGAGATAGGCAGAGCTTTTATTACTAAGGGAATTATAGTTTACGGAGAAAAGGTAAAAAAGTGGAGATGAGATCAGCTATGATCTCATTGAATGGTGGAGCAGACTCGACAAGCCGAATGGTCGACTTCAGCTCCTTTGAGGTATTCTCTTATCATCTTAATGCGAGGCAAAAATCTGGTACTGAAAAGCTGGCCCAGCAACATTAGATCTTTTAGTAGCCCCTCTTTCCTATTATTTTCTATCCCATTGCTCCAGCCATAGAAAATTACAACTGTTTAAGAAGGGCGGTAAAGACAAGCCAAGGAACTATAGACCGGTGAGCCTGACGTCGGTGGTGGGCAAGTTGTTGGAGGGAATCCTGAGGGACAGGATGTACATTTATTTGGAAAGGCAAGGACTGATTAGGGATAGTCAACAGGGCTTAGTGCATGGGAAATCATGTCTCACAAACTTGATTGAGTTTTTTGAAGAAGTAACAAAGAAGATTGATGAGGGCAAAGCAGAAGATGTAATCTATATGGACTTCAGTAAGGCGTTCGACAAAGCTATGGGAGACTGATTAGCAAGGTTAGATCTTATGGAATACAGGGAAAACTAGCCATTTGATAACAGAACTGGCTCAAAGGTAGAAGACAGAGGGTGGAGGCGGAGGGTTGTTTTTTAGACTGGAGGCCTGTGACCAGTGGAGTGCCACAAGGATAGGTGCTGGGCCCTCTACTTTTTGTCATTTATATAAATGATTTGGATGCGAGCATAAGAGGTACAGTTAGTAAATTTGCAGATGACACCAAAATTGGAGGTATAGTGCACAGCAAAGAGGGTTACCTCTGATTACAACAGGATCATGACCAGATGGGCCAATGGGCTGAGAAGTGTCAGACGGAATTTAATTCAGATAAATGCGAGGTGCTGCATTTTGGGAAAGCAAATCTTAGCAGGACTTATACACTTAATGGTAAGGTCCTAGGGAGTGTTGCTGAACAAAGAGACCTTGGAGTGCAGGTTCAAAGCTCCTTGAAAGTGGAGTCACAGGTAGATAGGATAGTGAAGAAGGCGTTTGGTATGCTTTCCTTTATTGGTCAGAGTATTGAGTACAGGAGTTTGGAGGTCATGTTGCGGCTGTACAGGACACTGGTTAAGCCACTGTTGGAATATTGTGTGCAATTCTGCTCTCCTTCTTATCGGAAAAATGTTGTGAAACTTGAAAGGGTGCAGAAAAGATTTACAAGGATGTTGCCAGGATTGGAGAATCTGAGCTACAGGGAGAGGCTGAACAGGCTGGGGTTATTTTCCCTGGAGCATCGGAGGCTGAGGGGGTGACCTTATAGAGGTTTACAAAATTATGAGGGGCAAAGTCTTTTCCCTGGGGTTGGGGAGTCCAGAACTAGAAGGCATAGATTTAGGGTGAGAGGGGAAAGATATAAAAGAGACCTAAGGCAGACCTAATGAACTGCCAGAGGATATGGTGGAGCCTGGTACAATTGCAACATTTAAGAGGCATTTGGATGGGTATATGAATAGGAAGGGTTTGGACGGATATGGACTGGGTGCTGGCAGGTGGTACTAGATTGGGTTGGGATATCTGGTCAGCATGGACGGTTGGACCGAAGGGTCTGTTTCCATGCTGTACATCTCTATGACTCTGTGACTAGATCATTTCCCAAACTCTTCTCAATATTGTTTTCCAGTGAAATTGAGATATCTTTTACCATTGTATTTCTTTATCAACATACCCTATATAATGCATATAATGGTACCTGTTCCCTAATCCCATTTCACAAATGTAAATTTGTCCTACCAAGGTACAATCTGGCTAGTGTCCAGTAACATTTCATTTGAAAATAGACAAAGTGTGAGATCCCAGCTTCTTTTTTAAGACAATAAAGAGATAAGGTTGGAAGCAAAAGATAATAAATATTATTTTACAAAGTTAGAAAAGTAAAACAATCTGTGTTGACACAATTCATATTCTAATATGAACTTGACATGACATAACTATGAAAAGTGACAACTTTGATCAAACATTATACTGAGCAGAACAAATAGCAAATGAAGTTCAGACAGATCTCGCAGATTTCTAATCAAACACTGCACCCAAATATTATTGACAATATGGGTCATCAGATCTCATTAAATTTTTCCAATAAATTCAACTTCCTTAATTTTTGAAAACATTTAACTTTGGAAATTCCTCAAAAGCTACAACATCTTGCATTATCTTAATGACTGCTCACATTCCAACACTTCACTCTCCTTTCCTAAGACTATCGTTCCATATTTTCATGAACCAGAACTCTGGTAAATACTTGTAGAATTCAAGATTCTTCAAAGACAGCTAACTCTATCAAGTTGATCCTGCTCCTATGTTTCTCCAATCACTGACATATCTCAGTTGTGCAGTACAAAGACTGCTTACTTCACTCTTGCTGTCAGTTGCACTGAGCTAATATGGACACACAGATTCTCTGAACCTTCACGTTCCTCAGGCTTTTTCCTGAGCTCAAGCAATATTATTTAGCTGCACCTTTTGGCTTCAAGGACTTCTCCTGAATCTTAATTGCTTAAAGTTTTCTGCAGCAGCAACAGTTATGAATGGAGCCTTTTCATCCTGCTCCTAGATAAATGACTGACTAGCAAACCCAAAGGTAGCAACCTTCTCTTGTAAATGCCCCAATCCAAATGATTAAAACTTACTGCTCAGTCGTCCTTGACCTGTTCTACATGACCTACTGAAATCCTCATAATAAAATCTATCCTTATTCCTGCCAGCCTTGAATTTTGCAGGAAAACCCTGTTTCTGGACTATTATAAAATTCAGACTCTTGGTTTACTCAATACAAATGGATGCAAAAATAATGGATTGCATCACACCTGCATCACACCTTGCATCATCCCCACCTGTTGGTGGGGCTCTCTCTAATAATCACACTTCTATGAATGGCGGGGGGGGTGGTGACAGCAAGAAGGAGCAAATAGATTTGGAGTTGGCAGGAACAGAAATTGAAAGATGATTCACAGAACTTTGCTTTTCTATATTATTTTAATAAAAATCAAAAATAAAATAACTAATATTGTCTGAAGAAAGTACATGGGTAAGATTATGACCATGTTGGTGTTATCCTATAAGATTGAATCAATCTGCATATGGAATAAGGGCAAGTGGGAATTAAGGTCTGTTTCTTAAATCATAAGAAGTTGGAGAGTATTAATGTCCAAAGAGACCAGGGTGTCCTTGCCCAAATGTCAACTCACATTTATGTTATTGAATTCCATTTGCCACTGATCAGTTCATCTATATCTTCCTGTAATCTATAGCTATCTCCTCACTGTTTACCACTCCAACAATTTTTGGACCATATGCAAACACCTCTGATTAAACCTCCTACATTCAAATCTAAATCATTTATTAGTATCGTAAACATCAAAGGTGCCAACACTGACCCCATGGGATGCGAATGAATACAGACTGCTGGTCAGTAAATGATCCTTCAATCATTACCCTTTGCTTCCTGCCACTCAGCCAATTGTGAATCCAGTTTACCAAATTTTTGGATCGCATGGGCTCTTACTTTTTGTTATCAGTCTCCCTTATCAAAAGCATTGTTGAAATTTGAGTAGGTTACATGAAAAGCATTGCCCTCACCTAGACACTATTAACCTTCAAAAAATTCAATCAGGTTGGTCCAACATGACTTCTTAACAAAACCATTTTGACTGTTCTTGATTAATGCCTACCTCTCAAAATTTAGATTAATTCTGTGCCTCAGAAATGCTTCCAGAGTTTGTCCGCCACCAAGGTTAAACTGACTGGCCTTTAGTTTCCTAGTTTGTCCTTTGGATTTCCTTCAATCCTCTGGCACCTTAGCTGCACTTAATGGTAGTTCTCTATCTCTTAAACGCAGCTTATTTTCTGACACCAAATTTGGCATTGGGTCAAAGCTTATGAGCATGGAGCAGAATTGTTGTCACATGCTTTTGCTATTGCATGGCAATTGCTGGTGAAAATCTGTGAGAGAGCAAACTATATTCTACAGTTAAAATGAAGAGTTACCATACCATATTCTCTGATACAAGATAGAAGAAATACTCAAATCCAGAGACTCTGTGGTACCTGTGGGAGAAGCTTCAGTTGTCTTGTCAGGTTGATATTGAACAGGGTGATAGACATTTGATGTAATCACTTGCTCAATGGTAGACTAAAGAGTTTTAATTCCTGTTGGCAAAGAATTCTTCCATGCAGCAGAATCCAGCAGAATTCGGAAGTTCCCTCAGAGAAATGCAATGCTTTCAGCAATTGCTAGTGCAGAGAGATGATTTTACCTTTAAATGCTGCAACCTTGAATTGGAAGCTCTGTCCTCTTCAGCAGAGATGTAATGAAAGCTACTCTTATTGCTCACTATGCTTGCTGCTGTTAACTTATACTTGGTCAATCCTTGAGCACAGTTTTCTGGAGCTCGCTATTTAAGTTACAGAGGAGGATTTATTTTCTGTACTGTAGGCCTACAAAGTGAAAAGGAAGGTTGAGAGAGATTTGATAGAGATTTTCAAAATAAATTAGTTAGAGTTAAGGTATTCCTGATCATAAGAGAAACAAAAACAAGACAGCATAAATTTAAGGTGATGTGCAAACAAAACAAGGATATTATAATTAAAACATGTTCACTCTGTGAGTAGTTAGAATATGGTGCGATGGAGGTATTACTTGTAAATGTGGTGGAGGTATTTCAATTGTGGCACTCAAGAGGATACTGGATGATTATTTGTGCAGAAATGATATGGAGAGATATGAGGAAAAGCCAGGAGGCAATAGAACCAGTGCAGGCATGATGGAAAAATAGCCTCTTCTGCACCATCAAAAATCTGTGTTTCTGTTCAATGGCATCAGGAGTTGCCTCATATATCTCTCTGCAATTGGTCACCAAGCCACAAAATTGCCAAGAGAAATGTGAAAGGGATCCAAGTGAGAGTGTAAATCGCTGTAGTGTACAGCTAAAAAGACAGGCAATATTTCATCAATATCAGCACTCCTGCTTGTTGGAGCTTCTTATAAGCAAATTGAGTGCTGAGTTTCATATGTTACAGCAGTGACATTTCGAATACAATTGCTAGTTTTCTGCTTGGAAATGAAGATAACCCCCAAATCCCTCCAGCTATCTCTCTGTTTAAGACATTTTTATCAGTTTGTCCATGTTTTTTCCAACAGTTGTAGATGGAGTTACAACTTTGTGCATGGATGTTGATCCTTACCTGAGAATTCTTTAGACAGCAGGCATGACCAGGCATTGACTCAGGCAGAATATCATATTTGTACTGTCTATTGATTGGAGATTCTAAAAGCCAACATTTTAGTAGTGTGCCTTTTAAATTCCACATTTGGTTGGCTTTGTTTTACTGAACCGTATGATTGGTGTAGACTGACTATCCCAATTATAGTCCAATCTCCGGGGATTCTCAGGACAGAACACAGAGTGCAGTGAACCGCAAAAGCCTCATCACTGACCTTCCACTTTACAAAACAGAATCTCAGTAACATCTCATCTGCAAGACTGTAGCACATTCCAGAGGAAATTGATTGACATAAATCTGGCATAACTTGGCTTAAGCTGGTACATGCACATGCCACCCTTATGCCCTGATAGGAGCTTCTAAAATAAAGGCTGGAATGAGTTTGACAACTCTAGACAACACGAATTTCGCTGCGCAAACTTCAAAGTGGCGGCAACAGGCTGGAAAAGCCTATGTGGCTTGCGCGCTCAGGTGCCTGTTTAGCGCCGCAAAATTGAGGAGTATTGGAGAGAGCTGTTTTCGTGTTCTGCTGCAGTCCGTCTGATGCAGGAACAACAATAATGCTGTGGCAGAGGCAGTTCGTGGGGCGTCTGAAAGAGAAATTTTCCGAGGGCGTTATTCGACACAGTTTGACAGCTGGGGAATGGGACAAAACGCATTATAATTACCAACTGCCATTAATTCATCCTCAATCCAATTTCCAAAAACTTCAAATCTCTGCGCTTCCTCTGTGTTTGATATTCACGTGATGTTGTGGATTCAGTTCCATGTAAATATGTGTTTCCTACAATGTGCCATCTGCAAATCAACAGCTTTTCTGTTTCCTTTCTGATTAAGTTATTGAAAATTATTTGCCACCTCATTTTACTGCAGTGCAGTTGACATTTGATATTAGAGTACATGTCATTAATTTGATTAACTTTAATAAATAATCTGGAGTGATCAAGTTGTTTTGTTGGTAATTGCACGGTAAAGTGAGTTTGTAGCAAAAATAGAAATTGTTGGAGAAAAGCAGAGCCAACGTTTCGGGTCCAGTAACTAACCCAGTGTTCTCCAGCAACTTTCCGTATTGTTTCAGATTTCCAGCACGGGGACTTCGAAATCATTTCAAATATGTTTGAGCTAGTTGGAGCCGCGTAAAGTTTTTTTCAACTTGACGTGAAACCGAATATGCAGTTGTGTTTAGAATATGATGTGACTGGGTAAGGCATTCCATAGGGGACGGTATCTAGATGTGTAAATCAAATATATGTATTAACATATTTGCATGTGCAATATGTTGGTGTGTCCTTTTCAACTTTAACCTGGGTATATGCTCACTTTGTAAAACTGCAAGATGGTTTTGCAAATGGGGACACATACATTTCTGTGGACCATGCCTTCAACAAGGGTCATGTGAACTGTTGCTGGGCGTGACCCCACAGGTCTCCTGCTGTATGCTGCACGGTTTAAATATTGCTGAAACTAAATACCGAATGCTCAGAGCCCACCGTTTTTGAGCTGTGCGAGATCAGCCCGTATCAATCCCCAAACTGTGTCCCAGGATCCCAGCAACCAGTGAGTTTGAAGTTCAAATTGCCTTTACATCGGCAAGGTGCCAAACTAATGGTGTTGAAATTATCTTCGATGAGGTGTTCGGTTGGAAAGCGCTATGTTTCCAGTTGTGGTTTGTGTGTTATTTGCTCGGGCTTTTGGAATTAGTTTATTTTGTCTTAAAAATAAACTTGCTTGCGGAAGTGTGGGAAACTAAGTGCAGGAACGGGCGCGACAGATTTTTGATTGCGAGATAATGTATCGTTTGCAGTGAAGTAAAATTAACTGAATTACCACCCCTTCCCCCTCCCCACACCACCGTTCTTTCATTCAAACCAAATGTATTGTTTTGTTTAAAACAGGTGAGCAATGGGTGATTGGAGTTTCCTTGGGAATATTTTGGAGGAAGTGAATGAGCACTCCACTGTGATCGGGAGAGTGTGGCTGACAGTGTTGTTTATTTTCCGCATCCTTATCCTTGGCACGGCGGCCGAGTTCGTGTGGGGGGATGAGCAGTCTGACTTCGTTTGCAACACTCAGCAGCCGGGCTGTGAAAACGTCTGCTACGATGAAGCGTTCCCCATCTCGCACATCCGACTCTGGGTACTGCAGATCATTTTCGTAAGCACGCCGTCCCTGGTGTATGTGGGCCATGCGGTGCACCATGTCAGGATGGAAGAGAAGAGAAAGGACAGGGAAGAAGGGGACAGTCAGCAGCACATGAACACTGAAAGGCTACTCTTAGCTCCTGAAGAGGCTCTGAAAGACATCGGCAAGACCAACAAGAGATTTCGCCTGGAGGGGACCCTGCTGAGGACCTATATCTGCCACATCATTTTCAAAACCATCTTTGAGGTGGGTTTTGTGGTTGGTCAGTACTTCCTGTACGGATTCCGCATCTTGCCCCTGTACCGCTGCGAAAGGTGGCCTTGCCCCAACTTTGTTGACTGCTTTGTCTCCAGGCCAACGGAGAAGACAATCTTTGTGATTTTCATGCTGGCCGTAGCCTCAGTGTCCCTCTTCCTGAATTTTGTGGAGGTAAGTCACCTGGGCTGGAAGAAGATCAGGTTTGCTTTCCGAGAGCCTGGCCAGCAGCCTGAAGCCTACCCAGAGCCCAAGCCATACCATTCCATTGATGTTGCTTCGGTACCGAAAGCGAAAGGGTACAAGCTCCTGCAAGAGGACAAACCTACTCCCGCTTTCTTCCAACTGACAGCAGCTGGGGTAGACCTGAGCTCGGTGCCGTCCATCACCTATCCGGAGAAAGCAAAGGGTGTTGGCCCGGTAGATAACCTGGTAAAGATTCATAACGAGACTTTGCTGTCCTACCAACAACATGAAGATGCTGATCCTGAGCAGCAAGCTGATCCGGCGGTACAGGCTGATCCCGATCCCGAGCCTGTCCCGCTCGCAGAACCCGAGGAAGAGGGAGAGAAGAACGAACTGGAACCTCTGACAACAGCCAATGAGAGCCTGGCGGATACACGGCCCCTCAGCAGATTAAGCAAAAGCAGCAGTCGAGCTCGCTCTGATGATTTAACTGTATGAGGTAAATACCGCTACCAAGAGTGTTCGAGGAGCCTAAGTGTAAAAACCACCGGGGAAACTGATAGCCGGCCTGGACGAATTCTGCGAAGTCTTGAGAACAGACGCAATGAGCTCAAGACGAAAAAAAAAGTTCAACTTTTCAGCTCTATGCCTTCGTTTTCACTGAATGGCATCGCAACAGTTACACAATAAGAAACCTTTTAACGTCTTTAGAAGAACCAACAGGACCCCGGTGTTTTTGTTTTTTTTTAGATATTCTCGATGTTTAGTATCAAAAGTGTTCAAAGTATTTGCAACTACATGTATATTAACCAGACCGCTAACTCCCAAATCGATCTGGATCCGAATTCTCACACGTTGAGGTGTGTCATTGGGATGCAAAAGTGCCATTTGAAAGATCAGAGAATTTTGGGCTTTAAATGATGTGCAACTGCCTTACGCTCAGTTATTCTTGGTCTTTCATGGCTGTGCAGTTAAACCTTTCATTCAGAAACTTGACCAACCCTTCAGCTGTGGAGTGTAGCAACCTTGTGATGACGATCATTTTAAGGAGAGTGGGGAGGGTGTCGCTTCGTAGCATCGGCGAATTCCTAGCCTCAGCAGAAATGCGACTCTCCTGCTGTTTTATACAAAGGTCTTGATTATTTAGGTAAATGTTTCCACACTAATACCCATTGCCAATCCACCGCACCGCACCGCCCCCCTCCCCTCTCCCCTCCCCTCTATGATTAGAATGGGTGCAAATGCAATATGCCAAATGGCCTATTTCTGTGCTGGAATATTTCTATAAATAGAAAAATGTGAACAGCATTTATAAGATGCAATCTCTTTTCACAAGAATATGGATGATCCCAAAGAGGAATCAAGATTCCTGGGTGAAAGCAACAGATTGGGGATTGATGGAGTCAAGTGAATGGAGTACTCTGAGCTTTCATTGTGCAACACCCAACAGTGGCAATGATAAATAATCAGAAAAAGTCAGCTATCCAATTGAAAGACATAAGTATACCCACAGTGCAACAGCAGGCTATTCAGCCCATCAAGTCCACACTGCCCCTCCAAAAAGCATCACACCCCATCTCTGTAACCCTGCATTTGCTATGGCTAATCCACCTTGCCTGCACATCCCAGCATACTGTGGGAAATTTCACATAACCAATCCACCTAGCCTGCCCATCTTTGGATTGAGGGAGGAAACTGGAGCACCCAGAGGAAACCCACACAGATACAGAATGTGCAAACTCCACAGAGTCAGTCACTCCAATCTGAAATCAAACCCAGGTCCCTGGCACTGTGAGGCAGTAGTGCTAACTGCTGAGCCACCATGCTGCCATAATAGTCACAACTATGATTGTTTATTAAATATTTGAGTAAACCTTTGATTTACTTTATTACCTCTCTGTCTAGTAACAACTCATCTTGTTTAACACTAAGAACTAAATTTTCACTAGTTCTTTGGATATTTAGATCATTGAGAGATTATTATTATGTACATTTCATCTTTGTCTGCCATCAAATGTTATATGCTCAAAACTTGCAAGAATAATATGCTCTAAATAAAGCATCATAAAAATGCAAAATACATATTACAAATTGTGCTACCAATAACAAAAGGTTTACAACTTAAGCTCTTTAGCCTGCTTTTAGTCATGTTATAACTTTGAATTTATAAATAAATCATGTTCAAAATAAAAAGTACATAATTTGTCTTGTTACTACATTTAAAAATATATCCATTGTTGCCTTCATTACCTAAGTGCATATGACAGACATTGGCATACAAAACCTACTTTTAAGACAGTCACAGTGTTACCTTCAAGGATGAGAGAGGCTCTTGTGGTGCATTGATGTTGTCCAGAAAATCTGTGTACAAATCTCACGTTCCTCGGAGATATAGGTTACAATGTGACTGCATAGGTTAAATATATAATTTTATATCTGCGGACTTGAAGTGGCAATGCTACACAGGCTTAAAAAGATTAACAAGGTTTATTGAAATATTGGATGTTTACATATTTGTATCTATAGTTTGCCTGGTGGTAATGATTGCTGCTTGGTAGCAGTAATATAGAATTAGATGTACACTTCCAGGGACATAGGAAAAGAGCAGGGGAGTAACTTGAATTGGAAGTTCTTTCTGATAACCAGAGTAAACACAATGGACTGACTCATATTCTTTGTTGAATTTATCATGAATTTATTAAATACACAATTCTTCAGATGCTTGAGGTTCATTTAAATTTGCTATAGGAGGGAATAGTGGACAAAAGCTGGGAACTCAAATCATTTTTGGTAGTCCCAATCTATTTCCCACCATCAGGAACAGCAACATTCAAACTTTGGGACCCTTTAAGGTAAAGTTATCATAGTCACCGTGTAAAGTTTTTTTTCTTGCAACTCATGAAAATATTGGTTAGTATTTTCTTAAACTTTACATGCACCATTAATATATTTCAAAACATCCTTATTCACAGTTATAGTTTGTCAACTCAGATTATAGGATTAGGCATAAAACAAATTGATACAAAATATACAAATGTTAAGTGCAAACTTGGGCTGTTTTAGAAATTTGGATGGATGTAATGGGGATGTACTGGGGATGCACTGTGGGCGTGGGATGATATGGGAGTTGGGAGGGGGGAGAAAGTCCAAAGATTACACAAGACTATAAGTGCAAGGTAAGCAACATGCCAAACTCACAGTAACTGTTTTCTGAAATTATTCAAGCGTGCAGCTAGAACTGCCTTTCATTACCTGCATGCATGTTCAGGGATTTGATGAAGGAAAGATATGCAACTAACACCTTTGGAGAAAATAGATACTACATGCATGACCTGTTGGACTACTACTTACAATGGAAATGGCTCAAACCAGGAAGAAATGTTGCAGCTGTGGTGGTGGGTTTGAAAATGGGACCAGTGTGCAATCAGGCAAAAGGGCATCAACTCAACAGTGCCTTGTACTCTCACCCTTAAGAAATTTTTACCAAAGGTGAGTTATCAAGCCATCCACTTGACAGCTTTAAGTAGATAATTTGAGTAACTAAGTGGACAGATTGGGACAGCAACAAGATCACCCGGCATCACATGAGGCCCTCATAAACCTTGGCACATGCCCAAAAATGACTTCCTGCTAGTTTGCTGGGTGCATGGAAATATCATGACATCTTTCAGTCACCATTCCTTGGAAGTGGTTGCCAGTCCTCCTTCCTTGCCAGACTTACACCCAGTGTCTTAACTGGGTGTATTGTGTGCAGTTTTGGTTGCCATACTATAGGAAGGATGTGGAGGCACTGGAACGGGTGCAGAGGAGGTTTGCCAAGATGTTGCCTGGTATGGTAGGAGGATCGTATGAGGAAAGGCTGAGGCACTTGAGGCTGTTTTCATTGGAGAAAAGAAGGTTTAGGGGTGACTTGATAGAGGTGTACAAGATGATTAGGGGTTTAGATAGGGTTGACCATGAGAACCTTTTTCCACGTATGGAGTCAGCTATTACGAGGGGGCATAGCTTTAAATTAAGGGGTGGTAGGTATAGGACAGATGTTAGGGGTAGATTCTTTACTCAGCGAGTCATGAGTTCATGGAATGCCCCGCCAGTAGCAGTGGTGGACTCTCCCTCTTTATGGGCATTTAAACGGGCATTGGATAGGCATATGGAGGATAGTGGGCTAGTGTAGGTTAGGTGGGCTTGGATCGGCGCAACATCAAGGGCCAAAGGGCCTGTACTGCGCTGTATTTTTCTATGTTCTATGTTCTATTTTCAATGGTGTCACTCAGCCAGGAGAGCAGACTATTGCAGTCTTCATTCAGAATCCTGTCAGATGGAGAAGACCCAGGCCTGCTGGATCGAATATGATAGCCTCAGCATTTTTTTCTTCTACAATCAGTAATTCATATCAGTACAGAGCACAGAAACAGGCCCTTCAGCCTAACTCATGTATGTTAACCAGGCTTCCTAAATTGACTTAATTCTAATTGTCTCACATCCCTCTAAACCTTTCCCAAATGTATACCTTTTCTCTCTCTCTCTCACACACACACACACATCTTAAACCTGTGACCTGTAGTTTAGACTCCCCAAACGTAGGGAAAACACCTTTGTTATTAGTCCTGACTGAAATGAGGTCAGCCAGGTGGATCTTATCGATTATGAGTTCCCTCATTGGGCCTGACAGATATAAACAGGAGTGTCAGTGGTTCTGCTTACTTAAGAAGCTGATTCTGAACTAGCTGGGTCAGTGTCATATACTGTGCACATCTGGAGAAAGGGTGACTTGGCAACAGGTTACTGGCCTTCATGGAGTTATTTCAATGGCATTGAGTGAAAAACATGACCCTCAAGAAATTTACTCGCAACAGTTATCTTTGAGTTAGAATTAGCATATCTGCCATCATGACTCTATTTAGAAAGCTTGACTGATTCAATTATGCTTTTGAAGACTGGGCCTATTATGTGGAAAGAATATGTTATTTTGTACAGGCAAATGACAATGGGGCAGGTGGAAAGCAATGAGTAATCATTCTGACTCCTTGCAGAACTGCAGCATTTTGATAAAAGGGGCTTAGCTTTTCCAGAGGCACCAGAAACTAAGACCTTAAGAGTTGATGGTTTTAACTAAGGATTATTATGAACCCAATAAGCTTACTCTAATTCTGAGGTATTATCAGTTTTACTTGGTAGTTTGAGAACGAGGGAATCGACACCTGGGATTTTTGTCGGGGTTAAGATAACTGGCAAAATGAAGTGATTTTTTTTGTTTAACTGGAAGTGAGTTGCTGAAAGGCTGTGTAGTATGTGGGATTAATGATGTGATCATGCAAAAGTGCCTATTAGCTGAAAACTGACTGGACTTCAATCAAGCACTACAACTGGCTTTATCATTAGGAAATGTGACAAGTGAGTTATGAGTTGTCACGAGTTATGCAAGTTGTTATGAGTTACAAGATATTTCAACGGAAGTGGACACCTTCTTCAGGGTAATTGAGCTTGTGGAATACCACTTGAGTGAACACAATTACATAGCCTCAATCAGGTCATACCCTGAACAGGGGAATGCTAGATCAGCTCACAGCAAAACCTCATAACAAAGCCAAGGCTTAGCAAAATGGTAAAACTTTTCTTCAGGATCCAGATGGCAGACAATTGATTTGCTGTCAGTATGTGCACTCCAGACAGCAAGAGAGTCCTATTTGGTCTGATCTGAGTAAGACAGCTCATAGCCTGATACACATCCTGTGAGTGTAACCTGTATGCTTCACCCTGTCCAAGATTTTTCTTTCACCCAATGATCTGTATTTCCTTGCATATTATGATCTGCTTATACTGCTTACAAACAAAACTTTTCACTGTATTTAGGTGCACAGGACAATAAATCAAATCAAATCAAATCAAATCAAACGTTTGTGGTCTTTACCAAAATTTGCTCTGATGTCCAACCCTTAAGTTTGCATAAACCTCAGTCAGGCTGATAACCTATACTGGGGAACCCCTACAGCTTAACAATACAACTTCGGTTCTGGTCTCATATGAGAAGCAGCAGCTTCAATTACCACTGATTGTAGTAAAAGACTCAGGTCCAAACATCCTCATAAAACTTTTCTGCACCCTCTCCAAAGTGTCCACATCCTTTTGTAATTGGATAACCAGAACTGTACATAGTATTCTAAATGCAGCTGAAGCAAAGTCTTGTACAATTTTAACATAACCTGCCAGTTCTTATACTCAATACCATGTTCAATGAAGGCAAGCATAACATATGCTTTCTTGACAACTCTAGCCACCTGTGGACCCACCTTCAGGGTACTATGGACCTGAACTCCCACATCTCTCTGCTCATCAATGTTTCCCAAGACTCTTCCATTTACAGTGTAATTCACTTTCGAATTAGACTTCCCAAAATGTATCACTTCACATTCCCGGATTGATGTCCATCTGTCACTTCTCTGCCCAACTCACCAGTTTATCTATATTCTCCTGTATTATTTGACAGTCCCCTATGCTTTCTGCTACTCCACCAATCTTCATGTCATCTGCAAACTTACTAATCAGACCACCACCAGATCATTTATGTATATCACAAACAACAGTGGCCCCAGCACTAATCCCACTGGTCACCTTTCTCCATTTTGAGAAACTCCCTTCAACTACTACTCTCTGTCTCCTTTTGTTCAACCAGTTCTTTATCCACCTAGCTTGCACACCATGTGAATTCACTTTCTCCATTAGTTTACTATGGGGAACCTTATCAAATGCCAAAAATGTCCATGTATATGACATCTACAGCCTTTCCTTCATTTATCAACTTGGTCACTTCCTTAAAGAACTCCGTTAAGTTGGTAAGGCACGATCTCCCCCACACAAAACGGTGTTGCCTATCACTGATAACCCCATTCTCTTTCAAATATAAATAGATCCTATCCTTCAGTACCCTCTCCAGCAACTTTGCCACCACTGACATCAGGCTTACTGGTCTGTAGTTACCTGGAATATCCCTACTACCCCTCTTGAACAGAGGGATCAACATTAGCAAATCTTCAGTCCTCGGCACTTCACTTGTGTTTAAGGATGCGACAAAGATATGTGTTAGGACCCCAGCTATTTCCTCTCTCGCTTCCCTCAGCAACCTGGGATGGATTCCATCTGGCCCTGGGGATTTTTCTATCTTAATATCTTTTAGCCTACCCAACACATCCTCCCTTCTTATGTCAAGGTGATCCAGAGTAAACAAACTTCTATTTCTAATCTCAACATTTATCATGTTCCTCTCCTCAGTGAATACAGATGCAAAGTAATCATTGAGAATCTCACCCATTTACTCAGGTTCAACACACAACCTTCCTTCCTTATTCTTTAGTGGACCAACCCTTTGTCTAGTTATCCTCTTGCTTTTTATATATGAATAAAAGGCCTTGGGATTCTCCTTAATTCTGCTTGCTAACGCTATTTCACGACCCCTTTTAGCCCATTTGATTCTTCATTTAAGATTGGTCCTACTCTCACAATATTCTTCCAAGGCCTGTTCTGTTCTTAGCTGACTGGACTCTAGGTAAGCTTCCCTTTTTCTCTTGGCTCGTCGCACAATTTCTCCTGTCATCTACACTTCACAAATCTTGCCTTTCCTATGCCTTGCTTTCGAAGGGACATGCCTATCCTGCACTATCTTCGATCTATCTTCGAAAGCCTCTCACATATCAAATGTGGATTTCCCTTCAAAAAGCTGCCCCCACTCCACATCTCCCAGCTCCTGCCAATTTTTGACATTATTGGCCTTGGCCCATTTAGTACTCTTCCCCGGGACCACGCTCATCTTTGTCTACAAGTATTCTAAAACTTACAGAATTGTGTTCACTATTCCCAAAGAAATCCCCCACTGCAAATTCTACCACCTGGCCTGGCATATTCCCCAACACCAGGTCCAATATGGCCCCTTACTACTCTAAAAAACATTCCTGGATGCTCCTTACAAATTCTGTCCCATCCAGACCTTTGACATTAAGTGTATCCCAGTCAATGTTGGGAAAATTAAAATCTCCCAGCACCACCACCCTGTTGCTTCTATATCTTTTCCATAATCTGTTCACTTATTTGTTTGTTACGCTCACTGTTGGGTGGCCTGTAGTACAGCCCCAACAATGTAACTGTACTGTAACTCAATAGTGTCCTCCTTTAGCACAGCCGTGATATTATCCATGATCAGCAATGCAACTCCTCCCTCCCTTTTACTTTCCTCCCTGTCCTGTCAGAAGCATCTGCATCCTGGAACATTTAGTTGCCAATCATGCCCTTGCATCAAGCAAGTCTCTGTGATCACAATAACATCATACTTCCAGGCACCAATCCAAGTCCTGAGTTCACCTGCCTTACCCATTATACTGCTTGCATTAAAGCATATGCACCTCAGACCACCAGTTCCTTTGCAGTCATCTGCTCTCTGCCTACTCTTCCCCTTGATAATGCTAACTTCATGATCCTGTTCCTTACGGTCTCTCATTTTCACCTCACTGTCTACTAGTCTTCTCTTCTGGTTCCCAGCCCCCTGCCACATTAGTTTAAACCCTTTCCAACAGCAGTAGCAAAAACTCTCCCAAACACATTATTCCAGTCTGGTTCAAGTGTAGACCATCCAATTTGTAATAGCCACACCTTTCCTTCCCCAGAACCGGTCCCAATATCCCATGAATCTGAACCCCTCCATCCTACTTTATCCCTCAAGCCATGTGTTTATCCTGCCTATTCTTTCACTTCTACCCTGGCTAGCATGTGGCACTGGGAGACATGTACAGCATGGAAACAGAGCCTTCAGTTCAACATGTCCATGCCAACCAGATGTCCTAAAATAATTTAGTCCCATTTGCCAGCAATTTACCCATATCCCTCCAACCCTTTTTATTCATATACCCTTCCAGATGCCTTTTAAATGTTGGAATTTTACCAGCCTCTACCACTTTCTATGGCAGCTCATTCCATACATGTACCACCACCTGCTTTAAAATGTTGCTCCTCAAGTCCCTTTTAAATCTTTCCCCTCTCCACCTAAACCTATGCCCTCTAATTTTGAACTCCCCTATCCTGGGGAAAAAAACATTGGCTATTCACACTACCCATGCCCCTCATGATTTTATAAACTTCTGTAAGGTCATCCCTCAGCCTGTGGTGCTCCAGACAAAATAGCTCCAGCCTATTCTCCCTATAACTAAAAGCCTCCAACCCTGGCAACATCCTTGTAAATCTTTTCTGAACCCGTTCAAGTTTCACAACATCCTTCCTATTTAATTCCCTGAGACTAGAATTGAATGCAGTATTCCAAAAGTGACCTAACATAATGTCTTGTACAACCCTCAATTGACCTCCTAACTCCTATACCCAATGCTCTGACAAATAAACTATCCTGTCTAACTGCAACTCCACTTTCGAGGAAATATGAACCTGCTCTCCAAGGTCCCTTTGTTAGGCAACACACCCCAGGAGCTCACCATTGATTGTGTAAGTTCTGTCCTGATCTGCCCTACCCAAAATGTAGACCCTCACATTTTGTCTAGACTAAACTCCATCTGCCACAGCTTGACCCATCAACCCATCTGATCAAGATCCTATTGTACTCTGAGGTAGCATTCTCCACTGTCCACTACAACACCAATGTTGGTGTCATCTGCAAATTTACTAACCAAACTGCCTTTATTCACATCCAAATCATTTATATAGAAGACAAAAATCAGTGGACCCTGCACTGAACTCTGCGGCATACTGCTGGTCACAGGCTTCCAGTCTGAAAAGCATCCCTCCACCACCAATGTCTGTCTTCTACATCTGGCCACTTTTGTATCTAGATGGCTAGTTCTCCCTGTATTCTATGTGATCTAACCTTGTTAACCAATTTATCATGCAGAACCTTGTTGAACACCTTACTGAACTACATATAGACAACGTCCATTGCTCTACCCTCATCATTCCTCTTCATCACTCCTTTAAAAAACTCAAGTTAGTGATAGACAAAGCCATGTTGACTATCCCTAATCAGTCCTTGCCTTTTCAAATACATGTAAACCCTGTCCCTCAGAATCCCCTCCAACAATTTGCCCACCACTGATATCAGGCTCACTGGTCTATAAAGTCCTGGCTTTTCCTTACCACCTTTCTTATATAATTGCACCACATTAGTCAACCTCCAGTCCTCCGGCATCTCACCTATGGCTATCGGTGATACAAATAGGTATACCGCTTTGGATACTGGTGGGGGGACAGCCTAGCAGGGGTAAGCTGCAGTGACCGGGTCTGTGGCGTGAGGTCTGGCTCTGAGACTCAGAAGGGAAAGGGGGAGAGGAGGAGAGCGCTAGTTATAGGAGACTCTCTAGTTAGAGGGATGGACAGGCAATTCTGTGGGCATGGGCGAGACTCTCGGATGGTTTGTTGCCTCCCGGGTGCCAGGGTCCGAGACGTCTCGGACCGTGTCTTCAGAATCCTTAAGGGGGAGGGTGTGCAGCCAGAAGTCGTGGTGCACGTTGGCACCAACGACATAGGTAGGAAGAGAGGTGGGGAGGTCATTCAAGAGCTCAGGGAGTTATGCTGGAAGCTGAAAGCTAGGACAGACAGAGTCGTCATCTCTGGGTTGTTGCCGGTGCCACGTGACAGTGAGGCAAGGAATAGGGAGAGAGTGCAGTTGAACACGTGGATGCAAGGATGGTGTAGGAGGGAGGGCTTCAGGTATTTGGACAATTGGACTGCATTCTGGGGAAGGTGGGACCTGTACAAGCAGGACGGGTTGCACCTGAACCAGAAGGGCACCAATATCCTGGGGGGTAGGTTTGCTAGCTATCTTCGGGGGGTTTAAACTAATTTGGCAGGGGGATGGGATCCGGACTTGTAGTCCAGCAAGTAGGCTAGCTGTTTGTCAGGATGTCCAAGTGTGTGGGGAGACTGTGAAGAAGGTAGCACTGACAGGGAATACTTGCGGACACAGAGATGGGTTCAAGTGCGTATACTTCAACGCAAGGAGTATCAGAAATAAGGTCGGTGAACTTAAGGCGTGGATAGGTACCTGGGACTACGATGTTGTGGCCATCACGGAAACGTGGGTAGAAGAGGGACAGGAATGGTTGTTGGAGGTTCCTGGTTACAGATGTTTCAGTAAGGTTAGGGAGGGTGGTAAAAAAGGAGGGGGGTGGCGTTGCTAATTAGAAATGGTATAACAGCTGCAGAAAGGCAGTTCGAGGGGGATCTGCCTTTAGAGGTAGTATGGGCTGAAGTCAGAAATAGGAAAGGTGCAGTCACCTTGTTGGGTGTTTACTATAGGCCCCCCAATAGCAGCAGAGATGTGGAGAAACAGATTGGGAAACAGATTTTGGAAAGGTGCAGAAGATTTCAATTTCCCAAATATTGATTGGAAGCTCTTTAGATCTAGTAGATTGGATGGGGCGGTGTTTGTGCAGTGTGTCCAGGAAGCTTTTCTAACACAGTATGTAGATTGTCTGACCAGAGGGGAGGCCATTTTGGATTTGGTACTCGGTAATGAATTCGGACAAGTGATGGGCTTGTTAGTGGGTGAACATTTTGGTGATGGTGACCACAATTCTGTGACTTTCACCTTGGTTATGGAGAGAGATAGGTGCGTGCAACAGGGTAGGTTTTACAATTGGGGGAAGGGTAATTACGATGCTGTAAGACAGGATCTGAGGAGCATAAATTGGGAGCATAGGCTGTCGGGGAAGGATGTCGTGGAAATGAGGAACTTTTTCAAGGAACAGATACGACGTGTCCTTGATATGTATGTATCGGTCAGGCAGGAAAGAAATGTCGTGTGAGGGAACCTTGGTTGACGAGGGAGGTTGAATGTCTTGTAAAGAGGAAGAAGGAGGCTTACATAAGGTTGAGGAAACAGGGTTCAGACAGAACAGTGGAGGGATACAGGATAGCCAGAAGGGAGCTGAAGAAAGGGATTAGGAGAGTCAAGAGAGGGCATGAAAAATCTCTGGCGGATAGGATCAAGGTTAACCCAAAGGCATTTAATGCGTATGTGAGAAACATGAGAATGACGAGAACGAGGGTAGGTCCAATCAAGGACAATAGTGGGAGACTGTGTATTGAGTCGGAAGAGATAGGAGAGGTCTTGAATGAGTACTTTTCTTCAGTATTTACGAATGAGAGGAACCGTATTGTTGAAGAGGAGAGTGTGAAACGGACTGGTAAGCTAGAGGAGATACATGTTAGGAAGGAAGATGTGTTGGATATTTTGAACAACTTGAGGATAGACAAGTCCCCCGGGCCTGATGGGATATATCCTAGGATTATTTGGGAAGCAAGAGAGGAAATTGCAGTACCATTGGCAATGATCTTTTCATCTTCACTGTCAACGGGGGTGGTACCAGGAGGCTGGAGAGTGGCGAATGTTGTGCCCCTTTTCAAAAAAGGGAATAGGGATAACCCCGGGAATTACAGGCCAGTTAGTCTTACTTCGGTGGTAGGTAAAGTAATGGAAAGGGTACTGAGGGATAGGATTCATGAGTATCTGGAAAGGCACTGCTTGATTAGGGACAGCCAGCACGGATTTGTGAAGGGTAGGTCTTGCCTTCCAAGTCTATTTGAATTCTTTGAGGAGGTGACCAAGCATGTGGATGAGGGTGGAGCAGTGGATGTAGTGTACATGGATTTTAGTAAGGCATTTGATAAGGTTCCCCATGGTAGGCTTATGCGGAAAGTCAGGAGGCATGGGATAGAGGGAAATTTGGCCAATTGGATAGAAAACTGGCTAACCGGTCGAAGTCAGAGAGTGGTGGTAGATGGTAAATATTCAGCCTGGAGCCCAGTTACAAGTGGAGTTCCGCAGGGATCAGTTCTGGGTCCTCTGCTGTTCATAATATTTATTAATGACTTGGATGAGGGAGTCGAAGGGTGGGTCAGTAAATTTGCAGATGATACGAAAATTGGTGGAGTTGTGGATAGTGAGGAGGGCTCTTGTCGGCTGCAAAGGCACTTGGATATGATGCAGAGCTGGGCTGAGGAGTGGCAGATGGAGTTCAACCCTGCCAAGTGTGAGGTTGTCCATTTTGGAAAGACAAATAAGAATGCGGAATACAGGGTTAACGGTAGGGTTCTTAGTGAGGTGGAGGAACAGAGGGATCTTGGGATCTATGTTCATAGGTCTTTGAAAGTTGCCACTCAGGTGGATAGAGCTTGTAAGAAGGCCTATGGTGTATTAGCGTTCATTAGCAGAGGGATTGAATTCAAGAGTCGTGAAGTGATGTTGCAACTGTACAGGACTTTGGTTAGGCCACATTTGGAGTACTATGTGCAGTTCTGGTCGCCTCACTTTAGGAAAGATGTGGAAGCTTTGGAGAGGGTGCAGAGAAGATTTACCAGGATGTTGCCTGGAATGGAGAATAGGTCGTACGAGGATAGGTTGAGAGTGCTAGGCCTTTTCTCATTGGAATGGCGAAGGATGAGGGGTGACTTGATAGAGGTTTATAAGATGACCAGAGGAATAGATAGAGTAGACAGTCAGAAACTTTTTCCCCGGGGAACAACAGAGTGTTACAAGGGGACATAAATTTAAGGTGAAGGGTGGAAGGTATAGGGGAGATGTCAGGGGTGGGTTCTTTACCCAGAGAGTGGTGGGGGCATGGAATTCGCTGCCTGTGGGAGTGGTAGAGTCAGAATCTTTGGTGACCTTTAAGCGGCAATTGGATAGGTACATGGATGGGTGCTTAAGCTGGGACAAATGTTCGGCACAACATCGTGGATCGAAGGGCCTGTCTGTGCTGTATTGTTCTATGTTCTATGTTCTATGTTCTAAATATATCTGAGCAAGGGGCCCAGCAATCACTTTCCCTCCTTCCCAAAAAGTTCTGAGGTACACCTGATCAGGTCCTGGGTATTAATCCACCAATATGCATTTTAAGCTACCCAACACCACCTCCTCTATAATGTGGACACTTTTGAAGATATCATTATTTAATTCCCCAAGCTCTCTAGCTTTCATATCCTTCTCCACTCAATGTAAGGTCATGAAGACTTCCACAGTTTTGACCCAGTAACCGGTGAGTAAATGGTGATATATATTTTGAGTCAGGATAGTTGTGACCTGAAATAAAATTTTCAACTGGTTGCATTCCAATATACACTGCTGGAAAGTGCTGTCTTTTGGGGGTTAGTGAGTTGTTGTAGTGCACACTTTAGATAGTACATACTACTGTCACTATGAATCAGTGGTGAATGGAGTGGATATTAAAGGTGATGGATGAGGTGCCAATCAAGTGACTGCTTTGTTTTGGATGGCGTTGAGCTTCTTGAATCTTTTTGCTGGAGGTTACATATTGCACTCCTGACTCATATCTTTTGGAAAGTACTAAGCAATGTGTCAAGGGATTCTTTGCAGGATACCCAACCTCAGACCTGGTTTTCCAGTCACAATTTTGTTCTAATTAATTCATGGGCTTTGGGTGTCACTGATCATTTATTGCCCATCTCTCATTGCCCAGAGGGGAGTCAACCAAATTGCTGTGTGTCTGGAGTCACATGTAGCTGGACAAGGTAAGGACAACAATTTATTTCACTGAAGAACACTAGTGAACCATAGAGTCACAGAGTCATAGAGATATACAGCATGGAAACAGACCATTCGGTCCAACCTGTCCATGCTGACCAGATATCCCAACCCAATCTAGTTCCACCTGCCAGCACCTGGCCCATATCCCACCAAACCCTTCCTATTCATATACCCATCCAAATGCCTCATAAATGTTGCAATTGTACCAACCTCCACCACTTCCTCTGGCAGCTCATTCCATACCCATACCACCCACTGTGTGAAAAAGTTGCCCTGCAGGTCTCTTTTATATCTTTCCCCTCTCACCCTAAACTTATGCCCTCTAGTTCTGGACCCCCCGATCCCAGGGAAAAGACTTTGCCTATTTATCCTAGCCATGCCCCTCATAATTTTGTAAACCTCTATAAGGTCACCCCTCAACCTCTGACGCTCCAGGGAAAACAGCCCCCAGCCTGTTCAGCCTCTCCTGATCGTTCAAATTCTCCAACCCTGCCACCATCCTTGTAAATCTTTTCTGAACTGTTTCAAGATTCACAACATCTTTCCGATAGGAAGGACACCAGAATTGCACGCAATATTCCAATAGTGGCCTAACCAATGTCCTGTACAAGAGCAACATCACCTCCCAACTCCTGTATTCAATACTCAGACAAATAAAAGAAAGCATACCAAATGCCTTCCTCACTATCCTATCCATCTGCGACTCCACTTTCAAGGAGCTATGAACCTGCACTCCAAGGTCTCTTTGTTCAGCAATACTACTTAGGTCCTTACCATTAAGTGTATAAGTCCTGCTAAGATTTGCTTTCCCAAAAAGCACCATCTCGCACTTATCTGAATTAAACTCCATCTGCCACTTCTCAGCCCATTGGCCCATCTGGTCCAAATCCTGTTGTAATCTGAGGTAACCTTCTTCGCTGTCCAGTACACCTCCAATTTTGGTGTCATCTGCAAACTTATTAACTGTACCTCTTATGCTCACATCCAAATCATTTATGTAAATGACAAAAAGTAGAGGACCCAGCACCGATCCTTGTGGCACTCCACTGGTCACAGGCCTCCAATCTGAAAAACAACCCTCTGCCACCACCCTCTGTCTTCTACCTTTGAGCCAGTTCTGTATCCAAATGGCTAGTTCTCCCTGTATTCCATGAGATCTAACCTTGCTAATCATGGGGAACCTTGCCGAACGCTTTACTGAACTCCATATAGATCACATCTACCACTCTGCCCTCATCAATCCTCTTTGTTACTTCTTCAAAAAACTCAATCAAGTTTGTGAGACATGATTTCCCACGCACAAAGCCATGTTGACTATCCCTAACCAGTCCTTGCCTTTCCAAATACATGTACATCCTGTCCCTCAGGATTCCCTCCAACAACTTGCCCATCACCGATATCAGGCTCACTGGTCTATAGTTCCCTGGCTTGTCTTTACCGACCTTCTTAAACAGTAGCACCACGTTTGCCAACCTCCAGTCTTCCAGCACCTCACCTATCGATGATACAAGTATCACAGCAAGAGGCCCAGCAATCACTTCTCTAGTTTCCCACAGAGTTTTCGGGTACAGCTGATCAGGTCCTGGGGATTTATCCACCTTTACCCATTTCAAGACATCCAGCACTTCCTCCTCTGTAATCTGGACATTTTGCAAGAAGTCACCATCTATTTCCCTACATTCTAAAACTTCCATATATTTTTCCACAGTAAATACTGATGCAAAATACTCATTTCGTATCTCCCCCATTTTCTGCAGCTCCACACAAAGGCCGCCTTGCTGATCTTTGAGGGGCCCTATTCTCTCCCTAGTTACCCTTTCATCCTTAATGTATTTGTAAAAACCCTTTAGATTCTCCTTAACTGACACTGGATTTGTAGTCGTCTTTATATGATAATTCCAGATTTTAAAAATTGAATTCAAATCCAAGTATTACAAAGCTCAGAGGCATAGAGGGATCTTGGGTTCTTGTCTGTAGATCCCTGAATGTTGTACAACAGGTTAATGGAGTAATTTTAATGGCATATAGAATGCTTGCCTTTATCAGTTGACATGATGTGGAGGTGCTGGTGTTGGATTGGGGTGGACAAAGTTAAAAATCACACACACCAACAGGTGTGTCCAACAGGTATAGTCCAACAGGTTTACTTGAAAGTATGAGCTTTCGGAGCGCTGATCCTTCATCAGGTAGCTGTGGAGCAGGACTATCAGACACAGAATTTATCGCAAAAGATTGGTGTAATTCAACTGAAATGATATATTGAACAAACCTAGATTGCTGTTAAGTCTTTCATCTTTTAGAATGGGTTGCAGGTTTCGGATTATTAATACGTAATTTCCAGAACTTCTTTTAAGTCATATTCTTGAGACAACTTAAGGTTTTATTAAAAAAAGCTGACATCTCAGCTCAGACATTGCATTAAAAGTGTAAGATTAGACTCTGTCTGTATCCTAACCTGAGTCAGACTGGTTCTATTTCCAATATAGGAATTGATAAAATGTCACATGGACTGACTGCCTACAGATTGTGTGCTGTTTTTATCAGTAGTGGCATTGATTATAAAAACAAGAGGTCATATTGGAGCTGTACAGAACTTTGGTTTGGTTAAAGTTGAAAATGTGTTGCTCGAAAAGCGCAGCAGGTCAGGCAGCATCCAAGGAGCAGGAGAATTGATGTTTCGGGCATAAGCACTTCTTCAGGAATGAGGAAGGTGTGTCCAGCAGGCTAAGATAAAAGGTAGGGAGGAGGGACTTGGGGGAGGGGCGTTGGAAATGCGATAGGTGGAAGGAGGTCAAGGTGAGGGTGATAGGCCGGAGTGGGGGTGGGGGCGGAGAGGTCAGGAAGAAGATTACAGGTTAGGAAGGTGGTGCTGAGTTCGAGGGATTTGACTGAGATAAGGTGGGGGGAGGGGAAATGAGGAAACTGGAGAAATCTGAGTTCATCCCTTGTGGTTGGAGGGTTCCTGGGCGGAAGATGAGGCATTCTTCCTCCAACCCCTTTCCAACGCCCCTCCCCCAAGTCCCTCCTCCCTACCTTTTATCTTAGCCTGCTGGACACACTTTCCTCATTCCTGAAGAAGGGCTCATGCCCAAAACGTCGATTCTCCTGCTCCTTGGATGCTGCCTGACCTGCTGCACTTTTCCAGCAACACATTTTCAGCTGTGATCTCCAGCATCTGCAGTCCTCACTTTCTCCTTTGGCTAAAGTTGCAATACTGTGTGCAGTTCTGCACACAGGATAGGAAGGATGTGATTGCTCTGGAGCACGCACAGGAGATTTGCTAGGATGTTGACTGGACAAGCTTAGGTTGTTTTCTTTGGAGCAGAGAGTGTTGAGGTGTATATAATTATGAGGAGCATGGACAAGGTGAATAGAAAGCAGCTGGTCCCCTGAGTAAAAGGGTGCTGTCTGGAACATGGTGTCTCTAAGAACCTGCAGACTCCTCGACCAATGTACGGAAAATTACTTTACACAAGTAACAGGAAGGGACTACACCACATGAGTCTGCAGTCAGTAAACCATGTGACAACTTTATTTGAAATCATCAAAGATTAAAAGTTAAACTTTATTCTTTTAATAACCCTATATCAAACTATCCAATTCTTTAGAAACTTAAAGTGTGTCCCAGATGTTCGTAACTTGTGATGTTATGTCAAATTGTTCAATCTTTTCCTCTCTTACGGGTTGACTATCTCCCTGGTTGGACAGTAAGCTGCTCTAATCACTGCTGTATCCCAATGTACCTGGGCTGGAGATTGGGGTACCCCAAGTCCTGCTGGGCTAGGTTCTTACACCCTCCTAGCTAACTTTTGGAAATTTCTAAGGACTTGACCAATCAGAGGTATCAAATTAATTGGCCTTATCACTTTGTAATGCTGCTAATGACTCTCAATGTCTGGCTATACAGTGATCCCTTGATATGTCTGCTCTTGGGCCTGGAAGTCTGGTTTTGTCCCAAAAATACATCCGGTCTTGGTCTTACTGAGACATGTCTGCCCCAAGCATCTTGTGTTGCTTGTCAGGAAGGGTTAAATTGCCTTTTTATACTTCCTAATGTTTTCTGCTGACTCTGGTTTCAATTGTCTGGGATTGAATCTTACAAGGACATGTCCCGAGGTGGAATTGTCTCATGTGCCTACCTTGAGTCAGGCATTCCCATCATACTTTGCTTTTTGGCCAATTTTGAAATCCTGTTTATTTCAATTACTGTGCCTGTATTTCTGGCCTTCTTTCTTCACAATTTTTATTTCATTTGAGCAGTCCTAGGCTGCTACAAGGGTCAGTAGCAAGGGGTGGAAATGTGTTGCTGGAAAAGCGCAGCAGGTCAGGCAGCATCCAGGGAACAGGAGAATCGACGTTTCGGGCATAAGCCCTTCTTCAGGAATGAGGAAAGTTTGTCCAGCAGGCTAAGATAAAAGGTAGGGAGGAGGGACTTGGGGGAGGGGCGTCGGAAATGTGATAGGTGGAAAGAGGTCAAGGTGAGGGTGATAGGTCAGACTGGGGTGGGGGCGGAGAGGTCGGGAAGAAGATCTCAGGTTAGGAAGGCGGTGCTGAATTAGATGGATTTGACTGAGACAGGGTGGGGGGAGGGGAAATGAGGAAACTGGTGAAATCCGAGTTCATCCCTTGTGGTTGGAGGGTTCCTAGCCGGAAGATGAGGCGTTCTTCCTCCAACCGTCGTTTTGTTGTGGTCTGACGATGGAGGAGTCCAAAGACCTGCATATCCTTGGTGGAGTGGGAGGGGGAATTGAAATGTTGAGCCATAGGGTGGTTGGGTTGGTTGGTCAGGGTGGCCCAGAGGTGTTCTCTGAAACGTTCCGCAAGTAGGCGGCCTGTCTCCCCAATATAGAGGAGGCCACATTGGGTGCAGCGGATGCAATAGATGATGTGTGTGGAGGTGCAGGTGAATTTGTGGTGGATATGGAAGTGTCCCTTGGGGCCTTGGAGGGAAGTAAGGGGGGAGGTGTGGGCGCAAGTTTTGCATTTCTTGCGGTTGCAGGGGAAGGTGCCGGGAGTGGAGGTTGGGTTTGTGGGGGGTGTGGACCTGACGAGGGAGTCACAGAGGAAGTGGTCTTTTCGGATGTGTTGCCATGGTCTGGCGATGGAGGAGTCCAAGGACCTGCATGTCCTTGGTGGAGGAAGAGCGCCTCATCTTCTGCCTGGGAACCCTCCAACCACAAGGAATGAACTCAGATTTCTCCAGTTTCCTCATTTCCCCTCCCCCCACCCTGTCTCAGTCAAATCCATCTAATTCAGCACCGCCTTCCTAACCTGAGATCTTCTTCCCGACCTCTCCGCCCCCACCCCAGTCTGACCTATCACCCTCACCTTGACCTCTTTCCACCTATCACATTTCCGACGCCCCTCCCCCAAGTCCCTCCTCCCTACCTTTTATCTTAGCCTGCTGGACAAACTTTCCTCATTCCTGAAGAAGGGCTTATGCCCGAAACGTCGATTCTCCTGTTCCCTGGATGCTGCCTGACCTGCTGCGCTTTTCCAGCAACACATTTCCAGCTCTGATCTCCAGCATCTGCAGACCTCACTTTCTCCTCAGTAGCAAGGGGGCATAATTTTAAAGAGAAAGGGAGGAGCTTTAGAGAGGATTTGAGGAAACTTTTTTTTACATGCAGAGGGTTTTGAAAGTCAGAAATGCACCGCCCAGGAGGGTAGTTCTACTGGGTTTCCTCACAATCTTTAAAAAGTATTTGGATGAGCAATTGAAGTGTCATAACATTTAAAACTATGGGCCTAGTGCAGGAAAGAAAGACAAGTGTAGGCTGTATAGCTATGTTGGCAGTACAGACTTGATTGGCTGAAAAATCTTCTGTATGACCACATGAAATTCTGCTGTCTATACAGCAGGATAGGATTGGATGCTGAGTCCCAGAAAATTAGCTGGGTTTCCAAATGAATAGTGCAATGTTAATATCATTAGACCATTACCTTCCCCTAGTGTTAATTAACCAGCTGGTCCAGTTAAAGTTCTGGACAATACATACCCCGGTATTTTGATATTTTGTTAAATGCCAATGGCATTGATTTTTAAGAATTAATTCATGGGATATCAGCATCGCTGGCATGGCCAACATCTATTACTTATTCTTGAATTGTCCGTAGGCCAGTTAAGAATTGTAGCATCCCTATAGTGCAGATGGCGACTATTTAGCCTACCTAGCCTGCACTCTACAAGGCAACTTAGCATAGCCAACCCACATGTAGTCACATGTAGTGTAGACCAGGTAAGGACAGCAATTTGCTTCCCTAAAGAACATTCTTCAATCAGAAGGAGTTTCCCTACCAATTGACAATCATTTTATGATCATTAAGTTCTTAATTCCAGATATTATTGAAATTAAATTCCACCATCTCCAAAGGCATGATTTGTTTTTGAGTCCCCAAACTATTATCTAGGTCTCTGGATTAATAGTCTGGCAAGAATGCCACTGGACATTCCCAGTTGACCTCTCCTATTAAACATGATCATTGTCTGACACTTGTGTGGTACAGATGTTATCTGCCAATTATCAGCCTGAGTCTGAATGTTGGCAATGTTTTGCTACAGGCAGGCATGAACTGCCCTGATATTCTTAGAGTTCTGGGTGGAACTGAACACTGTGAGCATTTCCATTTCTGATCTTATGATAGAGGTAAGATCATTGAGGAAGCAACTGAAGATGGTTGGGCCTGGGACACCTTCCTGGTGAGCTCCTGCAATGATCTCCTGGAATTGAAATGACCGATTCCTAAAAACCAGATCCATCTTTTCCTGTGCTTAATACCACACTCAGGTCAATGTCCTATCATGTTGTTAACTGTCACATACACCTCACCTCTGGAAATTAACTCTTTCTTCCAAGGCTGCATTGATATCTGTAGCCAAATTGTCCTCGTGAATGCTAAACTGAGTCGTGTTAAGGTAGTGTTGCTTGAGAGCACACTCAGGAATATTATCCAACACTTTGCTGGTGAGATTGAATTGGTTACATCCTGCTTACTGGAAGAAGTCTTCCACACTGTCAAATTGTTGCTCTGTTTCAGCTGTTATAGAACTGATTGACAAGATGTGTAATTAGTTCAGGACTGCAAGCCTTTGATATATCAGTGTCTTCAATATTTCTTGCGGAATTCTGAGATGGATCGTCCGTTTGCCACTTCTGGCTCATGATAGTTGTAAATATTTTAACTTTTTTTGTCATAAAGTGCTGGACTACTGAATCATGAAGAATGGGGATGTTTGTGGACTGTCCTACTTGGGAAAGTTGTTTAGTTGTCCACCATCAGCCCCAATGCACATGGCAGGACATTAAAAGTTTGATTTGATAGGTTGGGTTGTGGGATCACTAGCTCTGAGCATTTTCTGCTTATACTGTTGTTTAGCATAGAAGAAAACCCTGTGTGGAGCTTTGCCAGCTTGGTAGTCTGTTTTTCAATATGACATTTTTTGCCATTTTCAGTTTTTTTGCAAGATATTGGATATTATGGTTTGTATCAAATTGCATCTATTTCAGCAGTTTGATGCAGTGATTAGTATGCTGGATCATTCAAAGGGTTGTTAAGAGTTGAACTTATTACTTTGTGTCTGGAGTCACATGTAGGCTAGATCATGTCAGGCTGGCTGATTTCCTTCCCCAAAGGACATTTGTGAACCAGATGCATTTTTACAATTATCTAATTGTTTTATCATTGCCATTACTGATGTTAGCTTTTTAATCAAGATTTATTTGGAAAGATTGGAGGCTTTGTTAATTAACGATGATATTAGCACAATAGAAAGGGATGTCCTAAATTCAGGAAATCAAGACATAGAAGCAGTCTAGGTAGAGATGAGGAATTATAAAGACAAGGTCACTTGTGAGAGTTGTGTACAGTAACTACATAGTAGGACAGGTGTTTATCATGGAGGATTATAGCCTATATGTAAACTGGCTACATTACATTTGGTTTTCACCATCAAGATAAGTTTAGTTACTGATCTCATAGTGAAAGCACGTTTGGGTAGCAGTGACCATGACATGTTTTACATAAAATTTAAGGGAGAGGTCTATGGGTCCAAGACAACTATTTTGAATATAAACCAGGGAAATTATGAGGGCATGAAAGCAGAATATGCAAAAGTGATTTAGGTTAAGGGATAGGTCAGTAGATATGCAGTGGCATAACTTGAAGGGATATTCCAGAGAGGGCTGAATGTATTTACATTCTAATAAATAAGAAAAATTCAAAGTGATGGATCCGTCATACATGGTTAACTAAAAAGGTCAAAGATAATATCAAACTCAAAGAAAAAACATATTATTGTGCAAAGATAGGTAGGTCAGGCTTAATAGTAAAGAATTACTAGAAGATTAATAAGCAGGAAAAATATTAAAGAAAGTGAGTCAAAAATAAATCTTTAAATCAGTAACTGAAAGGCAAATAGGAACTCAAGAAAATTACAGTTTCCAGGGAAGTAGTACTGAGTAAACTGTTGGAACTGCAAGTGGACAAAATCACCTGACGTTGATAGATTTCAACCAAGAGTCTGAAAAGAAATAGCCAGTGGAACAGTTGATGAATTGGTTTTAATTTTCCAAAACTCATAAGATTCATAGTTGTGCTTTCAGATTGGAAAAGAGCTAATTATTCAAAGTATTATTCTTTTATTCACAAACAGAGGAAGCAGAAAGCAATAATTTACAGGTCAGTTCGCTTAACGTTTGTCATAGGGAAAGCGTCATAAGCTATTATTAAAGAAGTTATAACAGGTCATTTGGAGGAGTTCAAGTGCACAGATCCCTGAAAATTGCCACCCAGGTTGATATGGTTGTTAAGAAGGCATACAGTGCGTTAGCTCTTATTGGTAGAGGGATCGAGTTTCAGAGCCATGATGTTATGTTACATTGTACAAAACTCTGGTGCGGCCGCATTTGGAGTATTACGTACAGTTCTTGTCGTCACATTATAGGAAGGACATGGAAGCATTGGAAAGGGTGCAGAGAGGATTTACCAGGATGTTGCCTGGTATGGAGGGACGGTCTTATGCGGAAAGGCTGAGGGACCTGAGGCTGTTTTCTTTTGAGAGAAGGTGAAGAGTTGGCTTAATAGAGACATACAAGATGATCAGAGGATTAGATAGGGTGGACAGTGAGAACCTTTTTCCTTGAATGGCTAGCATGAGGGGATATAGCTTTAAACTGAGGGGTGATAGAAAGTGGATAGATGTCAGAGATAGGTTCTTCACTCAGAGTAGTAGAAAGCCCTGCCTGCAACAGTAGTAGACTCACCAACTTTAAGGGCATTGAAATGGTCATTGGATAAATATATGGATGATAATGGAATAGTGTTGGTTAGATGAGCTTCAGATCAGTTTCACAGGTTGACGCAATGTCAAGGGCCAAAGAGCCTGAAATGCACTGTATTCTATGTTTTTATTCCTGATGAAGGGCTTTTGCCCGAAACGTCGATTTCGAAGCTCCTTGGATGCTGCCTGAACTGCTGTGCTCTTCCAGCACCACTAATCCAGAATCTATGTTCAAGGTAATCAGGCAGAGCTAACATTGTTTTGTAAAAGGGAAATTATGCAATTTTTTTAAGTGACTTGTGCTGTACTTAGAGAGAAACCAGCTGATACATTGTGTTTTGATTTCCACAACGCTTTTTATAGGCAACAAGGAATAAGATTTGGCCATTCAGCCCATCAAGCCTGCTCCACCATTCAATAAGATCATGGATGAACTGGTTTTAACCTCATAATTATATATCTCCATATGTCTGATAATCCTTTATCCATTTGGTAATCAAAAATCTATCTACCGCTGCATTAAAAATATTTAAAGAATCTGGATCCTTTTGAGGAAAGGAATTCCAAAGAATCACAACGCGTTGAGATTTTCTTTCCCCTTATCTCTCTCTTAAATGGGTGACCACTTATTTTTAAATTACAACCCATTGTTCTAGATTCTCTCACAATTGGTAAGGATCTTTCTACATCCACCCAGTCAAATCTTCTCAGCATCTTATGTGTTTCAATCATCCCTCACTCTTTTAAACTCTAGATAACACAAGCCTTGTTTGTCTCGCCTTTCCTCATAAGGCAAACCACTCATTCCAGGTATTAGTTTAGTGAACCTTCTCTGAACTGCTTCCAATGTGTTAACATCCTTCTGTAAATATGGTGACCATTACTGTATCCAATACTCCAGATATATAAAAAGAACAAGAGAGGTCAAAGTGAACATAGGCCCCTTAGAAAATTAACCTGTGTTGATAATTATGGTGAACAAGAACATTGCAAAGGATTTAAACAGACATTTTGTACCTTTATGGTGGAAGATACTTCAAACATCCCATTAATACTAAACAATATGGGGAAGAAATTAAGTATCACCATCACTAGAGAAATCCTGTTAGACAAACTAATGGGCTAAAGGCAGATGACTTCCTCGGCCCTGAAGGCTTGCATCCTAGGGTTACGGACAAAGTAACAAGGGTGATAGTGATTTGATTTATTGTTGGTATATGTAGCAAAGTACAGTGAAAAGGTTTTGTTTTGAGAGTACAGGCAGATCATAACATACAAAGACATACAGATCAGAGGGTATTTAGACAGAGCGAGGCACACAAGGTTATGGTTGCACAGAAGGTGCACAAAAGCAAGATCAACATTAGCTTTCAAATTAGAGAGGTCCATTCAGCAGTCAATTAACAGCAGGGATGAAGTCCTTGAGGCTAATGATACATGTGTTTAAGTTTCTGCATCTTCTGCCTGATAGCAGAGGTTGGAAGAGAGTATTACTGGGGTGGGAGAGGTCTTTGATGATGTTGACAACTTTTCCGTGGCAACAAGAAGTGTAGATTGAGTCCATGGATGGGAGGTAGGCTTGCATGATGGTCTGGACTGTGTACACAAGTTTCTATAGTTTCTTATGGTCCTCGACAGAGCAGTTGCTGTACCAAGTCGCTATGGACCCAGATGGAATGCTTTCTATGGTGCATCTGTAAAAGTTGGTAGTGGTTGCATTGTATTCCAAAAAACAATTCGATTCTGGAGAAGTACTGGAGAATTGGCAGAAAGCAGAAAGTAGGCTAACTAACCTAACATCGATTGTTAGAAAAACGTTGAAATCAATTATAACAGAAGTAGTAGCAGCACATTTGGAAAATCATAATTTAATGAATCAAAGTCATCATGAAAGGGAAATTGCGTCTAATTAACTTATTATAGTTTTTTCGAGGAAGCCTCAACCAGAGGGGATAGAGGGGAAGTAGTGTTTTACCGAGGAACCTCGATTATCTGAAGGACAGGAGCAGGGAGTATTTCGTTCAGGTAATTGAATGCTGGATAACATTGTTAGCCAAGCATTGGGACTTTACAATCTTGTTCAGATAATCTGAACTTCCATTAAATCGAATGCCGGATAATTGAGGTTCCTCTGTATTTGAACCTCAAGGAAGCATTTGACAAGGTAACTAATTGAAGGTGAAGTCATAAGTTAGGAGCCGAGGGCTTTGGCGGTAATATATTGGTGTAGATAGCAAATTAGATAATGGGAAGGACATAGTGAGTAGTGATCAGGGGTCCTTTTTAAAGATTGGTAAACTGTAACCAGTGGAGTTCCACAGAGCGCAGTACTGGGACCACAACCGTGTACAATGTATATTTAAGTCACCTTCGTCTCACCAGACCACAGGATTGTTCCCTCAATAAAGAGAGACAATTAGTGGTGATTTAATCTGAAGACCACTACACCTTAGGCAAAGGGAGAGGTTGAGAAGGAGAGTCCTTCATAGTAACCTCAGTCAATGAAAAGAATTGAACGCCATTCTGTTAGAATTTCACTGCTTTGCAAACCAACCATCCAGCCATCTGAGCTAAAACTTGGAGAAAGACAGCAATTATACTGTAGCCAAATTTGCAGACACCATAAAAATAGGTGGAAAAAGCAAGTTGCATCCCGCCAAAAGGGATGCAAACAATTTACTGTGACATTGATAGGTTAAATGGGCAAAAGGTCAGCAAATGGCATATAATGTGGGAAAATGTGCATTTTTTCCATTTTTAAAAGGGAGAACAAAAGAACAAAACATTACTTGAATTGAGAAAATACTACAAAAAGTTCTAACAGAAAAAGTCAAAGCTGGCACATAGGTGCAAGATGTAATCAGGAAGGCTAAGGGAATGTTTGCCATTATTTCAGTTAGGTTAGAATATAGGAACATCTTGCTGCAATTTTACAATTGCAGTTAGGGAGACTGTATGGAGTCATAGAATGATATAGCATGGAAACAGACCCTTCGGTCCAACCAGTCCATGCCGATCATAATCCTAAAGCAAACTAATCTCACCTGCTTGCTCCTGGCCCATATTCCTCCAAATCTTTCCTATTAACGTATCTATCCAAATGTCCTTTAGGTGTTGTAATTGTACCCATTCCCACCACTTTCTCAGGAACGTCATTCCACACATGAACCACCCTCTGTGTAAACAATTTGCCCCTTATATCATTGTTAAGTCTCTCTCCTCTCACCTTAAAAATGTGCCCCCGAGTCTTGAAATTCCCTATCCTAAGGAAAAGACAACTGTCATCAACTCTATCTATCCTTGTCATTGTTTTATAAACTTCTATCAGAACCTCATACGCTCCAGAGAAAAAAGTCCCAGACTATTCAGCCTTTCTTTATAACTCAAATCTTCCATACCCAACAACATTCTGGTAAATCTCTTCTGAACTCCCTCCAGCTTAATAATATCCTTCCTATAACTGGGAGAAAGTGAGGACTGCAGATGCTGGAGATCAGAGCTGAAAATGTGTTGCTGGAAAAGCGCATCAGGTCAGGCAGCACCCAAGGAGCAGGTGAATCGACGTTTCGGCCATGAGCCCTTCTTCAGGAATGAGGAAAGTGTGCCAAGCAGGCTAAGATAAAAGGTAGGGAGGAGGGACTTGGGAGAGGGGCATCGGAAATGCGATAGGTGGAAGGAGGTTAAGGTGAGGGTGATAGGCCAGAGTGGGGCTGTGGGCAGAGAGGTCAGGAAGAAGATTGCAGGTTAGGAAGGTGGTGCTGAGTTCGAGGGTTGGGACTGAGACAAAGTGGGGGGAGGGGAAATGAGGAAACTGGAGAAATCTGAGTTCATCCCTTGTGGTTAGAGGGTTCCAAGGCGGAAGATGAGGCACTCTTCCTCCAGCCGTCGTGTTGCTATGGTCTGGCGATGGAGGAGTCCAAGGACCTGCATGTCCTTGGTGGAGTGGGAGGGGGAGTGCAAGTGTTGATGCAACGGGGTGGTTGGGTTGGTTGGTCCAGGTGTCCCAGAGGTGTTCTCTGAAACGTTCCGCAAGTAGGCTGCTGGTCTCCCCAATATAGAGGAGGCCACATCGGGTGCAGCGGATGCAGTAAATGATGTGTGTGGAGGTGCAGGTGAATTTGTGGCGGATATGGAAGGATCCCTTGGGGCCTTGGAGGGAAGTAAGGGGGGAGGTGTGGGTGCAAGTTTTGCATTTCTTGCGGTTGCAGGGGAAGGTGCCGGGAGTGGAGGTTGGGTTGGTGGGGGATGTGGACCTGACAAGGGAGTCACGGAGGGAGTGGTCTTTTCGGAACGCCTAGGAACCCTCCAACCACAAGGGATGAACTTAGATTTCTCCAGTTTCCTCATTTCCCCTCCCCCCACCTTGTCTCAGTCCCAACCCTCGAACTCAGCACCACCTTCCCAACCTGCAGTCTTCTTCCTGACCTCTCCGCCCCCACCCCCACTCCGGCCTATCACCCTCACCTTAACCTCCTTCCACCTATCACATTTGCAACGCCCCTCCCCCAAGTCCCTCCTCCCTATCTTTTATCACAGCCTGCTTGGCACACTTTCCTCCTTCCTATAACTGGTCTGGAATACTGTGAGCAGTTTTGGCTCCCTTATCAAGGAAAAATATCATTTCGGTGGAGGCAGTTCAAAAAATGTACACTAGATGGAGCTCACTTATGAGCAGAGGCTAAACAGGTTGGGAATCTACTCATGAAAGGTTAAAAGAATGAGAGGCAATCTTATTGAAATACATAGGATTCTGACAGTAGTTGTCAGGATAAATGCTAAGAAGATGGTTCCTCTTATGGGAGAGTCTAGGACCAGTGGTAATAATTTTAGAATAAAGCCACGTCTATGTAAAACTGAGATGAGGAGGAGTTTCTTCTCTCAGAGGGTTGGGAGTCTTTGGAATTCCTCGCCACAGTGAGCTGTGGGAGCAGGTATAGTTAAGTTTGAGAAATTCTTGATCAATAGGGAATCAAGAGTTAATGGGAAAAAGCAGTGCAATCATATTCTTCACATAATATCATGACCAGAACTGCATACAGTACTCCAGCTGTGACCTAATCAAAATTCTGTACAGTATAGTATAAACTAGATTGTAACACCTGGGCAGGACTGGGACTGATGTCCTAAGGCATATATTTGCTGGTGCGATTGCGACAGGTTTAAACTAGACTGGCAGGGGGAGGTGAACATAAACAGGGCAATAAGGGAAATAGAAAGAAATAAAGGAAAGAACAGCAAGATGCAAAAATGGTAAACAAGGCAATGAGAGAAATAGGTCCAAATTGCAAAGAAAAGTTAGGATGATTAAAAATGCTGTAAGGCAAGTGTAGGAGTGAGACCCCCCCCCCCCCCCCCCCACACACAATACCACTAATCCAGGGACAAAGCCTCAGGAGGGAGACAGGATTCAGGCACATGGCAGACTTATATTCAAGCAAAAATTGGTGAATGCAGGGAGTGGGCCAAAGGCTCTTCCATGAATCTGGCTTTGACATGAGCACTCAATTGTTCCATTAATATGCAACTCAGATCAGAAGACAGATCATTGACACACTGATTTTTACGGCAAAA
The DNA here is from genome assembly GCF_037043375.1 of Chiloscyllium plagiosum. Lineage (NCBI taxonomy): Eukaryota > Metazoa > Chordata > Chondrichthyes > Orectolobiformes > Hemiscylliidae > Chiloscyllium > Chiloscyllium plagiosum. Next base: position 51,797,429 of record NW_028270144.1, read on the forward strand.
AACAGTATTTTACAAATTTTGTGTTACAATGATCGTAGACATTGTTGTTACTGTGCCCTCTCCTTCCCCTTTAGTGGACCAATAACGTAAAACACATGATCAACATTGGGCATTCCTATAGACAATCCTAGATTCTCTTAGTCTTTAAACAATTACTGTAACCTCTAAGTTTGGGATCTTTCCATGTTGCATTTCAAAGTTACTGGCTGTTCTCTTTTGGTCATGTCTTTGGCTTGTTATCTCTGAGGACCGCTTGAATTCTATTGTTCATTGTATCTCTATCAAACTCCATTACTTTTTCTGTAAAAGACTGTTGCTTCTATTATAGAATTGGTAATATTCATTTTATTATTAACTTTACAATTAGTCCAACTATTATCACTCTTTAGCTAATGAAACAAGATATGCCTGGCTTCTCTTTAATGTTTTCCCTTCATACTTTCATTATAAAGTTTTATAATTACATTGAAATCAATCTGTGTGATTATTTAAAGAACATTTAACTAGAACCTATTAATATTTTAAATAATTTCAAAGAAACGGCTAATTTCTGTGAGTTAACTTCAGCTGATGTTTTTAAGGCTGGACAACATTCGTCCCTTAATCACTAAGAATTAATTACTTTTTGTTGTTCAGTGATATTTCAAAGTTTTTTGATTTGAATCTCCTTATTGTGCTGACTCTGCATTGTTTGGAATCGTGCTGTCCAAAGGCACTATTGTTTCACTAAAAAGCTGAAGTAGGCTTTTTAAAATTTCAACCATTTTGTGCCTCATTAAAACAGGCAGTTCCAGCCAGGCTTTTATTTAAATTCTGGCCATTTTGCATCTCTTAAAAATAGGGGCAGCTCCAATAGCAAACTTAAAGGCTTTGTATCTTAATGCATTAAGCATTTGGTATAAGGTAGATAAACTGTAGGTGCAAATTGAAGTACATGGGTTTGATCTCATAGCCATTATGTAGAATGGTTACAATGAGATCAAACTGGACATTTAGCATTCAGGGATTTTTGTCCTTTCAGAAAGGCAGGAGGAACAGAAAAGGTGGTGAAGTAGTACTGTTAATAAAAGATGAAATGAGGACAGTTGTGAGATAATCTAAGCTCGTATGATGTATTGGATAGAAGTGATCAAGGCTCGGATCATCCAATGGTCGAAGGTAAAGGAGACACAGGTAGGAGTAGGACACTCAAATAGTCATCACACTATAGGAAGCAGCATGATTAATGAATAATTGGTGTATGAAAATAGAAAATTGCAATAATTACAAATGACTTCAATCTTCATGTTGTCTGGTTAATTAAGTTGGATAGGGTAGCTATGACAACAAAATTACAGAGTGCTTTAGAGATGGTTTCCTTGAGCAATATGTCGTGGAATGAACTAAGGAGCAGGCAGGCTAAGTTGGATTTGGTAATGAGTATTGAGGCAGGTTTAATAAATGACCTCAAAGTAAAAAAGTCTGTGAGGAAGTGGTGACCACAATATGACAGAATTCCAGTTTGATAGTGAGAAACTTAGATTGGAAGAACAGTTTTTAAAATTTAAATAAAAGGAATTGGAATGAAATGAGGAGTGAGTTAGTTAAAGTAGATTGGATTGATAGATTAGCAGGAATAAAAGTAAACAAGCAGTGGCAGACATTTTAGGAGGTAATTCGTGAGGCTTAGCAAAAATTTATCCCAGTAAGGAGGAAAGATTCTAAGAGACAGATAAGTCAAGTATGGGGCTAACCAAGGAAGTTAATAAGAATATTATATTGAAAGAAAAAGTATAGCTTCAAAACTGGGATAAATTCAGACTCCAGTAAAAGAGGAGTAAAAGAAAAGAGAAAGAAAATGAACTACAACAGTTTCTAAAAATATTTTAAAAGGAATACAGAGATCAAAGTGAATAGAAGCAACTCAGAAAATTAATCTGGGGAGATAGTTATGAGTAATAAGGAAATGACAGAAGAGTTAAACAGATATTTTGCATTATTCTTTATGGTAGAAGAATATGGGGGAGAAATCAAGCACCATAAGTAGAGAAGTAGTATTAGATAAACTAATAGGCTTAAAGACAATTAAGTCCCCTGACCCTGATGGTTTGTGCGGTTGGAGAGGGTTTAAACTGAAATGACAGGGGAATGGGAATCTATAAAGGGAGACAGAAGAAAGGGAAAAAGGGCAAAAACAAAAGACAATAAGAAATAATAAAAATACTAAGTAGAGAATACAAGGGAAAGAATCAAACAGGGCCACTGGTGGGTGTTGAGTTTCTTTGAAAAGTAACCAATTGGCTGTTCAATTGCATCAGCATCTTCCTGTAGCAGTACAATTCTAACTCCTATATTGCTAGCATCAATTGCAACTTCGAAGGGTTTCAAAAAATTGGGGTAGCTAAAACTGGTGTGGTGGTTTATACTACTTTTAAATTCTCAAATGCTTCAAAAGTTCACTGAAATTTTGTGTTCTGCTTCAGTAAATCTGTTAGCGGTGCCAATACACTGCTGAAGTTTGGAACAGACTTCTGCTAGAATCTGCTTAGTCCCAAAAATCGAAGCACCTCTTTCTTTGAGGTTGGTTATGGAAATTCTTTGATGGCCTTTGTCTTGACATTTTTTGGGGTCAACATTCCATGACCGATGTTATGTCCCAAGAATGTCACCTCTGCCATCGCAAATTCTGGTTTCTTTAAGTTTATTATCAGCTTTGCTTCTCGTAATCATTCAAAGGGCTCTGCCAACTGTACCATGTGATCTTTCCATGACTTGCTAAAGATACATCATCCAGATAAAATGCACAATTTCAACTTCATAACACTATCATGGGGTAAGTGCCAGAGAACTGGAGCACAATTAATGTGGTTGCAATTCTCTTGAAAGCTGGTAGAGATAGACCAGAGAGCTATAGGCCAGTGAGTTTAACACCAGTGGTGGGAATCAATTGGAGAAAATAATGAATGAGAAAATTAATCTCTATTTAGAGAGGCAAGGTTTGATCAGGGATAATTAGGATGGCTCTGTCAGAGAGAAATCTGGTGTTTTTTTTTGAGGAGGTGACGAAGAAAATGAATCACAGAATCCCAACAGTGTGGAAACAGACCCTTCGGCCCAACAAGTCCACACGGACCCTCCGAAGAGTAACCCAGCCAGACCCATTCCTCTAACCAATTATCCTATATTTATCCCTGACCACCATACCTAAACTACACATCCCTGAACAGTACAGACAATTTAGCATGGCCAATTCACCTAAGGTGTACATCTTTGGATTTTGGGAAGAAACTGGAGCAGCCGGAGGAAACCCATGCAGACATGGGGAGAATATGCAAACTCCACACAGCCAGTTGCCCGAGACTGGATTATATTAGATTAGATTACTTTACAGTGTGGAAACAGGCCCTTCGGCCCAACAAGTCCACACCGACCAGCTGAAGCGCACCCACCCAGACCCATTCCACTACATTTACCCCTGCACCTAACACTACAGGCAATTTAGCATGGCCAATTCACCTAACCTGCACATTTTTGGACTGTGGGAGGAAACCGGAGCACCCGGAGGAAACCCACGCAGACACGGGGAGAATGTGCAAACTCCACACAGTCGCCTGAGGCGGGAATTGAACCTGGATCTCTGGCGCTGTGAGGCAGCAGTGCTAACCACTGTGCCACCATGCTGCCTCTCTAAATGGATGAGGGTGGGGCAATTGATGTAGTTTGTATGGTTTTAAGTAAGATTTTTGACAAGGTCTCACATGGGAATCTGATAAAGAAAATAAAAGCTCATGAGATCCAGGGTAACTTAGTAAGTTGGATCAAAAATTGGCTTAGTGAGAGGAGACAGAGGGTGGTAGAAGGCTGAAGGTAGAAAGTGTAATATTCATCCATGATGTAAATGAGAATGTGGAAAAAATAATAAGTAAGTTTACCAATGACACAAAGATTGGATATGTTTTGGTAGAGAGGAGGAAGGTTTTAGCTAACAGGAGGATATAAATGAATAGGTCAGATGGGCAGATCAATGGCAAATGGAATTTAACCCTGATAAATGTGAGGTAATGCACTTTGAAAAAAGGATGCCAACAAAGGAGTACTGTTACGAAGTCAAAAGCATGTATGGTCACTTTAAGATAGAAAGTGCTTTTCTGAATTTAAACTACCTTTAGCTGCCAGCTAAAGGTTGGGCTATTGCAAATGCAACAATTGGCTGTTAAATGGATACCTGAGTTTTGGTTGTTGTTTTGACAACAATTCAAATTTAACCAATTGGTTTAAATTATGTCCAGGATACCGGCAGCCAATGGAATTTAATTTTATTGTTTTGACACCTCAAAACCAATTAATTTATAAGAATTTAATGTGTCATGGGGGTTTTTTAAATCTGGTAATTTGAAAATTCGAGGGAGAGCAAATGCCATCAAACAGCAACCAACTGCTGTACAGCAAAAGAACTAACTGCCCATCTAACATCTCGCTCACAACGAAATTAGATAACACTCTCAATCAAAGTACATTTTCATGGAAAACATATTTACAGTAAAAAAAGAAAGAAGATGGCCCAGGGAGATCAGCAGTCGAAAGATTGAAGACAGTGGAGAAGACCGAGATTGTGTGGTCTTGAAATTACGTTAATGTAATATTTAATAAGTGTGTTGTTAGAACAACATTTTTTAAATAGAGTTAGTGTCAGATAGTAAGTAGTTATGAAAAAGGGGGCTTGGATTTGTGAATAGTTGTTATTATTCGAGTTAAGAAAATAAATTGTTATTTTTCTTTAACCAGTGGAATTTATATTTTAACAGATGATGATGCAAGGTGAGTTTTTCTGGGTGTTTGATTTAATTAACAGAGGTGTTCAACCTCCACATTGTGTGATCATATTCAAATAACAAAAAAAAAGTGAGAGGAGAGAATAGCCCCTTTTATTCAGCAATCACAGTACATGTTTGAGGCGGCAATAGCAACCCAAAATACAGTTCTTAAAAGAGTCAAAAGTCATAGAGTCATAGAGTCATAGAGATATACAGCATGGAAACAAACCCTTCGGTCCAACCCTCCATGCCGACCAGATATCCCAACCCAATCTAGTCCCACCTGCCAGCCCATATCCCTCCAAATCCTTCCTATTCACATACCCAAACAAACGCCTCTTAAATGTTGCAATTGTACCAGCCTCCACCACTTCCTCTGGCAACTCATTTCATACACATACCACCCTCTGCATGAAAACGTTGCCCCTTAGGTCTCTTTTCTTTCTTTCCCCTCTAGTTCTGGACTCCCCGAACCCAGGGAAAAGACTTTGTCTATTTATCCTATCCATGTCCCTCTTAATTTTGTAAACCTCTATTAGGTCACCCCTAGCCTCCGACGCTCCAGGGAAAACAGCCCCAGCTTGTTCAGCCTCTCACTGTAGCTCAAATTCTCCAACCCTGGCAACGTCCTTGTAAATCTTTTCTGAACCCTTTCAAGTTTCACAACATCTTTCCGATTGGAAGGAGACCAGAATTGCATGCAATATTCCAACAGCTGCAATATGACCTCCCAACTCTTGTACTCAATACTCTGCCCAATAAAGGAAAGCATACCAAACGCCTTCTTCACTATCCTATCTACCTGCAACTCCACTTTCAAGGAGCTTTGAACCTGCACTCCAAGGTCTCTTTGTTCAGCAACACTCCCCAGGACCTTACCATTAAGTGTATAAATCCTGCTAAGATTTACTTTCCCAAAATGCAGCACCTCGCATTTATCTGAATTAAACTTCATCTGTCACTTCTCAGCCCATTGGTCCATCTGATCAAGATACTGTTGTAATCTGAGGTAACCCTCTTTGCTGTCCACTACTCCTCCAATTTTGGTGTCATCTGCAAACTTACTGACTGTACCTCTTATGCTCGCATCAAAATCATTTATATAAATAACAAAAAGTAGATACTAAATGAATATTTTGCATAAGTATTTACTGTGGAAAAGGATATGGAAGATATAGACTGTAGGGAAATAGATTGTGACATCTTGCAAAATGTCCAGATTACAGAGGAGGAAGTACTGGATGTCTTGAAACGCATAAAAGTGGATAAATCCCCAGGACCTGATCAGCTGTACCCGAGAACTCTGTGGGAAGCCAGAGAAGTGATTGCTGGGCCTCTCGCTGAGATATGTTGTATCATCAATAGTCACAGGTGAGGTGCCTGAAGACTGGAGGTTGGCAAACGTGGTGCCACTGTTTAAGAAGGGCGGTAAAGACAAGCCAGGGAACTATAGATCGGTGAGCCTGACGTCGGTGGTGGGCAAGTTGTTGGAGGGAATCCTGAGGGACAGGATGTACATGTATTTGGAAAGGCAAGGACTGATTAGGGATAGTCAACATGGCTTTGTGCGTGGGAAATCATGTCTCACAAACTTGAGTTTTTTGAAGAAGTAACTAAGAGGATTGTTGAGGGCAGAGCAGTAGATGTGATCTTTATGGAGTTCAGTAAGGCGTTCAACAAGGTTCATCATGGGAGACTGATTAGCAAGGTTAGATCTCATGGAATACAGGGAGAATTAGCCATTTGGATACAGAACTGGCTCAAAGGCAGAAGACAGAGGGTGGTGGTGGAGGGTTGTTTTTCAGACTGGAGGCCTGGGGAGTGCCACAAGGATCGTTGCTGGGTCAAAAGTGTGGTGCTGGAAAAGTACAGCAGGTCAGGCAGCATGCAAGGAGCAGGAGAGTCTACATTTTGGGCATAAGCCTTCCTGAGGAAGGGCTTATGCCCGAAACGTCGATTCTCCTGCTCCTCGGATGCTGCCTGACCTGCTGTACTTTTCCAGCATCACACTCTCAAATCTGATCTCCTGCATCTGCAGTCCTCACTTTCTCCTAGTTCTTACAAGAGCCCATTTATACTCAGTTCTTACATACATTAAAATGTCATTATTATGGTGTGACATTTTTTACCTCTAGTACACAAAAGTTTGAAGAGCGTCTGTCCTGGGAGACAGGAAATGGATTAAAACATATGCTAAGTGCTGGCTGCTACTTCTGATGGGATGTCTGTCTGTCTGGTTGCATAATTAGGAGGTGTTAATCCCCTTGTCTTTTAAATATTAGTAAAAATACTGGGCCTACATAAGTTAAGAATCGTACTTTTTCTTAACAAAAAAGGATATTAAACTGATTATTGCAGCTTGGTTGTGAGATTTATTTATTTTTACTGGTATAAGTTTCATTCAATTTCATGGAAATACTTAAAGGGATAATGGGCCAGTTAGAAGGTATTTAACAGGTACTTAATGTATTCAGGTCCAGGAGTTGGTTGGTAAGGGCTGATTAATATTATAACGTTTGTGGAGATTTGATGTGGATGGTATTGTTCTGTACGCTGCACTTATTTAAACACTGCTTGTATCAAGGGCTGATAAGGTGTGGAAATGCAGTAATGAGTTTGAAAGATTTGTTTTTAAATCTGTATACTACAGAACCACATTTTTTGAATGAATGAAACCGTGTTATAGTAAATAATTGGTTAGTAAAGGGTTATAAATGAATGAACATAAACCCGATATTAATAAATATAGCAAGCTGGTCTGTGAGTTAATGAAGATACCCTATAACACAATATTTCATAACACTACCTCACAGACTCCCTTTTGATTCTACTGAGACCTCTTGAAGAGAATCACACAATCCTTATCCTAGCTGACAGACTTTTAACAGCTTGGCAACTACACTTTACAAAAAAAAATGCACAGTTGAAATAACAATGACAAACACCATGGTAGTCTGGTCCTGTTGTATTATGAGATGCCCATTTAATGTGGAAGGCATGAATCCAGGCCTCATTTCATCGGACCTTGACAGTGCTGGTATGGTCCTTCCTACTTCACACCTAAGGGTTCCTGTGGGTCTTTTTCACAAGAACCCACTTGGCTGGTAAGGTGTTGTGACCTCTCTCCAGTGAGTTATTCCAGTAAAGACAATAAGATGACAGTCTGCAGCATAGCGGGAGTCTGTGTAAACATTGGCAGTCTGATCCTCTGCTGTTCTGCAGGCTTCAGTCAAAGCCCGTAATCCTGTTGGCTATGCAGATGCTCCAGGGTTAGGTTTCCCAACGTCATGTCAGGGCTGAATGTCTTGAGAGCCCATCAGTTTTCCTGTGGTCTGTAGTTAATATCCATTCCCATTTGCCTTTTGCATGGGCCACACCTGGCTGTTAGAGGTACTGTGGGTTTTTAATTCAAGTCCCTTTTTTCCATATGGTACAACATGGAGATGATCTTGTGTTACGACAGGGAGTAAATCCCCTTTGTTAATTTAAACTGGCAACACAGAAAACATTTATCGTGCGCAGTAATCTGTGAAAATTTGAGAGGCCAAGAATTATATAAATTAAAAACTAATAACTTTATTTCTTAAAGTATAACAGAGAATAATTAACTATCAACTATTTACAATTCCTTTCTCTAACCTATCTTTTACCTTTTCCTTCTACAATACTAGCTGAAAATGTTTTGCTGGAAAAGCGCAGCAGGTCGGGCAGCATCCAAGGAACAGGAGAATCGACGTTTCGGGCATAAGCCCTTCTTCAGGAATGAGGAAAGTGTGTCCAGCAGGCTAAGATAAAAGGTAGGGAGGAGGGACTTGGGGGAGGGGCATTGGAATTGCGATAGGTGGAGGGAGGTCAAGGTGAGGGTGATAGGCCGGAGTGGAGAGGTCAGGAAGAAGATTGCAGGTTAGGAAGGTTACTTCGAGGGATTTGACTGAGACAAGGTGGGGGGAGGGGAAATGAGGAAACTGGAGAAATCTGAGTTCATCCCTTGTGGTTGGAGGGTTCCTAGGCAGAAGATGAGGCGCTCTTCCTCCAACCGTCGTGTTGCCATGGTCTGGCGATGGAGGAGTCCAAGGACCTGCATGTCCTTGGTGGAGTGGGAGGGGGAGTTAAAGTGTTGGGCTTCGGGGTGGTTGGGTTGGTTGGTCCGGGTGGCCCAGAGGTGTTCTCTGAAACGTTCCGCAAGTAGGCGGCCTGTCTCCTCAATATAGAGGAGGCCACATTGGGTGCAGCGGATGCAATAGATGATGTGTGTGGAGGTGCAGGTGAATTTGTGGCGGATATGGAAGTGTCCCTTGGGGCCTTGGCGGGAAGTAAGGGGGGAGGTGTGGGCGCAAGTTTTGCATTTCTTGCGGTTGCAGGGGAAGGTGCCGGGAGTGGAGGTTGGGTTTGTGGGGGGTGTGGACCTGACGAGGGAGTCACGGAGGAAGTGGTCTTTTCGGATGTGTTGCCATGGTCTGGCGATGGAGGAGTCCAAGGACCTGCATGTCCTTGGTGGAGGAAGAGCGCCTCATCTTCTGCCTGGGAACCCTCCAACCACAAGGAATGAACTCAGATTTCTCCAGTTTCCTCATTTCCTCTCCCCCCACCTTGTCTCAGTCAAATCCCTCGAACTCAACACCGCCTTCCTAACCTGCAATCTTCTTCCTAACCTCTCCGCCCCCACTCCACTCCGGCCTATCACCCTCACCTTGACCTCCCTCCACCTATCACAATTCCAACGCCCATCCCCCAAGTTCCTCCTCCCTACCTTTTATCTTAGCCTGCTGGACATGTTTTCCTCATTCCTGAAGAAGGGCTTATGCCCGAAACGTCGATTCTCCTGTTCCTTGGATGCTGCCTGACCTGCTGCGCTTTTCCAACAACACATTTTCAGCTCTGATCTCCAACTTTAGCAGCTCCTGCTGCTACTGAATGGTTAGGTTTTTAAACTGTTCCAGGAGATTGGTGTTACTCCCAGCTTCTGGGGTCTCCTCTTCCTCATTCGGCGATTTCTTCCTTTTCCTTTTTGCCAGCACCCTCTGGCCCAATGGCCTTCCTTCCCACAGAAGTGACACTTGTCTGGGCATTTGTCTTGGGTCTTCCCGGGGTTGTTTCATTTGTCCTATCTGAAAAGGACTTGCAATCTGCATGTCCTCACTTTCTCCTTCTACAATACTAGTCCAATAAAACCCCTGATTAAGATTTACCAGAAATTCAAGTTTCAAAACCAGGCAGTTGTCGAATCTTCTCTTCCTCTGTAGATTTTCTTCTTCTTAGGGATTTCTGTTTCACAGATCACTGATCGGTAAAGATACCTTTAAGAGAGTTATTTTTTGGACAATCTGCACATGCTGGTGGCTTGGCAGTTCTCTCCCAACTGTTCAATTTTTCCCAGTCTTATACCCCCAAGCATCGGATTGTGCCATTGGCTTTTAATATTGTCAATATACTAAGTTCAAATATGAATTTGGCATTTTTTGGGGGTATAATTTAAACTGATTGCCCTAATTCAAATTTGTTTTTGTCTCCAGATAACCAGCTACACTAGCTGCTGGACTAAAAGGTTACATTGGTGCTGTCAGGTAGTTCTGCTAGCTTTTATCTTTCTTAAAGGTACAGTACACCCACATCTTCATAACACTTGTAAAAGTCACAGGTTCCATTTTCAGTAACTTGCAGTCATCCTTGTCCTTTTGATGAACCATTTTACCTGTTTGTCATTGAACTGTAAAGAGGAATTCAGCTGGGTAAGGATATCCATTCCGAGGATTGGCTGAGCTACATGTCCTACCCACATAAAGGTTACTAACTCGTGGGGGCCGAATTCAAACTTTATGGGTTTGGCCCGTTTGATTTCAATCCTGTCGGCTCCTGCTCCATGAGCTGTCCTCACTGGCCCATCTAGTGGGAGTCTGGTCTCATACCTCTGGGGCAAGCACGTCAATTCTGCTCCTATGTCCAGGTTACCCGCCTTCGTTTCACATACGGTCCGTCTCCCTTCTGCTGGCAGAAAACCAGTGAGAGCGTGGAGGAGCACAGGGCAGCCTCTTTCAGTTTTTGTCAACTTTAGCAGCTCCTGCTGCTACTGAATGGTTAGGTTTTTAAACTGTTCCAGGAGATTGGTGTTACTCCCAGCTTCTGGGGTCTCCTCTTCCTCATTCGGCGATTTCTTCCTTTTCCTTTTTGCCAGCACCCTCTGGCCCAATGGCCTTCCTTCCCACAGAAGTGACACTTGTCTGGGCATTTGTCTTGGGTCTTCCCGGGGTTGTTTCATTTGTCCTATCTGAAAAGGACTTGCAATTTGCATCCATATCTCAGTCGAGCTGGTGGGCTCAGTCCACCAAGTCATAGTAATTAGTCTCCCTCTGATCCCAGCCTGGTTTGGTGAACGTTAACATTTTTGTGAGCTCAGGTTTAAGTCCAGCCACGAAAGCAGACTTCAGCGGACCTAAATCACAACCTTACAACCTTGTCATCCTGCACATTTGGGACTCCTGCATACTCTTTCCACATAGTCCTAAACACTTCCTCATATTTTGTGACTTCTTCTGTGGGTTTTTGACAGCAAGCTGTGACTTTTGTTCAATTGGTCTTACGTGAACTATACCCTTGGAACGAATGTTTTATTGCTGTCAGCCAGCTTGTAGTTCCCTCTGAAACTCTCCAAAAGGACCTTTGACTGCATCATGGAGGAGGCGTCCTTCTGTTTTGGTTACAATAACGTTCAGAATCTGTACCCCGTCCCCAGGGATGGAGCATATATATTCCCTTTAATCAGTCCAGGCTTTCCCATATCTTCATTGGCCCCTTATTTGGCTGAGGCATTTCTTTAGGCAACCTGTCCATATTCTCAGGGGTCACAGGTCCATGCACAGTGTGCATTTCAGTCTGTACTAGCGGAACATCCACCTCAATGCCATCTTCTCATCTTTGCCTGACCATTTTTTCAGTCGTTACTTTCCTGGTCTTAAGTGGTCATAAAAATACCAGGAGTATACAGTCCTCAACCCTTTCCCTGCTAGAGACCCTCTATTTCCCAAGCTTTGTTTCTTGTGGAAGTCTCGGGGGATTGGGTACAAATTCTGTGTGGGGTTGGGAATGGGGGAAGCAACTGACAGGACTGTTATTACATCCTTCAATTTCTTGTTCTCTTTTTCAAGCTCCTGATTTTTAAGGTGAGCTGTTTCCTGTTTGGATCCATCTTGCTGCAGTTGTTCATACATTGCTTTTAATTGCTCTTTAAGTTGGGTTACTTCATGGTCATGGGCTGATCAGGATATGACTTAATTTCTCTGGTGAATTTGTCCCATTAATGCAAGGGACCATTTAATTCTGTCTTTATTTTTCTGCTGGGTAGTTTCTCCCCAGACCCGTCTCATGTCATCTAGGGTCCACTGTCCTTGGGGCATATTATACTTCTGCCCGATTTTGGTTAGGGTCTTCCCTAATGAGGTACCTCTAAGTTGATTTGTAACTATTGCAGCATGTTTTCCTCAATTATGTCAGGAGGGGCTCGCCTGCCCTGGATGTTGTAGGCAGTTTCCCAGAGTCAAGAAGGGCCTGTGCCCGAAACGTCGAATCTCCTGTTCCCTGGATGCTGCCTGACCTGCTGTGCTGTTCCAGCAATAAAGTTTCAACCTCACTCATGATCACCCTACTTCACACATCGTGGGCAATTTCCTGCCATAGACTATGTCAGCCAATCTGAGGTCTGGGCACAGGGGATTCAAAATAAAATAGAAAACTCACAAAAGGTTCAGGATCATGTTCAGGGACTAGATCATGACCTAAGAAGGAAGCCTTTTACTCTAGAAGAACTGTCAGTCACCAGTCAGCTTAGACAGTGTCACCAATGATCCTCCCAACTATGCCAAGTTGTGGGATCATGTTCAAATAATGACCAAAATCGGTGAGTGGTGAAAATAGCCTCTTATATTCAGCAATCACGGCACAAGTTCAAGGCAGCAATAGAATCCCAAAATACAGTTCTTACATATATCAAAATTCCATTCCTTTGCTGTTACATTTTTTTTATCTCGAGTATACAAAGGTTTGAAGGACTTCTGTCCTGGGAGACAGGAGATGGGTTAAAATATGTAGGCAAAAGTGAGGACTGCAGATGCTGGAAATCAGAGTCTAGATTAGAGTGGAGCTGGAAAGGCACAACAGGTCAGGCAGCATCCGATGAGCAGGAAAATCGACGTTTCGGGCAAAAGCCCTTCATCAAGAACGAAGGTTAAAACATGTGTTAAGTGCTGGCTGCTACTTCTGATGGGATGTTTGTCTGATCTTGTTGCCTAATTAGGAGGTGTTAGTCCTCTTGCCTTTAAGTTATAAATATTAGTAAAAATGCTCGACCTATATGCCCAAAATAAGTTAAGAATTGTATCTATACTTAATAAAAGAATAAAGGACATCAAACTGATTACTGCAGCTGGCTTGCGAGATTTATTTACTATTTGCTAGTATGATTTTCATTCATTCATGCAATTTCATGGAACCGCTTAAAGGGACAATGGCCCAGTTAAAGGTGTTTAACTGGTACTCAATCTATTCACGTACAGGAGATGGTTGGAAATGGCAGATTAATATTATAATGCTTCATGGAAACTTGTTGAGGATGGTTTTGTTCTGTATGCTGCATTTATTCAGAAGTAAACACTGCTTGTAGGAAGGGGCTGATAAGGTATGGAAATGTGGTAATCGGTTTGAAAGGTTTGTTTTTAAATTTGGATACTACAGAACCAAAGTTTCATGAATGAATGAATGAATGAAACCGTGTTATAATAAATGATGGGTTAGTAAAAGCTTATGAATGAATGAACGAGAACCCAGTATTAATGAATGTAGCAAGTTGGTGAGTGAGTCATTAAAGATAGCCTATATCTCACGAGATCATAACAGGACAAAATGGATGGCAGGACACAAGAAAGCTCAGAGGAACAGATGAATCTTGGGTTGCTTGTCCACAGATCCCTGAAAGTGATAGGACAAGTTAATAGGCCAGTTAAGAAGGCATTTGTGATGCTTACATTTGTCAGCCATGGTATTGAAAGGAGGTGGTTAAGTTCGGAAAGGTTTGGAGGGATATGGGCCAGGAGCAGGTATGTGGGAATGGTTTAGTTTGGGAATATATTCGGCATGGATTAGTTGGACCTAAGGGTCTGTTTCTGTTCTGTATGACTCTATGACATCTGGTTATAGTCCAACCGATTTATTTGAAATCACAAGCTTTCGGAGCATTGCTCCTTTGTCAGGTGAAGTGAAGGAGCAGCGCTCTGAAAGCTTCTGATTTTAAATAAACCTGTTGGACAATAACCTGATACCGTGTGACTTCTGACCTTTATCAGTCGTGGCATAGATCATAAAATGTCAGTTTGGAGCTGATTGGTTAGGCCACAGCTGGAGTGCTGTGTGCAGTTCTGATCACCACATGACAGGAAAGATATGATTGCACCGAAGGGGATTCAGAGGAAGTTCACCATGACATTGTCCGTGGTGGAGCATTTCAGCTAAGAAGACAGTCTGAATAAGCTCAGATTGCTTTCTTTGAAGTAGAGAATGTTGAGGGAGTAGCTTATAGTAGTATATAAGATTATGAAGATTATGAAGGGTAGGGGTACAGTGAATAAAAAGGGGCGGCACAGTAGCTCAGTGGTTAGCACTGCTGCCTCACAGAACCAGGGACCTGGGTTCGATTTCCGCCTTGGGTGACTGTCTGTGTGGAGTTTGCACATTCTCTCTGTCTCTGTGAGTGTTTCCTCCCACAATCCAAAGACATGCAGGTCAGGTGAACTGGTCATTCTAAATTGCCCAAAAATGTTAGGTACATTAGTCAGGGGTGGGCAAATGGGTTTGGGTGGGTTGCTCTTCGGAGGATTGGTGTAGACTTGTTGGGCCGAAGGGCCTGTTTCCATACTGTAGGGAATCTAATCTAAATACTGTTCTCCTTAACTGAAAGGTCAATAACAAGAGGTCTTAATTTTAAAATTAAATGCTGGAGCTTCAGAAAAGGGCCTGAAATACATTGACTGGGAGGATATTTGAGGTTGGAAACCTCACAACATTAAAAAAAAGTACTTGGATGAGCACTTGAAGTGGGAAAACATTCAAGACTATTGCTGGAAAGTGTGACTCCTGTAGGTAGTACTATATTTTTGGAAGTACAGACATGATAGGCTGAAGGACCTCTTCTATACTGAATGATTTTACAATTATAGAGTGACAAAGTCATACAGCATGGAAACTGACTCTTTGGTCAACTTGTTTACACCAACCAGACATCCCAAACTGACCTAGCCCCATTTGCCAACATTTGGCCCATATCCTTCTTAACCCTGTCTTCAAAATATTGTAATTGTACCCATTTCCACCACCACCTTGCAACTTGTTCCATACACGCACCACCCTCTGCATGTAAAAGCTGCCCCTCAGGTCTCTTTTAAGACTTTCTCCTGTCACCTTAAACCTCTGCCCTCCAATTTTAAACTCTCCTATGCTGGGAAAAAGACTTTATAAACCTTGATAAGGTCACCCCTCAGTGTCCAACACTCCAGAGAATAAAGCCCCATCTACAGAAACAAGACGAGTCAGGATAAGGGCAGGAAGGACGTTTCCAATTATCAGAGACTCCAGAACCAGGTCACAGGATGCAGCTAGGCCATGTGGAATTCTCTGCCACAGAATGTGGTTGCGGTCAAAGTATTGAATGTTTTCAAGAAAGAATATAGTTCTTCAGGCTAAAGGAACAAAGGGTAGGAGAAAGCGGGAATGGAATACTGAGTTGGATGATCAGCCATGATTGTTCTGAATGGTGGACCAGGCTCAGAGGGTCAAATAGCATACTTCTGTTCTGAATTTCAATGTTTCAATGCTGATTGAATGGAATCAGAGCAGCTGGAGTTAACCAATAATACTGGTTCCCAAACTGGATGGTCAACTAGACTCTATATAGAGTATAGAGAGATGAATGCAGTCATGAAGACAGATTTGTACCCAATTCTATGGTTGGAAGACTGCATTGATAGGAATCTAAGAGTGATCTATTGAAGGAGTAGTAGTGCTGACATCAAAGGCAAATGACTTTTGTTATACCAATGGATAACAATGTTGATTGATGCCATTTTGGTTGAAGAATGCCTCAGCTACATTGCAGAAGCCTATGAATAAAGTTGTGGTTGTTTTTTGTAATACTTTAGTTTATTGAATTGATGTTATACATACAGTAGCACATGGGAAAAGCATTTAAGATGAGTAGAAGACCTGTTTAAGCAATTACAGTCATCTGACCAAGTAACAAATTTAACCAAAGGTGAATTTGGGAAAACAAGACTAACTTAACTATGATTAGATTACTTACAGTGTGGAAACCTAACACTACAGGCAATTTAGCATGGCCAATTCACCGACCTGCACATCTTTGGACTGTGGGAGGAAACCGGAGCACTCGGAGGAAACCCACGCAGACACGGGGAGAACGTGCAAACTCCACACAGTCAGTCGCCTGAGGCGGGAATTGAACCCGGGTCTCTGGCGCTGTGAGGCAGCAGTGCTAATCACTGAGCCACCATGCCACCCACAGGATATATTGTAGGAAAAGAACAAGTGCTGTCAAAGACAGTGAAAGTGAAAGTTCTAATATAAATCATAATTAATCAAATTAAATCATATCAAATCCCTGTTCCTAAAGGTAAATGAACCATCAAATAAACCACCGCTCCATTCACTACCAACATTTTGGGAAATCAGACATAAGGCTGTGTTCCTTCTCCTGGCTTATAAGCAGAAATTGAAGTGTGGGGGTCTGGTGCAGAAAATCATATCATAATGGTCTGAGGTAATGAATGAGCTCCTATGTGACTGCTGGAGTCAGTAGACTGGTCCATATTCAAGAACTTAGTGGCCAAACTAAATGAGAATGACACTACAATCGCAGACTTCCTTAGTAAATGTAGAGAGGACTGTGCGTGAAAGAAGTTAATATGAGTGCTCCCCAACTGGAAACCATAGATAAACCAGGAGATCACTTCCTACTCAAGTCCACGTCTGACGTGTTCAAGTCAGGTGACCATGACCTTTACAGGAAATCTAGGTACAATCTTCACAAAGCCATCAGGGATGTCAAGAGGCAATTCCAGTCTAAACTAGAATCCCAGACTAACCACGCAAATACATGTTGATAGTGGCAAGGCTTCCACGCTATAACGGGCTACAAAGCAAAGTTGAATAGAATTGCTGACAATAATGCATCCCTCTCTGATGATCTCAATGCATTCTATGCTCATTTTGATCAGAAAGTCAGTGAAATGATGTTACCTGCACTGACAACTGCCGGTCCACCTGTACCCACAGTCATCACACTTACAGATGTCAGATCGGCCTTCCTGAGAATGAACTCAGAAATTGATTGGCTTGGATGGATTCCACAGTTGTGCATTCAGATCCTGTGTGGACCAGCTGGCAGGAATATTCAGACATCTTTACCTCTGCTTACTCTAATGTGAGGTTCGCACCTGCTCTAAGAAGACTACTATCACCCCAGTGCCAAAGAAAATTTCGGCAACATGCCTTAACGACTACCATCTGGTGGCTCTGATATACATTATTATGAAGTACTTTGAGAGGTTAAGTAATGGCACACACCAACTCCAGCCTTCCAGATTGCCTTGTTCCACCACAATTCGCTTACTGTAACAATAGATCCATGGCAGACACCATCTCCCTGGCCTGACACTCATGCCTGGAACATCTGGGTAATATGTCAGACTACTGGTTATTCTTTAGCTTCACCTTCAACACCATAGCTCCAATTCATCTCCAAATTCTGGAGATCTAGGACTCTGCTTTCCGCCTTTGCAATTGTATCCTTGACTTCCTGACCTGCAGACAGCACCTCCTCCATGATAGTCCTCAACACTTGTATCCTGCAAGGCCGTTTTCTCAGCCCCTTAATGTACTCTTTATCCACTCATGATTGTGTGGCCAAATTAAGCTCTAACTCCACTTACAAATTTGCTGATGACACCACTGTCATGGGTTGACTCTCAATGATGAGACAGAGCACAGGAAAGAGTTAGCGATCTTAGTAGCAATGTGTAAAGATAACAACCTTTCTTTCAATGTCAGTAAAATGAAGAAGCTGGTTATCATCTTTAGAAAGCAGAGTGGAGGACACGGCCCTGTCCATACCAATGGTGATGAAGTGGAGATGATCGAGAGTTTCAAGTTCCGAGCAGAAAATATCACCAACAATCTGTCCTGGTCCATCCCTACTGACGCTATATCCAAGAAAGCACGTCGATGCCTCTACTGCTTGAGAAGACTGAAGAAATTTGGTATTTCCACAATGCCGCTTACCAATTTTTACAGATGCAGCATAGAAAACATCCTACTCAAATGCATCACAGCTTGATATAGTAACTGCTCTCGACAAGCAATTACAGAAAGTTGTGAACACAGACCACTCCATTATGAAAATCAGCTTTTCTCCCATTGACTCCATCTATACTTCCTACTATCTTGGGAAAGTAGCCAACGTAATGAAAGCCCCTCCCACCCAAGTCATACTCTCTTCCACCCTCTTCCATCTAGCAGAAGATACAAAAATTTGGATGCGTGCACCAATAGATTCATAGACAGCTTCTTCCCTGCTGTTAACAGACTAATGAAAATACTTTTCATACATTAGAATTGATCTTTCGCTGCACTTTCACTGTAACTGTAACACTGTATTCTGCATTCTGTTCTATTACTCATATGTACTAATGGAAAGTACGATTTGTCTGGATAGCACGCAAAATAATGCTTATCACCATGACTGTACATGTGACAATAATTGATCAAATCAAAATGGGAAGTTTATTTAAGCCGAATGCAGTGTTCCTATCTATTTAATGATCAAGCCCGTGCTTGATCTCTTTTAACATCATATATCATGTTTGTGCCTTTAACAATCTGCTCCACGAATCGCGCGTTACACTTTACTGTCGCCGCCTTTTAATTCGTCATGTCGTCGCCGCGCCTTTAATGTCGGATAAGCTCCTCCCCGTTAGAGTTCGGGTCATTGCCATAGTGACGCCGCCATCATGCTCAGTAAGAAGTTGGTTCTGTCGCGAGCTCGGGCTCCCGATTTGGACACAGTCCGGAGACTGAACCTTTGGTCAGTACGGAGGCGGACAGGGGTGGTTAGGGAAGGGACGGGACGGGACGGGGTGTGTAGAGAGCGAGACGAAGAGGTAACCTTAACCTGAACCTGTAATGTTCACCACCCTAGACAGTAACTACTGTAACCAGTGAATAACCAGCAGAAAACCCAGAGGAATTTGTACGACCTCACTACAACTGGCTTAACCAGGGTTTCAAGGGCTTTTGCCCGAAACGTTGATTCTCCTGATCCTCGGATGCTGTCTGACCTGCTGTACTTTTCCAGCACCACTCAAATCTTGACTCTGATCTCCAGCATCTGCAGTCCTCACTTTCGCCTAATTGATTTTAACTGTTACTGTCAGCCCAAGCTACTGTATTCTTGGCTAGTACCCAGGAGGCATTGTGTTGATATAACCTTGGTCTATTCACTTCTTTTGAGCATCTTCTGTTTTCCTCACCCTTTGTCTTGACTTTAAAATGCTATCTACTACCTACTTGACTGATTAACATACATCTTCCCTACTTTCTGCCTACACCATCAGCTTGAAATGATTTCTCAGTCACTGTGATTATATCCTCCATCTCAATTCTGCTTTCCTTCCACTCGTTGCTCATTATCTTTCTTCAATCCCTCTGTTCCACATAAACTCACTGGATAACTTTTTGCAACTATTCTATGACCTCACTATCTTGCACAACCTCACTACTTACATCATTTTAGTGACAAATTTGGCCATCTCTGATTACTGCCAACCAGTCTGCTCAGACATCCTGTTCACCCCTCTTTTTTTTCTATGTGCTGCTCCTTGAAAAAAACTCTCCAAGTTCCAACACTCAGGCTGGAATCATTTGTTTATTGCATTATTTCTGTTGCTATTGATTTGCACAACTCACTCCACCATATTTGGTACTATGGAATGTGACTTTGTTACCCTACTTACACCCCTAGTACAACCCATGCCTTTGCTTACTTTAGTCCAAGGCAAGTAGGCTTAATTAGGTGTGGTGTGTCATAGGTTTAGTCAATTCACAGCTAGGTTTGGCTGCACCACACAGTGCATTATTTGACTATGGTGAGCTCTGCCCATACAGCTCACTATTGCAGACTATCTTTTTCATTTGCTGCAAATTGTATTCTTAAACTTCCTGCCCCCTTTCAGGAAGTGGGATGAAATCATAGATCTGACATCTTACCATTGAAGATTAAAGCTACCTAATTAGTTCCGTCTGCTATTTCTTTTTTTTCCCCAACCTTCACCACTAGGGTCACGTGTCGAGAGCGTGTTGCTAGAAAAGCACAGCAGGTCAGGCAGCAGGAGAATTCTCCGAGGAGCAGGAGAATCAATGTTTCGGGCCAGAGCCCTTCATCATTCCTGCCTGAAACATCATTTCTCCTGCTCCTCAGATGCTGCCTCACCTGCTGTGCTTTTCCAGCAACACTCACTCGACTCTGATCTCCAGCATCTGCAGACCTCACTTTCTCACTGGTGTCACGTCCCCTGCCCTAGCCATGATTTCACAATATGCTGTACTTTGTCTAGTCTTTCACCCACTTTCTCTGAGCCATTCTCGAACCATTCACTGTTTACAACACAGAGGGAGGTCACTCAGCCTGTCATGTCCATGCCAGTGCTGTAGGTGTTATTTACTCAAGCCACATCCTTGCTTTTTGCCTGTCACCCTGCATGTTGTTCCTTTTCTGTTGATGATCCAATTCCCTTGTGAACGCTTAAATTAAATCTGCTCTCGAGGAAGTGCATTCCAGACTACAATCATACTCAGTGCATGGAAATGCTTCTCGTCTGTCACCATTACTGCTTCTGATAAATTACTTTAACTCTGTTCTCTCTGCTTCCATCAATGAGAATAGTTTCTTCTGATCCACTGTGTCCAGGCTATTCATGCTTAGAAACACAAATCACAGTGATGGGCCGGGTGGTTGCAGGAGGATATAAATGGGTTGGTCAGATGGGAAAATAGTGGCAGAAGAAATTTAACCCTAATAAGTTTGAGGAGTTGCTCTTTAGAAAAAAAAGCATTGTTGGTGAATGGCAGGATACAAGGAAGCTCAGAGGAACAAAGGGATCTTTGAGTGTTTGACGATAGATCCCTTAAGGTGGCAGGGCAGGTTAATAAGGTAGTTAAGATATATGGACACATCTTTGTCAGTTGAGGCAAACGTAAGAACGGAGAGATTATTCTGTACATATAAAAGTTTGACCACCTCTACTATGTGCAGATCTGGTCTCCATGCTTTTGGAAGATTGAATTGCACTCTAGGGAGAGGAAATGCGTCAGAATATTGCCTGGGATGGAGCACTTTAGCCATGAAGAGAGACTGTATAATAGGCTTGGGTGAAGAGTCATCTACCGATTCCAGCATCTGCAGTACTTTGCTTCTCGATAAGTTTGGATTGTTTTTGTTGGAGCAGAGAAGGTTGTGGGGGACCTGATAGAGGTGTCTAAGGGACCTGATAGAGGTGTCTAAGGTTATGAAGGGCATGGAGAGAGTGAATAGAAAGCAGCTATTCCCCTTAGTCAACAACAAGGGGACATAATTTTAAGGTGAAGGGCAGGAAGTTTATGCAGGATTTGAGGAAAGGGTGTAAAGAAGTGAGGGTTCTGAATGCACTGCCTGGGAGGGTAGATAAAGCAGTTTAAAAACTACTTGGATGAGCACTTGAAACATTATAACGTTCAAGGCTTATGGGGCTTAGTGAGGGCAAGTGGCATTAGTGTAGATTTAGCACTTTCGGCAGTACAGACTTGATCGGCTGAAGTGTCTTTTCTGTATTGTATTTTTCTAAATTCACAGTTTGATTAACACCTCACAGAGATTAGTAGTTGTTGGGATGTGTGGGAATGAGCATACATTCTTTTTAAAAGAGATTTTAAAATAGGCTTTCATGAATGGGAGCTATTTTAATGTAGTAAAATTGTAATAGATGTTTTAAACTTAATCATCCAGTCACATAGACCAAAGGGCTATCTGTGCTATCAAGTCTGCGCAGACCTATCCAACCTAATCTGATTTTCCAGCCCTTTAGCAGCCTGCCAGTGCCCTCTGTGCCCACGAAAAGATTGCCTCCTTGATCCCTAGCAGGCCCTATCCTTCCTATGGTTATCCTCTTTGCATATCAAATATCTTTGGTTTCTCCCTAATTTTATTTGCCAATGTTTTCTCATTCTCCTTCTTTGCTCTCCAAATTGCTTTCTTAAGTTATACCTTGCATTTACTATATTCCATTAGGTCCTTTATTGATTTGCTCCCTTTGTACATGCTAAAAGCCTGCCTTTCCTTATTCAGTCCTGAATATTCCTACATATCCAGGAATCAGGAATGTCTAAACATAGTGCCTGAGGTACACCCGTGGAAGATACTTGCTATGTCAGTATGTAGGATCTTCAAGGTCATTGAGTGGGTTACTATGAGTTGGTATGGGATTACAGAGGCTATGGAGGTTTGTATGGAAGGTCCTGAGGGGATTTTGGGGTTGTGTGGGGAGAATGGGTTAGCATGGGGAGGGGTGAGAACATCAAGTGTGAGAACTAGAGAGCTTAATAAGAGTCTCATCAAAAAGAATAGTACAGTAAATTTCTTGGTAGTGTAGATGAGCAGAGATCTCAGTGTGCATGTACATAGAACCCTGAAAGTTGCCACCCAGGTTAATAGGGTTGTCAAGAAGGCATACGGTGTGTTAGCTTTTATTGAGGTCATGATGCAGCTGTACAAAACTTTGGTGTTTTGTACAGCTGTACAAAACTTGGAGTATTGCGTGCAGTTCTGGTCACCGCATTGTAGAAAGGATGTGAAAGTTTTGGAAAGGTTCAGAGGAGATTTACTATGATGTTGCCTGGTATGGAGGGAAGATTTTACAAGGAAAGTTTGAGGGACTTGAAGCTGTTTTTATTAGAGCGAAGAAGGTTGAAAGGTGACTTAATTGAGACATATAAGATAATCAGAGGGTTAGATCAGGAGGATAGTGAGAGCCTTTTTCCGAGAATGGTGATGGCTAACACGAGGGAGCATAACTTTAAACTGAGGGGTGATGGATGTAGGAAAAATGTCAAAGATAGTTTCTTTACTCAGAGTAGTAGGGGCGTGGAACACACTGCCTGCAACAGTTGTCGACTCACCAACCTTACGGGCATTGAAATGGTCGTTGGAGAGGCATATGTACGAGAATGGAATACTATAGGTTAGATGGGCTTCAGGTTGGTTTCACACGGCAGTGCATCATCGAGGGCCGAAGGGCCTATACAGAGCTGTTATGTTCTATGTTCTAATAGGATTCAAAGCTATTTATTGGCTTTTATAGGAATTACATTCACACTTCTTACCCATGATTAGATTAGTGTTTGGTATCATACTTCAGATCCACAGCCAGAATTAACGTGTTCCAGGTTTTTACATTAATAGGTTAATGAGTGATCAGGCTTTGTCAAATTCTAACTCGCTTCCTAAATCTTAAACTTATGTGAGACTCCATAGATTTCAATGATATCTCATCTGATTGCTCCCATAACTTAAATTCTGGCCCTACCTTATCGTACCTCAACTGTTGATTTAATTTGAGATCCAGGAGTTGACACTTGCTTCATGCGTCCTTGTTGTTTGTTTTGTAGGTGATGGCTGAGATAAGCATTTGGCTTGCAGCTGAATGCTTCTGTCTGTTAACTTAAAATTCCCATTGAATGTTTTAATGCAATTAAAATGGATATTTTCAGCCTTTGAACCGAAACTTGATGGAGAAATGTTGATATATAAACTTTATTAACTCCTTTCAAACAAAAGAGCTGAGATCGAGAGGATATAGAGAATTTAAACCCGAATTTGGGGCTAAAAGAAAACTAACGAGAAATATTGGTTTGAGAGAAAGGAAAAATAAGGGAGAAAATATTCAATTTAAATTTTGATGTTTTTAAGACCACCAACAATTCGCAACCTGACTGGATGTGATACTTACTGTGAGAGATTGATATGAGGGATGATTGTATTGAAATGTCAGATTTTGAAGGGTTTGACAAGGCGGATGTTGAGAGAGTGATTTCCCCTCATGACAGAATCTACAAAAATGGGGCACAGTTTCAAAATATATGATCTCCCATTTTAGATGCTGGTAAATAAGAATTTTGTCTCATTGGTGGTTTGTTAGTTTTTGGAATTCTCTTTCCCAGAGAGCAGGGGCAGCTAGGTCACTGAATATATTCAAGTCTGAGTTAGAGACTTGACCCATAAAGAGGCGATGTCATTGAGATCAGGAAAGAAAGTTAAGTTAAAGCCACAATCAGATCAGCTATGACCTCATTGAATGGCTGAGCAGGCTCAAGGGTCCCATGTGTACAATAGGTGTCAGTGATCAGTAATCATTTTTAATAATGATACAACAACTGCTGCATGGAATTGACTTTATTCGATTGAATTATTTAGAATAAGCCGTAAATACAAAGACTTGTACTTATGAAGCATATTCATAACCATTCAATACCACTATGGTAGTGTGAGGAATGACAAAGATTGCCTAAGTGAAAGAACATAGAACATAGAAAAGTATAGCACAGAACAGGCCCTTTGGCCCACGATGTTGTGCTGAGATTTAATCCAAATGTAAACTATAATAACTTAACCTACACATCCTCAACTCACTGCTATCCATTTGCATGTCCAACAGTCGCTTAAATGTCCCTAATGACTCTGCTTCCATCACCACAGCTGGCAACACATTCCATGCATTCACAACTCTCTGCATACAGAACCTACCTCTGACGTCTCCTTTATACCTTCCTCCTAATATCTTCAAACTATGACTTCTTGTACCAGTCAATCCTACCCTGGGGAAAAGTTTCTGGCTATTGACTCTATCTATTCCTCTCATTATTTTGTACACCTCGATCAGGTCTCCTCTCTTCCTCCTTCTCTCCAGAGAGAAAAGTCCGAGCTTATTCAACCTTTCTTCATAAGGCAAGCCCTCCAGTCCAGGCAGCATCCTGGTAAACCTGCTTTGCATCCTCTCCAAAGCCTCTGTATTTTTCCTATAGTAGGGCGACCAGAGCTGGACACAATATTCCAAGTGTGGTCTCACCAGGGACTTGTAGAGCTGCAGCAAAACCTTGCGGCTCTTAAACTCGATCCCCCTGTTAATGAAAGCCAAAACACCATATGCTTTCTTAACAACCCTATCCACTTGGGTGGCAACTTTGAGGGATCCGTGTACTTGCACACCCAGATCCTTATGTTCCTCCACACTGCCAAGAATCCTGTCTTTAATCCTATATTCAGCATTCGAGTTCGACCTTCCAAGCTGCATCACTTCGCATTTATCCAGGTTGAACTCCATCTGCCATTTCTCAGCCCAGTTCTGCATCCTGTCTGTCGCGCTGCACTCTGCAGTCGCCCTCTATACTATCGACAACACCAACCTTTGTGTCATCTGCAAACTTACTAGCCCACCCCTCAACCTCCTCATTCAAGTCATTTATAAAAACTACAAAGAGCAGATGCCCAAGAACAGAGCCCTGCGGGACCCCACTCAACACTGACCTCCAGGCAGAATACTTTCCATTTACAACCACACTCTGCCTTCTGTCAACCAGCCAATTCTGAATCCAGATAGCCAAATCTTCCTGTATCCCATACTTCCTGACTTTATGAATGAGCCTACCATGGGGAACCGTATCAAATGTCTTGCTGAAGTCCATATACGCCACGTCCACTGCTCAACTGTCATCGACCTGTCTTGACACCTCAAAGAACTGGAAAGAAAAAGGAATTTGGAGATTAAATGTTTGGCCAACAGCTTTTACTCAAAATAATGCTAAACGTGCAATTCTCCTTTCTTTGGTAGCCTCTAAGGAGATTACATGGACTGGAACTGTTTACCCAGCTCTAGGTTGGGAGGGCAGTTCAATTAGAATATAGAACATAGAGCTGTACAGCACAGGAACAGGTACACGATGTTGTGTTGAACATGATGCCAAATGAAACTACTCCCTTCTGCCTGCCCTTGGTCCATATCCCTCCATTCTTGTGCTTATCTAAAATTCCCTTAAATGCCCTTATTGTATCTGCCTCCACCACTACCCCAGCAGTGTGTTCTAGACTCCTACCACCACTGTTTTTAAAAAAAACACCTGTCCCTCCTATTTCCTTTGAACCTTTCCCCCTCTCACCTTAAATGCATGCTCCCTGATATTAGACATTTCAACTCTGGGGGGAGTGAATCTGACTGTCAACTCTATCTATGCATCTCATAATTTTATGAACTTCTGTCAGGTCTCCTCTCAGCCAGTTTACGTTGTTTCATATGATACTGATGTTGATAATTGCTAAGGTTTACTTTCTGTGGCGAGTTTGACAAACAAGTAATGCATAAATGCAGTAACTCCTTGAATCTTCTGGAGTTTGGGCATGAGGTGTTATTTTGGTGAGATGAGTGGAGGAGGAACATACAACGTCCAGCAACTTCATAAACCTTTTTATAGTTTCCTCTCACTGGAGTATTTGCAAATTATTGACAGTGAGCATTGTCTACATACTCAGTCTTATGTCATTTGCAGACTTGCAGTTGGAATTTGATGTACTTCTGGATCTTTGAAAGGTCATTATTTTTAAACCAATTTTGGGGTTGACTGTGAAGGAATCCAGCTATAATGAGTATCAACAAGCAATGAGAATTATACTCCTCATTTTAGGGATTTAAAAATTGGAAGTAGTGTTGTGTGCAGTTCTGATCACTGTGCTTTAGGAAGGATGTGGAAGCTTTAGCGAAGTTGCAAAAGAGGATATTGCATGGATCGGAGGGTATTAGCTTTACGGATAGATTGGACCGCCTTGGATTATTTTTGCTAGAGAGTTGGAAGCTTGGTGGGGGAGGTGGGGAGCGACATGGATAGTATGAATCTTTTTTTCAGGGTAATAATGTCAAAACCTAGGGTACATAAGTTTAAGGTGAAAGGGGTAATGTTTAAAGGAGATTTGAAAGGCAAGTTTTGAAGCAGATACAATAGCAACATTTAAGATATGTTTGAATAGAGAACAAAATGTAGCTTTTTGATAAACCATGGATACCTCAGTAAGGCACTGAGAACAGCATTTTGTTGCACCAGGCAAATTTATTTTATCATGATGCTTCTAAATCACTTATCAATTCAAGTTAGGAGATGAGTTCTAAATTTTGAGGCAGTTGTGTGGTAAGGAAGGAACCATCATCTATATCTTGATGTCCTGTTGGCACAAAAGCTGGACTGATGTGTCCCCATCAGTTTTAGCTCATTCAGCTTTTTATAGTATAAGTATAATGATCACTTGGGAGTATTTAGATTTGTTGGATTCACTCTGGGTTTCTCTCTTAATAAAGGTACAGCTGCTCTTGTGTAGCATGACCTTTCTCCCTTAACTGACATAGAAATATTTTGCTAAATTCCCAGTTTACCAATGATAGATTGAAGGTATATACTAAGGTTAAATAGCACTCTGTAACATTAGAAACTTGCAACTAGAAACAAGATGTTGGGACTTTGATGTTGTGGCCATTTTGGAGACATGGATAGAGCACGGTGAGGAATGGATGTTGCAGATTCCAGGGTTTAGATCTTTCATTAAAAACAGGCAAGGTGGTAAAAGAGGGGGAGGCGTGGCCCTGTTAGTCAAAGATAATATAATGGTGGCTGAGAGAACTTTTGATGAGGACTCGTCTACTGAGGTAGTGTGGGCTGAGGTTAGAAACAGGAGAGGAGAGGTCACACTTCTTGGAGTTTTTTATAGGCCCCTCCGCAAAGTTCCAGAGAGATAGAAGAGAGGATTAGCAACATTATCCTGGGTAGGAGTGAAAGGAACAGGGTGGTCATTATGGGGCACTTTAACTTCCCCAACATTGACTGGAAATGTTATAGCTGTAGTATGTAGGATGGATCAGTTTTTGTCCAATGTGTACAGGAGGGTTTCCTGACACAGTATGTCGAAGGGCCGACAAGAGGGGAGGCCACACTGGATCTGGTGCTTGGTAATGAACCAGGCCAGGTGTTTGATTTAGTTGTAGGTGAGCACTTTGGAGAGAGTGACCATAATTCAGTTACGTTTAGTTTAGCGATGGAAAGGGATAGGGATATGCCATAGGTCAAGAGTTATCGATGGTGAAAGGGCAATTATAATGTGATTAGGCAAGAATTAGGATACATAGAATGGGGTAGCAAAATGCAGGAGATGCAGACAATCGAAATGCGGAGCTGGTTTAAGGAACAGATATTGCGTGTCCTTGATAGGTATGTCCCTGTCAGGCAGGGAGGAAGTGATAAGATAAGGGAACTACAGAAATTGCATCTCTTGTTAAGAAGAAGGAGGCTTATGTGTTGATGAGGCAAGATGCTACAGATGAGGCGATGGAGAGTTACAGATCAACTAGGAAGGATTTAAAGAGAGAGTTAAGAAGAGCAAACAGAGGACACGAGCAGTCTTTAGCAAATAGAATAAAACTTTCTATAGGTATGTGAGGAATAAAAGGATGATTAGGGTAGGAATAGGGCCAGTCAAAGATAGAAGTGGGAAGTTGAGTGTGGACCCTGTAGAGATCGGAGCGGTGCTAAGTGAACATTTCTCATCGGTGTTCACTCAGGAAAAGGAAAATATTGTAGAGGAGAAGAATGAGGTACAAGATATTAGACGAGAAAGGATCAAGGTTAGTTATGCACAGGTGTTATCAATTCTAGAAGGAGTGGAAGTAGACAAGTCACCTGGGCCAGATGGGATTTATCCGAAGATTCTCTGGGAAGCTAGTGAGGAGATAGCAGAGCCTTTGGCTTTGATATTTGAGTTGTTATTGTCTACGGGTTTAGTACCTGAGGACTGGAGGATTGCAAATGTTGTGCCCTTGTTCAAGAAGGGCAGCAGAGATGACCCAGGTAATTATAGACCAGTGAGCCTTACTTCTGTTGTGGAAAGGTTTTGGAAAGGATTATAAGAGATAAGATTTATAATCATCTAGCAAGCAACAATTTGATTTCAGATAGTCAACATGGTTTCGTCAAGGGCAGGTCGTGTCTCACAAACCTCATTGAGCTTTTTGAGAAGGTGACCAAGCATGTAGATGAAGGTAAGGCAGTTGACGTGGTATACTTGGACTTCAGTAAAGCCTTTGATAAGGTTCCACATGGTAGGCTGATGGAGAAAATACAGAGGCATGGAATTGAGGGTGATTTAGCAGTTTGGATTAGAAACTGGCTTTCTGGAAGAAGGCAGCGAGTGGTCATTAATGGAAAATATTCGTTCTGGAGTCCAGTTACTAGTGGTGTTTCACAAGGATTTGTTTTGGGACCACTGCTGTTTGTCATTTTTATAAATGACATAGATGCAGGCATAGGTGGATGGATTAGTAAATTTGCTGACGACACTAAAGTCGGTGGAGTAGTGGACAATTTGGAAGAAAGTTACAGGTTGCAGGGGGATTTGGATAAACTGCAGAATTGGGCTGAGAGGTGGCAAATGGAGTTCAGTGCAGCTAAATGTGAGGTGATGCATTCTGGGAAGAATAACAGGATGGCAGGATACTTGGTCAATGGAAAGATTCTTGGTAGTGTAGATGTGCAGAGGGATCTTGGAGTTCATGTGCAGAGATCCCTGAAAGTTGCCACCGTGGATAGTGCTGTTAAGAATGCATACGGTGTGTTAGGTTTCATTGGTAGAGGGATTGAGTTCCAGAACCACAATATGCAACGATACAAAATGCTGGTGCGGCCACACTTAGAATGTTGTGTACAGTTCTGGTCGCCCCATTACAGAAAGGATGTGGAAGCATTGGAAAAGGTGCAGAGGAGATATACCAGGATGTTGCCTGGTCTGGACGGAAGGAGAAAGTGAGGACTGCAGATGCTGGAGATCAGAGCTGAAAATGTGTTGCTGGAAAAGCACATCAGGTCAGGCAGCACCC
This sequence comes from Chiloscyllium plagiosum, assembly GCF_037043375.1. Lineage (NCBI taxonomy): Eukaryota > Metazoa > Chordata > Chondrichthyes > Orectolobiformes > Hemiscylliidae > Chiloscyllium > Chiloscyllium plagiosum. The sequence goes on from NW_028270144.1 coordinate 51,827,271, forward strand.
AAGGAGCAGGAGAATCGACGTATCGGGCATGAGTCCTTCTTCAGGAATGAGGAAAGTGTGCCAAGCAGGCTAAGATAAAAGGTAGGGAGGAAGGAATTGGGGGAGAGGCGTCAGAAATGCGCTAGGTGGAAGGAAGTTAAGGTGAGGGTGATGGGCTGGAGTGGGGGTGGGGCGGAGAGGTCAGGAAGAAGATTGTAGGTTAGGAAGGTGGTGCTGAGTTCGAGGGTTGGGACTGAGACAAGGTGGGGGGAGGGGAAATGAGGAAATTGGAAAAATCTGAGTTCATCCCTTGTGGTTAGAGGGTTCCTAGGCGGAAGATGAGGCGCTCTTCCTCCAGCCGTCGTGTTGCTATGGTCTGGCGATGGAGGAGTCCAAGGATCTGCATGTCCTTGGTGGAGTGGGAGGGGGAGTTGAAGTGTTGATGAGACAGGGTGATTGGGTTGGTTGGTCCGGGTGTCCCAGAGGTGTTCTCTGAAACGTTCCGCAAGTAGGCGGCTGGTCTCCCCAATATAGAGGAGGCCACATCGGGTGCAGCGGATGCAGTAAATGATGTGTGTGGAGGTGCAAGTGAATTTGTGGCGGATATGGAAGGATCCCTTGGGTCCTTGGAGGGAAGTAAGGGGGGAGGTGTGGGCGCAAGTTTTGCATTTCTTGCGGTTGCAGGAGAAGGTGCTGGGAGTGGAGGTTGGGTTGGTGGAGGGTGTGGACCTGACGAGGGAGTCTTTTCGGAACGCTGTTAGGGGAGGGGAGGGAAACATATCCCTGGTGGTGGGGTCCGTTTGGAGGTGGACCTCCAAGGCCCCAAGGGATCCTTCCATATCTGCTACAAATTCACCTGCACGTCCACACATATCATTTACTGCATCTGCTGCACCCGATGTGGCCTCCTCTATATTGGGGAGACCAGCCGCCTACTTGCGGAACGTATCAGAGAACACCTCTGGGACACCCGGACAACCGACCCAACCACCCCGTGGCTCAACGCTTCAACTCCCCCTCCCACTCCGCCAAGGACATGCAGGTCCTTGGACTCCTCCATCGCCAGACCATAGCAACACGACGGCTGGAGAAAGAGCACTTCCTCTTCCACCTAGGAACCCTCCAACCACAAGGGATGAACTCAGATTTCTCCAGTTTCCTCATTTCCCCTCCGCCCACTTTGTCTCAGTCCCAACCCTCAAACTCAGCACCACCTTCCTAACCTGCAATCTTCTTCCTGACCTCTCCGGCCCCACTCCCACTCCGGCCTTCACCCTCACCTTAACCTCCTTCCACCTATCGCATTTCCAACGCCCCTCTCCCAAGTCCCTCCTCCCTACCTTTTATCTTAGCCTGCTTGGCACACTTTCTTCATTCCTGAAGAAGGGCTCATGCCCAAAACGTCGATTCTCCTGCTCCTTGGATGCTGCCTGACCTGCTGCGCTTTTCCAGCAACACATTTTCAGCTCTGGTCTGGACGGAAGCTCTTATGAGGAAAGGCTGAGAGATTTGGGTCTTTTCTCATTGGAAAGAAGAAGGCTAAGGGAGGGATTTGATAGAGACACATTAGATAGTGTAGACAGAGAAAGACTTTTTCCTAGGATGATGACGTAAGAGAGGGCATAACTACGTATTGAGGGTGATAGATTTAAGACTGATGTCAGAGGCAAGTTCTTTACGCTGAGAGTGGTAAGGGCGTGGAATGCCCAACCTTCTAATGTAGTCAACTCAGCCACATTAGGGAGATTTAAACAATCCTTAGATAAGCACATGTATGATTTTGGGATAGTGTAGGGGGACGAGCTGAGAATAGTTTACAGGTTGGCGCAACATCGAGGGCCAAAGGGCCTGTTCTGCATTATATTGTTCTATGTTCTATAAGATTCGCAGTTCTAGAAAAAGAAAGTATAATGATACAAATGACCCTCTCAACAATTCCGTATTGCGTGTTTGATTCTTTAATGAACTTTCAGTAGTTTCGAAAACATTTCACCAGTTTTCTGTTATCAAGCTCAAGAATCTCTCTATGTTAACCCTCAGTATTTAACTAAGAAGAGATACTCAGATTCTTATAATATCTCGTTTGTGCTATCTGGTTAAAAAGGCTGCATGGTGCCCTCCTCAGCATGTTCCTTCCCTTAGTAGAGACTGACATCAGTGTCAAAGAGTGTGGTGCTGGAAAAGCATAGCTGTTCAGGCAGCATTCAAGGAGCAGGAGAGTCAACCTTTCAAGCATAAGCTTGCCATCATTCCTGATGAAGGGCTTATCCTCAAAATGTTGATTCTGCTGTTTCTTGGATGCTGCCTGACCGGCTGTGCTTTTCCAGCACCACACTCTTTGACACTGATCTCCAAGAGACTGACATCAGTTCTTCAGACCCATTCAAGTGTGGATAAGTTCTCTATTTCTTCAGTTAAAATGGAAGTGAACACGTAATCCAAAATAGACCCAAATAGTGATAAAGTTTAGAATTCTTTCAGCCATATGAGACCACAAAACGTTGGAGCAGGATTAGATAATTCGGCCCATTGTGTCTTCTCTGCCATTCGATCACCTTTTCTCTGTAACCCTTGATCCTCTTACCAATCAAGAATCTATTTATTTCTGTCTTAAATACACTCAATGACTTTGCCTCCTCTCTGTGGTAATGAAGATTTACCAGCTTCTGACTGAAGAAATTCTTCCTCATCTTGGTTCTAAACTGTTGTCCCTTCACTCTGAGGCTGTGTTCTTGGGTCATAGTCTTTCCTACTAGTGGAAACATCTTCTCCATGTCCACTCAATCCAGGTTTCTCAATATACTGTAAGTTTCAATGAGATTCCAACCCTCCTGCCCCATCCTTCTAAACTCAACTCTTCATCCCCAGGATCATTCTTGTAAACCTGTTCTGGACCTTTGACAAGGCCAGCACATCCTTTCTTAGATATAAAATTGCTTGCAATATTCCAAATGCAGTCTGACGTAAGCCTTATGCAGCCTCAGCAGTACATTTCTGCTGTCGTGTTCTAGCCTTCTTGCATTGCATTTGCCTATCTAGCTGCCAACTGATACTGCACATAAACTTTAAGATAATCCTGAACAAAATCCCTTTGTGTGTCAGATTTACGAAGCCTTTTCCCATTTAGAAAATAGTCCATATCACTCTTCTTCCAAAGTGCATAACCTCACACTTTCCCACATTTCTTTGCCCACTCTCCTTGCCTGGCCATGTCCTTCTGCAGCCTCTCCATTTACTCAATGCTACCTGCCTATCTTTGTGTGATCTGCAAACAACATGTACTTTTTTATTGTTATGTAATCTAGTGATTATTCTATCACCTTAGCATTTGCATTTTATTGTTTGAAACATTGTGCAAACTACTGAATCTAGTTGCTAGTTCCTAGCTGAGTGGTAATGCAAGTTATGTTGTGTCTCTTGCAATTCTGTCTATGACTGCATCATTTCCTTTAAATTTGATTTTTGTTTTTTGTTACAGGGGAAGTAATCTGAAAGATGTAAGTATATTTTCTTCTTGTGTTTCCCTTGATTGGTACTGTTTAAGAAAGATGAATATGTTTAGAAATCACAGGAAATGAATCTTTGCAAAAAGAGGTTAGAATGTAAGGGTGCCAAACATTCACCTAAACCTGTACAGGGATTGATAAGTTCCTTGGGAAAGTATAACCATAAATCAGAACTGAGCATATGAGGTCCTGCTGCTATTCATGACACCAGAACAATTCTTTGGAGTAATTTAGAAACATTCCTGAATTACTGAATGTTATCCTTTATCCTAAATGTTTATGAAATCTTTCAGTAAGATGGTAGGTAGAGTAGGGTTCTGAGCCTGGGACTCATCTGCTCAGTTCGCTTTTCGTTTCTTTTTTTTTCTCTCTTCTTGTTTCATTTTAATTTTTTTCTTTTTTTATTTTACTTGTTGAGGCTCCCAGTCTGGGCTCGAGTGGGCACAGCGTGGACAATGGCGGGGACATTGGAGGGAGGTTTGGATTCCTGGCAGCTTCTATATTGATGAGGCAGTCCAAGCACTGACGCATGTTTGATGCAGTGGAGGCCATTTTGACTTCCTGAATCTGTCCAATGCAAACTCATGGAGTTAGCAGCGGAGGTGAGTTTGGGCCCTGTATGAGAACTGGCAGCATCGGCAGTGACTGCATCAGCGAAGAGAACCCAAAATTGGCCCATGGCAGTGGTGTCACAGAGTCATAGAGATGTACAGCACGGAAACAGACCCTTCAGTCCAACTTGTCCATGCTGACCATATATCCTAACCTAATCAAGTCCCATTTGCCAGCACTTGGCCCATATCCCTCTAAACCCTTCCTATTCATATACTCATCCAGGTGCCTTTTAAATGCTGTAATTGTAACAACCTCCATCACTTCCTCTGGCAGCTCATTCCAACCAAACACCACCCTCTGCATGAAAACATTTCCCCTTAGGTCCCTTTTATACCTTTTCCATCTTGCCCTAAACTATGCCCACTAGTTCTGGAGTCCCTGCATCCCACAGAAAAGAACTTGTCTATTTATTCTATCCATGCCCCTCATGATGGAAGAGAAAAATTTCTGGCTGTAACAGCTGCTTGTTTTTTGAGGTATTTTAGGTGCTGGAGGTGATTTCCTCGAATTGCAGGAGCAGCAATTACTGTTTCATATGCTGTTGCATTGTTTTGGAACTTTGGGGAAAAAAAAGACAAAACAACAGCAGTTTTGAAAGGGAGAAGAACAGTCAAAGGAAGCACATGGTGAGGTCATTGCAGGAGAGAGAGAGAGAGAACCTGTGCAGTTATTGCCTTTGATGTTTGAATTCATGTATCTGGGAAAATGATCAAACAGTGAAATTCACAACTGATCTTGAAGGAACTGTTGGGCGAAGTTCACAGCACAGAATCAGATAAGTTAAGCGTTGTTTTAAGTGCGGCCTACAGAGAATCTGCAGTAGTGAGTGGAGTAGGTTCTTTCTTGATTATGTTTTTGGAGATATGTCTCTTGATTAACAGTTATGGCTTATACTTTAAGTTTAATGTAACCTGGGGCAGTGTTTGTAGAGGAATAAGACAGTGTTATTTTCTGGGTCTGTAGATTGTGAAGGACCAAAAATGGCCTTTAGTACAGTGATATGTACTTCTTGTCAGATGTGGGAGTTTAAAGAGAGTTTAAGGGTTACTGCGGATTATATCTGCCATAAATGTTGCTGGCTGCGAATCTTATCAGATCAAATGGAGAGACAGTTAGAAGAAGTGAGGAATTTGCAACAGCAACAGTATGTGATGGATGGCAGTTATAGGAAGGGGGGAAAGTTTCAGACACCGTCACGCAGATGGGTTAACTCCAGGAAAGGTAAGAGAGGTAGGTAGCTAGTGCAGGAGTCTTTTGTGGATATATCCATTTCAAACAGGTATGCTGTCTTGGAAAATGTAGGGGTGATGGATTCTCAGGGGAACGTAGCACGAACACCCAAGTTTCTGGTACTGAGACTGGCTCTAATGCAACGAGGGGTACGTCGGGTTCCAAGAGATCAATTGTGTTAGGGGATTCTCTAGTTTGAGGTACAGACAGACGTATCTGTGGCCAGCAGCGAAAAAGCAGGATGATGTGTTGCTTCCCTGGTGCCAGGATCAAGGATGTCTCAGAGAGGGTGCACAATGTTCTCATGGGGGAGAGGGGCAAGCAAGAGGTCATTGTCCACATTGGAACTAATGACATAGAAAGGGAAAAGGTTGAGAGTCTGAAGGGAGATTACAGAGAGTTAGGCAGAAATTTAAAAAGGAGGTCCTCGAGAGTAGTAATATCTGGATTACTCCTGGTGCTATTGAGGGCAGGAATAGGAGGATACAGCAGATGAATGCATGGCTGAGGAGCTGGTGTATGAGGGAAAGATTCACATTTTTGGATCATTGGAATCTCTTTTGAGGTAGAAGTGACCTGTACAAGAAGGACGGATTGCACCTAAATTGGAAGGGGACTAATATACTGGCAGGCAGATTTGCGAGAGCTGCTCAGGAAGATTTAAACCAGTAAGGTGAAGGGGTGGGACCCAGGGAGATGGTGAGGAAAGAGATCAATCTGAGACTGGTACAGTTGAGAACAGAAGCGAGTCAAACAGTCAGGGCAGGCATGGACAAGGTAGGGCTAATAAATTAAACTGCATTTATTTCAATGCAAGGGGTCTAACAGGGAAGGCAGATGAACTCAGGGCACGGTTAGGAACATGGGACTGAGATATCATAGCAATTACAGGGATGGGCAGAACTGGAAGCTTAATGTTCCAGGATACAAATGTGACAGGAAGGATAGAAAGGGAGGCAAGAGAGGGTGGGGGGGGGGGTGTGACATTTTTGATAAGGGATAGCATTACAGCTGTGCTGAGGGAGGATATTCCTGAAATACATCCAGGGAAGTTAATTGGGTAGAACTGAGAAATAAGAAAGGGATGATCACCTTATTGGGATTGTATTATAGATCCCCCCCCAATAGTCAGAGGGAAATTGAGAAACAAACTTGTAAGGAGATCTCCGCTATCTGCAAGAAAGATAGGGTGGTAATGGTAGGAGATTTTAACTTTCCAATCATAGACTGGGACTGCCACAGTGTTAAGGGTTTAGATGGAGAGGAATTTGTTAAGTGTGTACAAGACAATTTTCTGATTCTGTATGTGGATGTACCTACTAGAGAAGGTGCAAAACTTGACTTATTCTTGGGAAATAAGATAGGGCAGGTGACTGAGGTGTCAGTGGGGGAGCACTTTGGGGCCAGCGACCATAATTCCATTTGTTTTAAGATAATGATGGAAAAGGATAGACCAGATCTAAAAGTTGAAGTTCTAAATTGGAGAAAGGCCAATTTTGACGGTATTAGGCAAGAACTTTCGAAAGCTGATTGGGAGCAGAAGTTTGCATGTAAAGGGACGGCTGGAAAATGGGAAGCCTTCAGAAATGAGATAACGAGAATCCAGAGAAATGATATTCCTGTTAGGGTGAAAGGAAAGGCTGGTAGGTATAAGGAATGCTGGATGACTAAAGAAATTGAGGGTTTGGTTAAGAAAAAGAAGGAAGCATATGTCAGCTATAGACAGGATAGATTGAGTGAATCCTTAGAGTATAAAGAAAGTAGGAGTATACTTCAGATGGAAATCAGGAGGGCAAAAAATGGGACATGAGATAGCTTTGGCAAATAGAATTAAGGAGAATCCAAAGCGTTTTTACAAATACATCAAGGACAAAAGGGTAAATAGGGAGAGAATAAGGCCCCTCCGAGATCAGCAGGTGGCCTTTTTGTGGAGCTGCAGAAAGTGGGGGAGAGACTTAATGAGTATATTGCATCAGTATATATGGTTGAAAGGATATGGAAGATATAGACTGTAGGGAAATAGATTGTGACATCTTGCAAAATGTCCATATTACAGAGGACGAAGTGCTGGGTGTCTTGAAACGCATAAAAGTGGATAAATCCCCAGGACCTGATCCCACCCGCCCTCCTCCTCTAACCTAATAATAACATCTGTTGTGGCAAGCAGGTAAGTGCTGAATTTTGCTTGTATTATTTAGACACAGTTTTTTTTTAAACAGTTAGCTTTAGAGGGATGGCAGTGAAGGCAGTGCAATGTTCCTCCTGCAACATGTATGAGGTGAGGGATGCCATCGACGTCCCTGCCGATTACACTTGCAGGAAGTGCACCCATCTCCAGCTCCTCCAAGACCGTGTTAGGGAACTGGAGCTGGAGTTGGATGAACTTCGGATCATTCGGGAGGCAGAGGGGGTCATAGATCAGAGTTATAGGGAAGTAGTAACTCCAAAGATGGCAGATAGATGGGTTACAGTGAGGGGGACTGGGAGGAAGCAGCCAGTGCAGGGACCTCCTGCGGCTATTCCCCTCAAGAACAAGTATACCGTTTTGGATACTTGTGGGGGGGATGACTTACCAGGGGTAAGTAACGGGGCTCAGGTCTCTGGCACGGAGCCTGTCCCCGTTACTCAGAAGGGAAGGGTGAAGAAGAGCAGAGCAGTAGTAATTGGGGACTCGATAGTTCGTGGCACAGATAGGCGGTTTTGTGGGAACGAGAGAGACTCACGTTTGGTATGTTGCCTCCCAGGTGCAAGGGTACGTGATGTCTCTGATCGTGTTTTCCGGGTCCTGGAGGGGGAGGGGGAGCAACCCGAAGTCGTGGTCCACATTGGCACCAACGACATAGGTAGGAGGAGTGCTGAGGATGTTAGACAGGCTTTCAGGGAGCTAGGTTGGTAGCTCGGAGTTAGAACAAACAGAGTTGTTGTCTCTGGTTTGTTACCCGTGCCACGTGATAGAGATTCGAGGAATAGGGAGAGAGAACAATTAAATGCGTGGCTTCAGGGATGGTGCAGGAGGGAGGGGTTCCAGTTTTTGGATAACTGGGGTTCTTTCTGGGGACGGTGGGACCTCTATAAACAGGATGGTCTACACCTGAACCTGAGGGGAACCAGTATCCTTGGGGGGAGGTTTGCTAGTGCTCTTGGGGGGGTTTAAACTAACTCGGCAGGGGCATGGGAACCCAGATTGTAGCTTCAGGGTGCAGGGCCTGGAGTGTAGGGAGGCGAGGAACATGGCATCAATTTCCAAGGAGGGTGCCTGTAAACAGGGAAGTGGCTTGAAGTGTGTATACTTCAATGCAAGAAGTATACGAAATAAGGTAGGTGAACTTGCAGCGTGGGTTGGTACCTGGGACTTCGATGTTGTGGCTATTACGGAGACATGGCTAGAACAGGGACAGGATTGGCTGTTGCAGGTTCCAGGATTTAAATGTTTTAGTAGGGTCAGAGGTGGGGGTAAAAGAGGGGGAGGTGTGGCATTGCTTGTCAAAGATAGTATTACAGCGGTGGAAAGGACAATGGATGAGGACTTGCCATCTGAGGTAGTTTGGGCTGAGGTTAGGAATAGGAAAGGTGAGGTCACCCTGTTAGGAGTCTTTTACAGGCCTCCTAATAGTCCTAGAATCATTGAAGAAAGGATTGGGAAGGTGATTCAGGAGATGAGTGACAGTAATAGGGTGGTTGTTATGGGGGACTTTAACTTTCCTGATATTGATTGGGAAAGCTATAGCTCAAGTTCGTTAGATGGGTCAGTGTTTGTTCAATGTGTGCAGGAGAGTTTCCTGACACAATATGTAGACAGGCCAACAAGAGGTGAGGCCATACTGGATTTGGTTCTGGGTAACGAACCAGGCCAGGTGTTAGAATTAGAGGTAGGTGAGCACTTTGGGGATAGTGACCATAATTCGGTGATTTTTACACTCGTGATGGAGAGGGATAAGTGTGTACTACAGGGCAAGAATTATAGCTGGGGTAAGGGAAATTATGATGCGGTGAGGCATGACTTAGGATGTGTGGCTTGGAAAAGTAGACTCCAAGGCAAGAGTGTAAATGATATGTGGAACTTGTTCAAGGGGCAACTATTGAGTGTCCTTGATAATTATGTACCTGTCAGGCAGGAAGGAAAGGGTCGTGCGAGGGAGCCGTGGTTTAATAAGGAATTGGAATCCCTTGTTAAATGGAAGAGGGCGGCCTATCTCAAGATGAGACGTGAAGGTTCAATTGGGGCGATTGAGAGTTATAGGGTAGCCAGGAAGGACCTGAAGAGAGAGCTAAAAGCAGCAAGGAGGGGACATGAAAGGTCCTTAGTCGATAGGATTAGGGAAAACCCTAAGGCTTTCTATAGGTATGTTAGGAATAAAAGAATGACTAGGGTAGGAATAGGTCCAGTCAAGGATAGTAGGGGGAAGTTGCGTGTGGAGGCGGAAGAGATTGGGGAGACGCTGAATGAATACTTTTCTTCAGTATTTACTCAGGAACAGGGCATTGTTGTCGATGAGAATACTGAGTCACAAATAAGTAGAATGGATGGCTTTGAGGTATGTAGAGAAGAGGTGTTGGAAATCCTGGAAAAGGTGAAAATAGAGAAGTCCCCTGGGCCTGATGGCATTTATCCTAGGATTCTCTGGGAAGCAAGGGAGGAGATTGCAGAGCCATTGGCCTTGATTTTTATGTCCTCTTTGTCTACAGGAGTAGTCCCAGAAGACTGGAGGATAGCAAATGTGGTTCCCTTGTTCAAAAAGGGGAGTAGGGATAGCCCTAGTAACTATAGGCCGGTGAGTCTCACTTCTGTTGTGGGCAAAGTCTTAGAGAGAATTGTAAGGGATAGGATTTATGCACATCTGGATAGGAATAATGTGATCAAGGATAGTCAGCATGGTTTTGTGAAGGGCAAGTCGTGCCTCACAAACCTTATTGAATTCTTTGAAAAGGTGACGAAGGAGGTTGATGAGGGGAAAGCGGTAGATGTGGTATATATGGATTTTAGTAAGGCGTTTGATAAGGTTCCCCATGGTAGGCTACTGCAGAAAATACGGAGATATGGCATTGAGGGTGAGTTGGAGGTTTGGATTAGGAATTGGCTGGATGGAAGAAGACAGAGGGTAGTAGTTGATGGCAAAGTTTCTTCATGGAGTGCCGTCACTAGCGGTGTTCCGCAAGGATCTGTTTTGGGACCATTGCTGTTTGTCATTTTTATAAATGACCTGGAAGAGGGGTTAGAAGGTTGGGTGAGCAAGTTTGCGGATGATACGAAAGTCGGAGGAGTTGTTGACAGTGAGGAAGCATGTGGCAGGTTACAGCAGGATATAGAGAAGCTGCAGAGCTGGGCAGAAAGGTGGCAGATGGAATTCAATGTAGCTAAGTGCGAGGTGATTCACTTTGGGAAGAATAACAAAAAGATGGGGTACTGGGCTAATGGTCGGATACTTGGTAGTGTGGATGAGCAGAGGGATCTTGGTGTCCATGTACACAGATCTCTGAAAGTTGCCACCCAGGTAAATAGTGCGGTGAGGAAGGCATATGGCGTACTGGCTTTTATTGGTAGAGGAATTGAGTTCCGGAGTCCTGAGGTCATGATGCAGTTGTATAAGACTCTGGTACGGCCGCATCTGGAATATTGTGTGCAGTTTTGGTCGCCATACTATAGGAAGGATGTGGAGGCATTGGAACGGGTGCAGAGGAGGTTTACCAGGATGTTGCCTGGTATGGAAGGAAAATCGTATGAGGAAAGACTGAGGCACTTGGGGCTGTTTTCACTAGAGAAAAGAAGGTTTAGGGGTGACTTGATTGAGGTGTACAAGATGATTAGGGGGTTAGATAGGGTCGACAGTATGAACCTTTTCCCGCGTATTGAGTCGGGTATTACAAGGGGGCATAGCTTTAAATTAAGGGGGGGTAGATATAGGACTGATGTTAGGGGTAGGTTCTTCACTCAGCGAGTCGTTAGTTCATGGAATGCCCTGCCAGTAACAGTGGTGGACTCTCCCTCTTTATGGGCATTTAAGAGGGCATTGGATAGGTATATGGAGGATAGTGGATTAGTGTAGTTTAGGTGGGCTTGGATCGGCGCAACATCGAGGGCCCAAGGGCCTGTACTGCGCTGTATTCTTCTATGTTCTATGTTCTATGTTCTAGGTGTACCCTAGAACTCTGTGGGAAGCTAGAGAAGTGATTGCTGGGCCTCTTGCTGAGATATTTGCGTCATCGATAGTCACAGGTGAGGTGCTGGAAGACTGTAGGTTGCCAAACATGGTGGCACTGTTTAAGAAGGGTGGTAAGGACAAGCCAGGGAGCTATAGACCAGTGAGCCTGACGTCGGTAGTGGGCAAGTTGTTGGAGGGAATCCTGAGGGACAGGATGTACATGTATTTGGAAAGGCAAGGACTGATCAGGGATAGTCAACATGGCTTTGAGCGTGGGAAATCATGTCTCTCAAACTTACTTGAGTTTTTTGAGGAAGTAACCAAGAGGATTGATGAGGGCAGAGTGGTAGATGTGATCTATATGGACTTTGGTAAGGCGTTCGACATGGTTCCCCATGGGAGACTGATTAGCAAGGTTAGATCTCATGAAATATAGGAGAACTAGCCATTTGGAAACAGAACTGGCTCAAAGGTAGAAGACAGAGGGTGGTGGCGGAGGGTTGTTTTTTCACACTGGAGGCCAGTGACCAGTGGAGTGCCATAAGGATGGGTGCTGGGTCCTCTACTTATTGTCATTTACATAAATGATTTGGATGCGAGCATAAGAAGTACAGTTAGAAAGTTTGCAGGTGGCTGCAAAATTGGAGGTGTAGTGGACAGCGAAGAGGGTTACCTCAGATTACAACAGGATCTTGACCAGATGGGCTAATGAGCTGAGAAGTGGCAGATGGAGTTTAATTCAGATAAATGCGAGATGCTGCATTTTGGGAAATCAAATCTTAGCAGGACTTATGCACTCAATGGTCAGGTCGTAGGGAGTGTTGCTGAACAAAGAGACCTTGGAGTGCAGGTTCATAGCTCCTTGAAAGTGGAGTCACAGGTAGATAGGATAGTGAAGAAGGCGTTTGGTATGCTTTCCTTTATTGGTCAGAGTATTGAGTACAGGAGTTGGGAGGTCATGTTGCGGCTGTGCAGGACATTGGTTAGGCCATTGTTGGAATATTGCGTGCAATTCTGGTCTTCTTCCTATCGGAAAGATGTTGTGAAACATGAAAGGGTTCAGAAAAGATTCACAAGAATGTTACCATGGTTGGAGGATTTGAGCTATAGGGAGAGGCTGAGCAGGCTGGGGCTGTTTTCCTTGGAACGTCGGTGACTGAGGGGTGATCTTATAGAGGTTTACAAAATTGCGACATCCTTCGTCAATACCCACAACTCCACCGACCTTAGTGTCATTGGCAAATTTACATACCCACCCTTCAACACCCTCATCCAGGTCGTTTATAAAAATGACGAACAGCAGTGGCCCCAAAAAAGTTCCTTGTGGTACACCACTAGTAACTGAAATTCAGGATGAACATTTCCCATCAACCACTGTTTTCTTTCAGCTCACCAACTTCTGATCCAAACCACGAAATCACTGTCATTCCCATACCTCTGTATTTTGTGCAATAACCTACTGTGGGGAACCTTATGAAATGCCTAACTGAAATCTATATACACCATATCAATCGCTTTACCCCTGTATTCCTGATGAAGGGCTTTTGCCCGAAACGTGATTTTACTGCTCCTCGGATGCTGCCGGAACTGCTGTCCAGCACCATTCTAATCTAGACTCTGGTTTCCAGTATCTGCAGTCATTGTTTTTACCTCCTCCACCTGTTTGGTAACCTTCTCAATGAACTCTAGAAGGTTCGTGAAGCATGACCTATCCTTCACAAAACTATGTTGACTCTCCCTAATGAACTTATTCCTTTCTCGATGATTATAAATCCTCTTATCCCCTTTTCCAACACTTTACCAACAACCGAAGTAAGGCTCACTCGTCTGTAATTACCAGGGTTGTCTCTCCTCCCCTTCTTGAACAAGGGAACAACATTTGCTATCCTCCAGTCTTCTGGCACTATTCCTGTAGACAATGACGACATAAAGATCAAAGGCAAAGGCTCTGCAATCTCCTTCTTGGCTTCCCAGAGAACCTGAGGATAAATCCCATCTAACTCGGGGGACTTATCTATTTTCACACTTTACAGAATTGCTAACACCTCCTCCTTGCGAACCTCAATCCCATCTAGTATAGTAGCCTAAATCTCCGTAATCTCCTCAACAAAATTGTCATCTTCAATTGTGCATATCTCCTGCAGTTTCCTTCCCTCTTCTGCATCTAAATCTTGCCTAATGCCATCACATTTGCCTTTTTCCCCAGCTATAATTCTCACCCTGCAGTATATACCTATTCCTTCCCATTGCTAAAGTAAACATAACTGAATTGTGGTCACTATCGCCAAGTGCTCACCTACCTCCAAATCTAACACCCTGATCAGATTCATTCCCCAGTACCAAATCCAATGTGGCCTTGCCCCTTGTTGGCATGTCTACGTACTGTCTGGAAACCCTCCTGCACACATTGGACAAAAACTGACCCATCTAAAGTACTCGAACTATAGTATTTCCAGTCAATATTAGGAAAGTTAAAGTCCCCCATAACAACTAGCCTGTTACTCTCACTCCTATCCAGAATCATCTTTGCTAGCCTTTCCTCTACATTGATTCGGAGGCCTATAGAAAACTCCCAACAGGGTGACCTCTCCTTTCCTGTTTCTAACTTCAACCCATACTTCCTCAAACATCCTTTCTGCCACAGTAATACTGTCTTTAACAAACAGCACCACACCTGACCCTCTTTCACCATCTTCTCTGTTCTTACGGAAACATCTGGTGTCATTAGGCAAGATACTGGAACCTGCAACAAACATTCCTGTCCCTGCTTTATCCATTGAAGTCCCAGATCCCAACCCAAGTTCACCCACCTTATTCTGAATGCTCCTGGCATTGAAGTGGACGCACTTCAAACCACCTTCCTGCTTGGTGGTGCTTGTGACCTTAAAATCTTATTTTTGATCTCACTACTCTCAACTTCTTAGACACTGGAATAGGTTCCCACTCCCCTGTTGAATTAGTTTAAACCCTTCTGAAGAGCATTAGCAAAGCGCCCTCTTTCTCTCCCCCCCAAAAAAAATGTGATACCCCTCTGGTTCAGGTTAGACCATCCTGTTTGTAGAGGTCCCACCTACTTGAGAATGACCCTCAATTATCCAGGCATGAAACCCTCCCTAATGCATCATCCCTGTAGTCACGTGTTCAGTCTACTCTCTTCCTATTCTTCACCTCACTAGCATGTGGCACAGGTAAAAAACCAGAGATATCAACTGTGTTTGTTCTAGCTCTAAGCTTCCACCCTAGCTCCTTGAATTTCTGCCTTAAATCCCCATCCCTTTTCCTACCTCTGTTGTTGATACCTATATGGACTACAACTTGTGGCTGCTCCGTCTTTCCCCCCTCAAGGAACCTGAAAATATGAGCTGAGACATCACAAGGTTTGGCCCCTGGGAGGCAACGCGCCAATGGTGAGTGTCTCTTGTTCCCACAGAACCTTTTACCTGTCCCCCTAACTTTAGAAACCCCAATGATTAATGCTCTGCTTCTCTCCTCCCTTCCCTTTTGAGCAACAGGTACAGTCTCTGTGCCTGAGACCTGTACTCCATGGCTTACTCCCCCCACCCACCGCCCCCCCCCAAACAATGTCCAAAACGGTATACTTGTTATTGAGTGGAACGGCCACAGGGGATCCCTGCAGTATCTGCCAGTTCTCTTTCCATCCCCAACTGTAACCCATCTGCCTTGTTCTTGTACCTGAGGTGTGACTACCTCCCTGTAACTCCTCTCAATAGCCCTCCGCGTCCCGAATGGTCCGAAGTTCGTCCAGTTTCAGTTCCCTAATGTGGTTTTTGAGGAGCTGGAGTTAGATACACTTCCTGCAGATGAAGTCAGCAGGGGCACTAGTGGTGACCCTTACCTCCTAAATTTTGCAAGAGGAACATTCAACTGTCCTAACCTCTCTTCCTACTATTCTAACATGAAATTTACTCAAACATCAGTCCGTTTTCAATCCATGGTTGCTAGCCCCTCTGACCCTCATCCCTTAGACCAGTCAAACTCCCAACCATTCCCAACTTAGCATCTTTTGGGCACAGAATTCATAAGCCATATAATAGTACTGGTACGACTTTGAAGTGCTCATAGAATTTTTTAAAAATAGGCATTCAGCATTGATTTTTAACATTTTCCCTCTTACATACATTTTAAATGCAACAGTGAAAGTCTCATTGAAGAAACTTTAAATCCTCTTATTACCTCTTAATCTTAAGTAAATAAATAAACTGGCATCAAGGAAAGAGCAACTTGGCAGGTCAGAAAACTGTCTATTAAACAAAGCCAGCAGTCTATGTCAAGCTCTCTAAACACCCACCCACCAGCCTACTCACCTGCCCGACAGTATTGGTTGACATGTTGTCTTAACACGTTGGTTAACACTGCCTCAAGGACCTGGCTTCGATTCCAGTCACGTGTAGAGTTTACATGGGTTTCCTCCAGGTGCTCAGGTTTCTTCCCATAGTCTAAATATTTGCGGTTTAGGTGGATTGGCCATGTTAAATTGCCCATAGTGTCCAGGAATGTGCAGGGTGCGTAGATTATCCATGGGAAATGCACAGTTACAGAGATAGGGATAAGGTTGTGGTTGTTCTGGGTGGAATGCTCTTTGGAGGGTTGGTGTGGACTTTATAGGCCAAATGGCTTGCTTCCACATCTAGGGATTCCACGATTCAGTGAATGTGTTCGCAAGATATGGAGCTCGGCTAACCATGTGTAATCAAGCTACAGGGTCAACTACTGTGATATATGATCACAGCTGATGTTAGTATCAGACAAGTTAAATCCCAGACTCAAACCTGGTTTGATTGCTCACATTTTGTTAATGAAGTGATTTCTGGCTGAAACATAAGCCTGCAATGCTTCAATATTGGAACAGAAGTTTATTAACAAAAGGATTGAAAATTAAATATAATAAAACAAACTAACTACTTATACAAATTCAAGGATTTTTAAGCATATATAAAAGTATAATCCAATTAATCCAAAAATGCTTCTTTCTGAATTGCAAAGAAAGAAATACCCAAAGCACATTCATTGAGTACATTAAACAGAACATCACTTATACAGGGTCTCTGATGTATTATATCTAAAATCTCAATACGTTTAAGTCTCTTGTGACTTGAACACTCTGTAGCTTCCTCCTGGAGCTATTAAATGTACTCAGCTTTAAGTAATCCCTTCACAGTTATATTCCAACACTTCTGGTCTGGGACTAGCAGGAAGGTAACAGAGTACACAATATCCTCTCCCTTCTCAGGAGCACAGCTCTATACAGCTGTTCCCATCCAAGGACTTCATACAACTGCACCACTGAAAGTGAAATTAATTGCAGAAGGTTTACACTCTATGGGTGTTTCCGGCAACTTCTGTTTTTGTTTCTGATTTATGGCATGTGCAGTTCTTTGGGTTTTTATTTGTACATGTTCACAAACTGACTTCACCCTAATGCATAGTTTCCACAGCTTTCAGGAACTAATACACAGCATTAATGAAAATAGCAATGACAGAGTATTTTGAGTTTGTCACAGGCAAATAAAAAGTGAACCTGATGTAACCTGAAGAGAGTATCAGGCTGTGGCCTGTCAAGTTTCTCTACCCAGTGAAAATGGGTAATCAGAAATGTATGGAAAACTTCTAAATGCTACCCACTTGTTTCCTATGGATTTATTCAATGTTCATAGAAGAAAACATGGCCCAACACTTGGAATTGGGTGTTACATATTGGTGAGCAATTGATGAGAAAATTTGGCAGAGGATTTTGAGAGATGGTGGTGTGCGGAGGTGTGAAGGTGAATGGTGGGAAAGTAAGTAAACTGAGGTGGAGGAAGGATGAGTATGAAAAGTCAGGGCAGGAGGGAAGGGGTGCAATCTCATGCAGACTTAGAAAATTCTGATAGGACTAGACAGGGTAGTTGCAGGGAAGATGTTCCCAATGTGGAGGAGAGAAAAATAGCTTGCGGTGTTGCTGGAACAGAGGCTCAAGTTGAGGATGTAAGAGTCATGTTTTAACATCTTTTTGTGGGATTGTGATATTGCTCGTAAGCCTATCCCTAAAAGAAAACATAAGAGCAGGAGGAGGCCATTTGGCCCTTTGAACCTGCTCTGCCATTCATCACAATCGTGACTGATCGTCCAACTCAATAGCGTAACTCTGCTTTCTCCCTGTAACCTTTGATCCCATTCGCCCCAAATGCTATATCTAGCCATTTCTTGAATACATTCCATGTTTTGGCATCGACTGTTTCCTGTGGTAATACATTCCACAGGCTCACCTCTCTTTAGGTGAAGAAGTGTCTCCTCATCTCCATCCTAAATGGTCTATCCTGAATTCTTAGACTGTGGCCCCTGGTTCTGGCCGCACTCCCCATCGGGAACATTCTCCTTGCATCTCCCCTGTCTCATCCTGTTAGAATTTTGTAAGTCTATGACATCCCCCTCTCATTTGTCTGAACTCCAGCAAAAACAATCCTAACCCAGTCAATCTTTCCTCATACGTCAGTCCTGCCATCCCAGAATCAGCCTAGTAAACCTCTTGCTGCACTCCTTTGAGAACAAAAGCATCTTTCCTCCGAAAAGATCAAAACTGCGCACAATATTCTAGGTGTGGCCTTACCAAGGCCCTGGTGCAACAACACATCACTGCTTCTGTACTCAGCCCCTCGCGATCAAGGCCAACATACCATTTGCCGCCTTTACTGCCTACTACACCGACATGCAACTGGTGCACAAGGACACCCAAGTCCCACTGCATACTCCCCTCTCCCGATTTATAGCCACTTGGGTAGTAATCTGCCATTTTATTTTGCTTCCAAAGTGAATAATCGCATTCATTTGCCCACTCACCCAGCCTGTCTAGATCATGCTGAAGGATCTCTGCAACTTGGTCTCAATTCACCCTTCCACCCAACTTTGTATCATCTGCAAAGTTTGAGATATTACATTTTGTTCCCTCATCCAAATCATTACTATATATTGTGAATAGCTGGAGTCCCAGCACCGATCTCTGTGGCTCCCCATCTGTTACTGTTGAAGAAAACTCTCAGACTCGGACCTTGTGAACCAATTAGTTTATTACATGATATATCATGGGGAATTCACCGTCCTAACTGTGGCTCGGTGTTATTCCGAAGTACATCAGGATACTACAGGATTATATAGAGAAAACAGCTAGGAGCTGATTGTTAATCACACAGTTTGGCACGTTGGTATTAAATTAGAGGTTAGTCATTAAGTTCAAAACTAAAGCTCTATTATGCATTCTACAAGTGGATAGATCAAATGGTATCATCACCGGCTCTAGTTACACACATTACTCATACTAAGCAGAGATATCCCTAATTGGCTGAATGACCGTGAAGAGGCAATAACTCGACAAGGAATGGAGACTAATTGGAAAGTCTATGTCAGCTTGACTCGTTTTACAGCCTGCACTGATCATTCAGCAAAGGGAGGAGACACTATCTTGAGAAGGAAGATAAGGACAACTGTTTACATTACCTCATAGTAAGGAATGCATAGCCAGCAAAGTTCTAGCTGGGGACACAAAATGGAACTCTCGGCCGAATCAGGAAAATGGCTTCCTGGCAAATAATGTTAACTTTTCCCCAACAGTTACACTCTGCCAATTTGAAAAGGACCTATTAATTCCTACTCTTTGTTTCCTCTCTGCCAACCAGTTTTCTATTCATCTCAATACACTTCCCCCAATCCCATGCACAAGTGATTTGTCAGATGCCCTTTCTGAAAGTTCAAATATGCCACATCAACTGGCTTCTTCTTGATAACTGTACTAGTTACATAGTCATAGAATCCTACAGCAGGGAGACAAGCCTTGGGCCCAAACGGGTCCATGCCAACTAAAATGTCCATCCACACTAACTGCATTTCCCTGCACTTGGCTCATATCCTTCTAAAACTTTTCTATCCACGTATTTGTGCAAATTCACTTTAAATGTTGTTAGTGTATCCACCTCAACTACTTCTGCTGACAGCTCATTCCATATGCGTACCACCCTGTGTTTTTAAAAAAAAGTTGCCCGGTTCCCTTTTATTCTTTCCCCTCTAACCTTAAACTGATGCCCTCCAATCCTCAATTTCCCCACCCCTGGAAAACAGACTGAGTGCATTCACCCTATCTTACCTCTCATGATCTTATGCAATTCTATAACATCCCCCCTCAGTCTCATATTCTCTAAAGAAAAATGTCCTAGCTTGTCCAAGCACTCCCTGTTACTCACCGTTGAATCCTGGCAACTTTCTTGTAAATGTCTTCTGCACTCTTTGCAGTTTAATAACATCCTTTATATAACAGAGTGACCAAAACTGAACACAATACTCGCAAGTGTGGCCTCACCAACGTCCTGTACAACTGCAACATAACTTCCCAACATTTTAACTCCGTGCTCTGACTGATGAAGGCCAGTGTGCCAAAAGCCACCTTCACTGCCTTATCTATCTGTGACTCCACTTTCAGGGAGCCGTGCACCTGAACTCCAAGGTCCCTCTGTTCCACTACAATCTACTACCCAAAGGATTGGTTGCACATGAACTGGAGGGGCACCAATATTCTGGGCGGGAGGTTTGCTAGAGCTCTTTGGGAGGGTTTAAACTAGTTTGCAGGGGAGTGGGAACTAGAGTTATGGATCTGAGGCTGGAGTACCCAGTGTACAACCAGATACAGCGTGCAGAGAGTCAATGAGGAGGGATAGACAGTTGATAGGGGAAAGTAGCAGTCAGTGTGATGGGTTGAAGTGTGTCTATTTTAACTCTAGAAATATCAGTAATAAGAGTAATGAAGTTTGAGCTTGAATCAATACTATGATGTCGTGGCCATTATGGAGACTTGGATATCACAGGATCAGGGATGGATGTTTGATGTTCTAGGGTTTAGATGTTTCAAAAGGAATGGGGACTAGTAAAAGAGCTGGGGAGTGGCATTTCTAATCAGTGTCACAGCTTCAGAAAGGGAGGTCGTCGAGGAGGGTGTCAGTAAGGGTGGAAATCAAACAGGAAAGAAGCAGTCACTTTGTTGGGAGTTTTCAACGGACCTCCCAATAGCAACAGAGACACGGGAGCAATTAAGAGGCAGATTTTGGAAAGGTGCAGAAGTAACAGGATTGTTGTCATGGGTGATTTTGACTTTGCTAATATTGATTGAAACTTCCTTAGTTCAAATGATTTGGATAGAGAAATTTTTGTTAAGTGTGTCCAGGAAGGATTCCTGACTCAATGAGGCAGTATTGGATTTGGCGTTTGGCAATGAACCAGGCCAGGTGTTATATCTCTTGGTGGGAGAGCATTTCAGTGATAGTAATCATAACTCCCTGACCATCATGGAGAGAGATAGGAGCAGACGGTATAGGAAAGTATTTAATTGGGGGAGGGGGAATTACAATGCCGTTGGACAGGAACGGGGGCACCTAAATTGGGAATAGATGTTCTCAGGAAAATGCGTGACAGAAATGTGGAGGTCAAAGTTTGTGAGAAGATTTGCAGCTCGGGTGCTCGTTTAGATTAGATTAGATTAGATTAGATTAGATTAGATTAGATTACTGACAGTGTGGAAACAGACCCTCCGGCCCAACAAGTCCGCACCGCCCCGCCGAAGCGCAACCCACCCATACATTTACCCCTTACCTAACACTATGGGCAATTTAGCATGGTCAATTCACCTGACTGCACATCTTTTGGACTGTGGGAGGAAACCGGAGCACCCGGAGGAAACCCACACAGACACGGGGAGAACGTGCAAACTCCACACAGCCAGTCGCCTGAGGCGGGAATTGAACCCGGGTCTCTGGCGCTGTGAGGCAACAGTGCTAACCACTGTGCCACCGTGGTTTGCCGGAAGCGGCAGAGACAAGCCACTATAAATGCCAGAGGAAACAACACAGAAGTGCTTCACAGGAGGCTCCCAAGCACTGAGGATGTCACCCAGACAGGGGACGAAACGTCTGTAACACAAATTCCCAGCTCAGCGAACAGAACCACAACAACATGTGGAGGTTGTTGGAGCATTTGCTGATAGCGCTGGACAGGTTTGTCCCATTGAGGCAGGGAAGGGATGGTGGAATGAAGAAACCTTGGTGACAAGGGATGTGGAACATCTAGTGAAGAGGAAGAAGGAAGTTTACTTAAAGTTGATTACTTGGAAAACCATAGTTGATTAGAGATAGTCAGCCGGCTGTGAGGGGCAGGTCATGTCTCAATAGCCTTATTGAATTCTTTGGGGATGTGACAAACAAAATGATAAAGGTAGAGCAGTGAATGTGTGGTGTACATGGATTTTAGCAAGGCGTTTGATAAGAGTCCCCATGGTAGGCTCATTTAGAAAGTAAGGAGGCATCAGATACAAGGAAATTTGGCTGTCTGGATACAGAATTGGTTGGCCCACAGAAGACAGAGGATGGTAGTAGATGGAAATTATTTAGCGTGGAGCTAGGTGACCACTGATGTTCTGCAGGGATCTGTTCTGGGACCTCTGCTGTTTGTGATTTTTATAAATGACTTGGATGGAGTAGTGGAAGGATGGGTTAGTAAGTTTGCCGATGACACGAAGGTTGGTAGAGTTGTGGACAGTGTTGTCGGTTGCAACGGGACATTGACAGGATGCAGAATTGGGCTGATAAGTGGCAGATGGAGTTCAATCTGGAAAAGTGTGAAGTGTTTCATTTTGGAAGGTCAAATTTTGAATGCAGAATACAGGATTAAAGCTCAGATTCTTGGCAGTGTGGTGGAACAGAGGCATCTTGGGGTCCATGTCTATAGATCCCTCAAAGTTGCCATTCAAATTGATAGAGTTGTAAAGCATATAGTGTGTTGGCTTTCATTAGCAGGGGGATTGGGTTTAAGAACCGTGAGGTTATGCTGCAGCTCTATAGAGCTCTGGTTAGACCACACTTGGAATATTGTGTTCAGTTCTGGTCACATCATTATAGGAAGGATGTGGAAGCTTTAAAGAGGGTGCAGAGGAGATTTACCAGGATGCTGCCTGGACTGGAGGGCATGTCTGATGAAGAAAGGTTGATGGACCTGAGGCTTTTCTCATTGGAGTGAGAGGTGACTTGATAGAGGTGTACAAGATGATGAGAGGCATAGAGAAAGTGTATAGTTAGAGACTTTTTCCTGGATGGAAATGGCTATCATGAGGGCATAATTTTAAAGTGAGGGTCAAAAATTGTGGTGCTGGCAAAGCATGGCTGGTCAAGCAGCATCTGAGGAGCAGGAGAGTCGATGTTTCGAGCATAAGCTCTTCATCAGGAATGAGAAGCATAGAATCACATTCTTGATGAAGAGCTTATGCTCGAAACGTTGACTCTTCTGCTCCTCTGTACTGCCTGACTGGCTGTGCTTTTCCAGCACCACACTTTTTGACTCTGATCACCAGCGTCTGGAGTCCTCGCTTTCTCCCACATAAGGTAATTGGAGGAAGATTTAGGTGAGGTATTAGAGGTTGGCTCTTCTCACAGAATTGTGGGTGTGTGGCATGCACTGCCAATGGTGATGGTAGAGTCAGATACATTAGGGACATTTAAACGACTCTTGGATAGCCACATAGATGAAAGTAAAATGAAGGATATGTAGGTTAGTTGATCTTAGAGTAGGATAAAAGTTTGGCACAACATCACAGGCTGAAGGGCGTGTACTATGCTGAACTGTTCAATATTCATTCACCATGAACCTTCTACCTAAATTTGATTTTCCAAAATGCAAGACCTAGCACTTATCAATCGTAACCTTCATTTGCCATTTCTCGACCCACTTCCCCAGCTGATCAAGGTCCTGCTGCAATTTCTGATAACTTTTCTCACTGTCCATGATGCTGCCTATTTTAGTCTCCTGTAAACTTACTAATCATGCCTTGTACATTCTCATCCAGATCATTGATATAGATAACAAACAGCAAAGGGCCCAGCACCAACCCCTGAAGCACACCACTAGTCACAGGCCTCCACTCTGACAAGCATCCTTCTGTTATTACCCTTTACTTTCTACCATCAAGTCAATTGTATATTTAGTTTGCCAGCTTCCCCTGGATTGCATGCAATCTGACCACCCAGAGCGGCCTACCATGTAGAACCTTATCAAAGGCCTTATTGAAAATACATATAGACTATATCCACCACCCTACCCTCCTCAACCTTCCTGGCCCCTTCATCAAAACTCTGACAAATGTTTGAGGCATGATCTCCCACGCACAAAGCTATGTTGAATTACACCTAATCAAAGTTTAGATTACAGTGGTGCTGGAAAAACACAGCAGGTCAGACAGCATCTGAGGAGCAGGAAAATCGATGTTTTGGGCAAAAGCTCGGACTTTTGCCCGAAACATCGATTTTCCTGCCCCTCAGATGCTGCCTGACCTGCTGTGTTTTTCCAGCACCACTGTAATCTAAACTCTGGTTTCCAGCGTCTGCAGTCCTCACGTTTGCCTACTCCTAATCAAACCCTATCTTTCCAAATGGTATAGTGACCCTCTGGCGTCCTGCAACAGTCTTATTTCTTTGAAACTTCTCAAGTGACTTACTGACCAAAGATGTTCGGCTTACTGATCTATCATTCCCAGGTTTTTCTTTGTAGCCTTTCTTGAATAAGTCTACAATATTCGCTACCCTCCAGTTTTCTGGGACCTCACCCGTGGTTAACAATGATGCAAAACTATCAGCCAGGGCCTCTTTGGCTTTTGGCCTTTTGCAGTGTTCTTGGATATATCTGGTCAGGACCAGGCGAATTATCCAGCCTCTTATATTCTACTACATCAAACACCAACTCTACTATGATATGGACTATTCCCAAGATATTGTCACTTAATTCCACAGGTTCCCAAGTCATCTTGTCTTCATGGTAAACACACACAATTCAAACAGATTTGTCTAACATGATTTCCCTTCATAAATAGATTCAAGAATTTTTCCAAATTGATCAAATGGCGGTGGTGAAAAGTATGCTTGAGCTATTGCACACTATTTGGTACAGATATACCCACCATGCTGAGAGAGAATCTTTTCTGTGGTACATTGGTACAACTGAAAGATTTGCTCTGCCAATTCAGAGGTCAGTTGAGAGCCACAGTTGAGAGCCACAGTTCCCGCCTCAGGCGACTGACTGTGTGGAGTTTGCACGTTCTCCCCGTGTCTGCGTGGGTTTCCTCCGGGTGCTCCGGTTTCCTCCCACAGTCCAAAGATGTGCAGGTCAGGTGAATTGGCCATGCTAAATTGCCCGTAGTGTTACGTAAGGGGTAAATGTAGGGGTATGGGTGGGTGGCGCTTCGGCGGGGCGGTGTGGACTTGTTGGGCCGAAGGGCCTGTTTCCACACTGTAAGTAATCTAATCTAATCTAATCCAACCATATTCTGCATGTCGAGAGTTGCATGTTGGTCAGGTCAGGTTAGGATGGCAGTTTTACTTTTCTAAAGAGGGTTATTGAACCAGAACGATTTTTATAGCAATCAATGGTGGTCTCAGTAATGGTACCATGAAACTAGCTTCAATTTTCGATTTATTAAATTGATTAGTTGCAATTTAATTTCCACCAGTTTTCCTGATGGGATTTGAACCCTTGTCCTCTGATAATTAGGCTGAGCTTCTGCATCACTAGTCCATCAATGTTGCCACTATATCACCTTAATACAGGATCAGAGGAGATGGTGGGTTGGTGGAATTGAGGGATTTGGAAAGAATGTGGAGTAGCAAGTAATGGTTGGTACATTAAGCTTAGGAAACCATGTGCTAGGTTGAGACACTGAGGAGCTTTTGGTAGTTGTGATTGTGGTTATAGTTTAAAGGTGTGGTTGACTCAAAGGGTTTGGTGAGATGCTGGAATTATAGTTTGTGGTGGTGTTTGTAGTTGAAGGATATGTTCAGAACCTGATGTGTTTTGGGATGCTGAAGAATGTTGTGAGAGATTTGGTGAGAATGAGGAGTGGATAGATAAGACCCAGCTGGATCATTAATTTCCAAGAGTGAAGAAAACCATCTAATGTTTCCCAGTCTGGCCTAAATAAAGGTTATCCAGAGGTGTGTGCAGTATCAGCATGAAGCACTACAGAGAGGCCAAAGAACAGGAAAGATGAAAATTGTGAGAAGCATAGATTCCCTACAGTGTGGAAACAGGCCCTTCAGCCCAACAAGTTTTCACTGACCCTTCAGAGAGTAAACCCCCCCCCCCCCCCCAGACCCATCCCCCTACCCTATATTTATCCCTGACTAATGCACTTCACCTACACATCCCTAAACACTATGGCCAATTTAGCATGGCCAATTCATCTAACCTGCACACCTTTGGATTGTGGGAGCAGTAGTTCAGAAATCCAAGTTGACCAGATGGTGGCACAATCGGATGCTTCAACTGGAGCTCCACCCACTCTTCTTTTTCTTCTCCTTTTTGTTCCTCCTCATGCTTGTTTTCTTTTCCCATTTTCCTTCGATTCCTAGTGAGCGATGATCCCCAGTGGTGGCTCCCAGCCTGGCACAGCAGGCTCCCACTGTGGCCTCCCTGTGTGGCATTGTGACCTCTCTGCCTCTCTCATCCATCTTCTGGCATTGACGTGATGGCATGTCGGCATTACGTGGCATGGCAACCTCCTGACCTAGCACAGTAGCCTCCTGGCGAGGCGTGGCGACCGCCCAACCTGGTGCAACAGTCTCCTGGCATGGTGACCTCCCTTCCTGGTGCACTGGCCTCCCGCAGCAGCCTTCCGGCATGGTATAGTGACCCTCTGGCGTCCTGCAACAGTCTTCCGGCATAGCATGTTGCTGACACGCTGGTGGAGACATGGCTTGGTGCGGACTGGAAACTAGGTGGCAGCGTGGTCTGCTTTACTGAACTTTTTTTTTCTCGCTCTGTAATGCTGGACATTTTATTTCTGTCTTATCTTCAACTCTTGCAACTAAAGAATCTGTGCCTAAGTACTTTTGTATCTAAATCAGCATTCTAGTTGGTGACATATAAACCTTTCACTGTACTCATTGAGTATATGTGTGAAGGAAGTAGAAAAAAATGCATCCCTAGTCAAAAAGTGATAAGGAATGAACCTAGCAAGTACAGAAATCTATAAAAATGTAAAATGCAGGGTACCTTTGCTGAATCATTCTGGTTGTGATGGCGTGGTGATTTATGCAATCTTTAGCATTGGATCTTTTTAAAGTATAAGTTCCCTGCGACTATCCTAACTGTTTATATGTTTATTCCACAGGTCTCCATATTAAGGGAGATGTCCAACATAGAAGTGATTACATTAAGGTAATAAAGCTTAGGGAAGGTGGCATTAGGCAGGCATCTTCCTCCTTTTTTTTTGTATCCATTGCTCATGTAAAGTTGATATGTCTTTAGAATTCGTTGGCTTGTTACAGGTGTTGCTACAGCAATGCCACTCTTGCCGCATGGTACCAAACGTATGTGTGATAGGAATGGAATTGTACAAACATACAAAGAATAAGAATAGGGCACTTGGCTTTTTGAGGCTGCATAGCCATTGAGCAAGATCAACTCTGCATTGCTGCGTATCTCTGATTATCTTTCATCCCCTTGATAATTAACTATCTATCAATCTCCACCTTTAGGGAAAAAAAACTTTAAAAATGTTGCATTCTCTGCCTTTAGAGGACAGGAATTCCAAAAACTGTACCCTTGGAGAAGGAAAAAAGTTTTCTTACCTCTGTTTAAATAGCAGCCCACCCCCCCCCCCGCTAATGTTTAAACTATGACCCCTTAGATTCTACCTTAAGAGGAAACATCCTTCAGGGTTTTACACGTTTAAATTGAATCACCTCCGACTCTTCTGAACTCTAGGTTACAGGCCAAGCCTTGTAAGGCAATCTGCTCATTTCAGGTTTTTGTTCAGTAAACGTGCTTTGAACCACTTCCAGCACATTAACATTCTTCCTGTAAGTACAGTGACAGTGCTGTACATAGTACTCCAGATGAAGCCTCACCAATGCTCTGTATAACGGAAGCATAGCTTCCCTGCTCTTGCAGTCAACTCACCTTGCAATAAAACATTATATTCTATCAGCTTTCCTGATTAATTGTTTTTCCTGCATATTGACCTTCTATGATTCATGCACTAGAACACCCAGATCTCTTTGCAACCTCTTTACCATTTAGGTAACATACTTCTGTTTTATTCTTTCTGTCAAAATGAACTCTTTGTTGCATTGTATTTAATTTGTCAGACCTTTGTCTACTCACTTAACCTGGCTATACTCCTTTATAGGCTCCTAATGTTCTCTCCACAACTCCATTCCAACCTGTCTTTGTGTTAACAATAAAAGTTAGCTTCCTTGCCTTCGGTCCTTCACCGAAATCATTTATTGACACTGTAAGAAGTTAGGCCCCAGCACCAACCCTTGTCATACACCACTCATGACATTCTGCCAGCTTGAAGAAAAAAACATTTATTGCGAATTTCTGCTTCCTATTAGCCAGCCAATTCATGTCAAAGTGTTATTTTCTACATCATGAGCTTTTATTTTCTGCAATAAGCTTGATGTGGCACTTTAACCACCCTGTCTACTTTGGCACCACTTTTAATGAACTATGTACCTGTACCCCTAGATCTCTCTGTTCAACAAAACTCCCCAGGCCCCTACCATTAACTGTGTGAGTGCTTCTCTGATTTGTTTTATCAAATGCAACACCTTGCGTTTGTCTGAATTAAACTCGCTTATCTGCCATTGCTTGGCCCACTGGCCCAGTTGATCAAGATCCCATTGTACTCATAGCCTTCTACCTTGTGCACTCTACCACCAATTTTGGTGTCATCCACAAACTTACTAACTATGCCTCCTATATTCTTGTCCAAATTGTTTGCATAAGTGACAAACCACAGTGGATTCACTGCCGCTCCTTGTGGCACACCACTGGTCACAGACCTCTCAGCCCGAGCCACCAACACTCTGTTGCCTACCATTAAGCCAGTTTTGTGTTCAATTGATCCTGTGTAATTTAGCTTTACTAACAGGTCTACCATACATATCATGTTGATGGCTTTGCTAAAGTCCATGCACACAATATCTATTGCAACACCTTATCTTGGTCAGTGCTTCAAAAAAGCTCAATCAAATTTGTGAGATATGATTTCCCATGCTCAAAGCCACACTGACTACCTTTAATCAGTCCTTGCCTTTTCAAATGCAAGTTGATCCTGGCAGCACTGATATTAGCCTCAGTGGTCTGTAATTTCTTGGCATTTTCTTGCAGCCTTTCTCAACATTAGCCACTCTCTAGTCTTACGGCACCTCCT
The DNA here is from genome assembly GCF_037043375.1 of Chiloscyllium plagiosum. Lineage (NCBI taxonomy): Eukaryota > Metazoa > Chordata > Chondrichthyes > Orectolobiformes > Hemiscylliidae > Chiloscyllium > Chiloscyllium plagiosum. Next base: position 51,855,977 of record NW_028270144.1, read on the forward strand.
TGTGGCTGTGAGTGATACACATGTTTCCACTGGGTGTACCACAATTTCTTCCCTAGCTTCTCTCAATGCCCCGGGATCCTGGGGATAACTCAATCATTTGTGTTTTAAGATCTCCGCACCACTCTTTTATGTAATGTGGATTCTTTCTGAAGCATCATTATTTACTTGCCAATGTTCCCTAGCTTTCATGTCTTTCTCCATGGTAAATACTGATGAGAAATACTCATTTTGGATCTGACCCATCTGTGACTCCACATGATTACCTTGCTGATCTTTTAGAGGCCCTATTCTTTCCTGAGTTACTCTCTTTTTTTTGCCCTTGATCTGTTTAGAGTATTAGAGCTGTAAAACATGGACAGTCAACTTATCCATGCCGATCAGACACCCTAAATTAATCTAGTCCCATTTATAGAGTCTTGGAGCTGGACAGCATGGCAACAGACCTTCTGGTCCAACTCATCCATACCTATCAGATATCCTAAATTAATCTTGTTCCATTTGCTAGCATTTGGTCCAAATTCATCTAATCCTTTCCTGTCCATATACCCATCCAGATGCTTTTAAAATGTTGCAATTGTACCAGTTTCCACTACTTCCTCTGGCAGTTCATTCCATACATGCACTGCTCTCTGTGTGATAAAGTTGCCTCTTAGGTCCCTTTTTAAATCTTTCCGCTCTCACCTGAAACTTATGCCCTCTCTAGTTTTGGACCCCCATGCCCCCACAACAGGGAAAAGAGTTTGTCTATTTGCCCTATCTATGCCCCTTGTGATTTAATAGACTTTTATAAGACTGACATCTAAGGAAAATAGCCCCAACCTATTCAACCTCTCCCTTTAGCTCAAACCCTCCAACCTTGGCAAGATCCTTGTCAATCTTTGCTGAATCATTTCAAGTTTCACAACATCCTCTCTATAGCACAGAAGCAAAAATTGGAAGCAATAATCCAAAAGTGGCCTAAGCGATGCCCTGTACAGCCGCAACAAGACATCCAGCTCGTGTACTCAAAGCACTGACCAATAAAGGCAAGCATAGCAAAAGCTTGTCGAATCTGTTTGAAGTCTCCTTTTATCCTATCTGCCAAAGCTATCTCGTGTCCCTGTTTTGCTCTCCTGATTTCCATCTTAAGTATATTTCTATACCTTCTTTGCTCCTCAAGGGATTCACTTGATCCCAGCTGCCCCCACTTGATATGTGCATCATTTTTCTCAATAACTCTAGTCATCCATTGTTCCCTACTCCTGCCAGCCTTGTCCTTCACAGTAACAGGAACATGCTAGCCCTGAATTCTTGTTAACTTGCTTTTCAAAGCTTCCCATTTTCCAAACGTCCCTTTACCTGCAAACAGCCTCCCCCAGTCAACGTTTGAAAGTTCCTATCTAATATCATCAAAATTGGCCTTGCCCCAGTTTAGCACTTTAAATTGTGGACCAGACCTATCCTTTCTCGTAACTATTTTAAAACTATTAGAATTATGGTCACTGGTCCCAAAGTCACTTGCCCTGCCTTATTTCCCAAAAGGAGTTCTGGTTTTGCCCCTTCTCTGACGGAGCCATTTATATATTGATTGAGAGTTTTCCTGAACGCGCACAATAAATGCCTTCTCGATTTATTGTCACTTAAGTACAAGCAATACAGCCAGGTCATAGTAAGCAAGGACATATAGGATGAAAGATAGCTTGGACAGAAGCATAAAGCTACATTGCACAGGGCATGTGCTAACCAGGATCAACATTATTTGAAGTTAGAGAGTCTATTTATTAGTCTAATGACAGCAGAGAAGAATCTGTTCTTCAGCCTGCTCGTGCATGTGTTCAAGGTTCTTGTATCTTTCACCTAACAGAAGAAGTTACAGGAGAGCATTGCTGGGATGTGATGAGTCTTTGATGTTGGCAGCCTTTCCGCGACAATAAGCCATGTAAATTAAATCAGTGGGTGGGAGGTTGGTTTCCATGATCATCTGGGCTGTACACAAAACGTTCTGTAGTTTCTTACAGTCCTGGGCAGAGCACCTGCCATACCAGGCTGTTATGCACCTGGACAGTATGTGTGCATCTGTAAATGGTGCATCTGTAAATGTTGGTGAGGGACTTGTGGATATGTCAAATTTTCTGAGCTACATGATGTGTTGTTGTGCCTTCTTAACCATTGCATCTGCATGGCAAGTCCAGGTTGTCGGTTGTCGTCACTCCTAGGAACTTGACGTTCTTCGCCCTCGACACATCAACTCTGTTAACGTAGATGAGGCGTGTTCTCCTTTCTTTCTAAAGTCTGTGATCAGTTCTTTAGTTTTACCAACGTTGAGAGAGCGGTTGTTCTCATAACACCATGTCAGCAACTATTTATTTTGTGTATTCTGACTCCTCATTGTTTGATATCCATCCTACCACGGTGCCATCGTTAGCAAACTTGGAGATGCCATTCATTCAGAATTTAGCAACACAGTCATGGGTGTACAATGAGTCCCGAGAATGCATCTTTATGGGGGCTTCAGTGTAGGGTATTATCATGGAGGAGGTACAGTTATCTGTCTTCACTGATTGCAGTCTGTGGGTCAGAATGCTGAGAAACCAGTTGCAGATGGCAGAGCTGCGACCTAGGTCTTACAGTTTTGTTTGATTACAGCTCCGCCTTTAATGCTATGAGCAGGAGTCTGATGTAAGTGACCTTTTTGTCCAGACGTTGCAAGGATGAGTGCAAGGTAAGGGAAATGGCATCAGTGTGGACCTTTTGGATGATAGGCAAATTGTGGAGGACCAAGGCAGCCTGGAAGACTAGAGTTGATGTGGGCTATGACCAGCCTCTCAAAGCACTTCATGATTATTGAGCTCACAGCCACTGGGCAGTAGTCACTGGGGCACAATATATGTGCTTTCTTAAGTAGTGGGCTAATGGTGGTCTTGAAGCAGTTGGGAACTTTGGCTTGTCAGAGGGAGAGGTTGAAGATGTCGGTGAATACCTCCGCCAGTTGGTCCATGTAGGATCTAAGTGTTTGGCCATGGACTTGGTCTGGGCCTGTCGCTTTCATTGGGTTGACTCCCCAGAAAATCGATCTGATGTCTGCAGCAGTGACAGTGGGCAGGAGTCTGTATGTTTGGTTTGGCTCTGTAATTTGGTCAGGTACTGCCGCTTGGCGTCCCCTGATAGCTTTGTGGAGGTCACATCTGGATTTTCTGATTGGGTCTGTGTTATCCAACTTGAATACCGCACATCTAGTGTTCAGTAAGGAGTGCATTTCTTGGTTCGTCCGAGGTTTCCAGCAGGAGAACACCTGGTACAGAATCCTCCACACATTTGCTAATGAAGTCAGTGACAGTGGTAGGATACTAGTCTACGTTTTCCATTGAGTACTTGAATACTGTCTGGTCCACCAATTTCAGGCAGTCCTAGTGATGGTCTTCTGCTGCCTTGGATCAACATTGTACTTCGTTTTGTGAAGGATTCTCCCATTTTAGCTTCTGCTTGTGAGCTGGGCATTGTGATCTGATTTTCTGAAGTGTGGGTGGGGAATGGAGCAGTAGGTGTCTTTAGTTGTGTGGCAGTGGTCCAGGATGTTTGGTCCTCCAGTGGGGCAGGCGATGTATTGATGGTACTTTAGCAGCACTTTCTTGAAGTTACCGGCCATGATGAATAAGGCCCATCCAAACCCTTAAAATTGTGGCAGTCCCAGTCTATGTTTGGAAAATTAAAAACCCTTGTTTTACAACCCTATTAATCTTACAGCTATCTATAATCTTCCTACATATTTTTCCTTGTGTTCCCACTGACTGTTGGGGTGGCCTTTACTACAATCACATCAAAGTGATCATTCCCATATTTCGTAGCTCCATCGACCATAGACTCACTGAGTCATCCTTCAGGAATATCCTAAATACTGTTGTGACTATTTTCCTAATCAAAAATGCCTATTTCACTCCTTTCTTATGGAGTCATAGAGATGTACAGGACAGAAACAGACCCTTTGGTCCAACTTGTCCATGCTGACCAGATATCGTAAATTAATCTAGTCTCATTTGCCAGCACTTGGTCTATATCCCTTTAACCCCTTCCTATTCATGTACCCATCCAGATCCCTTTTACATGCTGTAATTGTACCAGCCTCCTCCACGTCCTCTGGCAACTCATTCCATACACGCAGCACCCTCTGTGTGAAGATGTTGCCCCTTAGGTCCCTTTTATATCTTTTCCCCTCTCACTCTAAACCTCTGCCCTGTTGTTCTGGACTCCCCCAACCCATGGAAAAGACCTTGTCTATTTATCCTATCCATGCCCCTCATGATTTTATAAACCTTTATAAGATCACCCCTCAGCCTCCGACGCTCCAGGGAAAACAGCCCTAGCCTCTTCAGCCTCTCCCTATAGCTCAAATCCTCCAGCCCTGGCAACATCCTTGTAATTGTTTCTGAACCCTTTCAGGTTTCACAACATCAGAATTGCATGCAATAACCAACGTCTTGTACATAGTCCTGTTCATCTGCCTTACCTGTCAGGCTTCTTGCATTGAGATAAGTACAGTTTAATTCATCAGGTTTCCCTTCTTCCTTGCTATGCTCTTGCCTGCCTTGTCTATTTAACTAACTTCCTTGAATTCTGTACAAGCCTCAACTTTCTCTTTTGTCTGACTACTGTTTATGGTCCCACCACCCCCTCAAGCAGTTCTAGCAAATCTCCCCCTGAAGATTCGTCCTCTATATCATGATCATCACAACATTTTAGAAGTATTTAGGTAAACATTGAAATGTAATAGCATACAAAGCTAAGGGCCATGACATTAGGGGTGTGGATAGGGTAAATAGACAAGGTCTTTTCCCTGAGATGGGGGAGTCCAGAACTAGAGAGCATAGGTTTAAGGTGAGAGATGAAAGATTTAAAAGGGACCCGAGGGGCAACTTTTTTCATGCAGAGGGTGGTGCATCCGTGGAATGAGCTGCCAGAAGAAGTTGTGGAGGCTGGTACAATTACGACATTTAAAAAGCATTTGGATGAGTATATGAATAGGAAGGGTTTAAAGGGATATAGGCCAAGTGCTGGCAAATGGGACTAGAGTAATTTAGGATATCTGGTCGGCATGGACAAATTGGACCGAAGGGTCTGTTTCTGTGCTGTACATCTGTATGACTCTATAACTAGAAAATGGGATTAGAATAGATACTTAATGATTAGTGTGGTCAAAAAACTCCTTTCAGTACTGTAAAACTGATCCTGTGACTTTTTGGTTACTAAAGGAGTGAACATGGTACAGTTCATGTCAGTCTGCTTCCCCACCACCCCTCAAAAGGAAGAGTGAGTAAAAAGATACATGATGGAGATTTTTTATTTTCTCTTGACTGAGATAACAATTGGAGTATGGGAGAGTCGGAAATAAACCAAGATTTTAGGCGTGGATCACTATCTCTCAGAATCATTGTGAAAAACAAAAATGGGTTTGACTGAAAGGTCCTTCACAGTTGTGTAATGGCTGCTTAATTGTTGGGGTTTGTGCAGAAAAAACAGGTGCTTTGATTGAAGTGCCATAGAGCTACTGAAACTGTAGTGGAACCAGCCTTTAGCAAGTTCATAGAGCTGTTTCACTTACTGGGTTTTCTCTGTGGGTTTTCTTAGTTAAACACTGAGAAATTTGTTTTTTTTTCTGTGCAGTGCGAACAACATCTCCTCTCTAGTAGATTTCCAATACTGTCAGAATATTAGTGAGCTTTACCTCCGCAAGAACAATATTCAGAAACTGGCAGAGATCTGCTACCTGAAGGAACTGCATCGCCTCAGAGTACTGTGGCTATCGGAAAATCCTTGTTGTGGGGCAGACCCTCACAAGTACAGAATGACTGTCCTGCGCAACCTGCCACACCTACAGAAGTTGGATAACCAAGGTACAGAAGAATTCTGTTTCTGCCCCAGTGATTTGGAGATATTTAGAATTGTTTTGTCTTAGAGATCTAAAGCACAAAAAAAGGCCTTTCAGCCCATTGTGTCCATGCTGGACAAAAAACAACCACCTGACTATTCTCATCCCATTTTTTCAGCACTTGGCCCAAACCCTTGTAATCCTTAGCATCGTAAGTGCACATCGAAATACTTGTTAAATGTTCTGATGTTTTCTGCCTGTTCTGCACTTAAAGGTATTTCAGATTCCCACCACCCTCTGGATGAAAGTTTTCATTCATATCTCTTCTAAGCACTCTGTGTTCACCTTAAATCATTGATCCCTCTCCAAGGAGAAAAGCTTTTTCTTTTCTACATATCTAGGCCCCTAATCATTTTAAGCATGTCAATTATGTCCCCTCTCAATCTCCTCTGCTCTAAGAAAAACAACCTTAGTCCGTCTAATCTCTCTTCATTACTGAAATCGGGATTTGTTTGTAGGACCTAAATATTTTGTTCAGGAATGGGGACTGGCATTACTGACTCCTGAGTCACTGCAGTACATTTTAGGACTGAAGTTACTAAAACATTTCAGGGAGTCTCCTTACCTGAGACTCCACACTATACTGATAAAACTATATTTACATTTACAGTAAGTTTAAAATATTTACCCTGTTCAAACATTGTTGCAAGCTGTGGAAATTATTCAAATGGTCCAACCAATATCAAGATATAGTTGCCATTGTCTTACCAGACCATTGGACTGCTCTCTCATTAGAGAGAGAGAGATGGCTGGTGGTTGATTAACGTGAACATCACCATGCTTCAGGTGAGGAGGAGAGTCCTCCATGATAATTTCAGCTGGTGCAGTAATTGAACCAACACTGTTTGCATCACTCTGCATCACAAACCAGTAGTCAAGCCAACTGAGTTAACTGACCCCCAACTAATATATTGAATTGGTAAAATGTGATTCACTCTGTAAAAAATAATGTAACTACGCTGGGAGTGTTGACAAGACTTTGCAATGGAATCTGTTTGCATCTAGATTAGATTAGATTACTTAAAGTGTGGAAACAGGCCCTACAGCCCAACAAGTCCACACCGACCCGCCGAAGCACAACCCACCCATACCCCTACATTTACCCCTTACCTAACACTACGGGCAATTTAGCATGGCCAATTCACCTGACCTGCACATCTTTGGACTGTGGGAGGAAACCGGAGCACCCGGAGGAAACCCACGCAGACACGGGGAGAACGTGCAAACTCCACACAGTCAGTCGCCTGAGGCGGGAATTGAACCCGGGTCTCTGGCGCTGCGAGGCAGCAGTGCTAACCACTGTACCACCGTGCCGCCCGTAAATCTAATAGTGACCATAATATAATGCACTTAAACATGATAGTGAAAATGATGAGCAACAAGTTAATAAAGCTGTTTTTGAGGAAATTTGATAGAAATATAGTTTAAAGAAGATTTGTAGCTCTGGATGTAGGTTTGGTCGCTGAGCTGGAAGGTTCACTTTCAGAAGTTTCATCACCATACTAGGTAACAGCTTCAGTGAGTCTCCAGACGAAACACTGCTGGTGTTTCGTGTTTTCTATTTATATATTTGGGTTTCCTTCAGTTGGTGATGTCATTTCCTGTGGTGATGTAATTTCCCGTTCTTTTCTCAGGGGGTGGTAAATGGGGTCCAAGTCAGTGTGTTTGTTGATAGAGTTCGGTTGGAATGCCATGCTTCTAGGAACTCTCATGCGTGTCCCTGTTTGGCTTGTCCTAGGATGGATGTGTTCTCCCAATCGAAGTAGTGTCCTTCCTTATCTGTATGTAAGTTCTTTGTCTGGAGGCTCACTGAGGATGTTACCTAGTGTGGTGACGAAAAGTCTGAAAATGAACCTACATCCAGAAATACAGTGCGTATCAAAGCAGAATTATGAAAGGTCAGTTAGCTCACTTGGCTGATTTGTGATGGTAATTAGAACAGCACTGGCTGAGGTTACCATGAACGACTCTCCTTCTCAACCTCTTCCCTCACCAGAGGCGTAATGACCCACCAATGTCTCGCTAATGAGAGAGCTGCCATATGATTCTAGTAGGATGATGATGATTTTACCATAAGACTATAACAGAGAGGAATAGGCCATTATGTTCCTTGAGCCTGCTTTGGCATTCAGTAGGATCATGGTTGATCTGGCGTTCTTCCCATCCACTCTTTTGCATTTCACTGTGGAGCATCCGTGACACTGAATAAACCATGGATAACATATTCAGTGAGGTGGTCACGCTGCAGATGTAGATTGAGTAGATAGGAAGGATGGCCACCAGGTAGTGTAGAAGAAAGCAGTGTAGGAGTATAGTGCAGATGTTCCCTGTTGCCATCCACCTGTCTAACATATATAACGTTTGTGGGCGGCATGGTGGCACAGTGGTTAGCACTGCTGCCTCACAGCGCCTGAGACCCGGGTTCAATTCCAGCCTCAGGCGACTGACTGTGTGGAGTTTGCACGTTCGCCCCGTGTCTGCGTGGTTTCCTCCGGGTGCTCCGGTTTCCTCTCTCAGTCCAAAGATGTGCAGGTCAGGTGAATCGGCCATGCTAAATTGCCCGTAGTGTTAGGTTAGGGGTATGGGTGGGTTGCACTTCGGCGGGTCGGTGTGGACTTGTTGGGCCGAAGGGCCTGTTTCCACACTGTAATCTAATCTAATCAAACGTTTTGGATAGTATTGAGAGAGATCATAGTACAGGGGAAAACAATGGCAGCTAAATTCATGGCACTACGCATGGGTCTGCTGCACAAGAAGTGAGGAACAGGAATGGCAGGGCTATAGTGGTGGGAGATTCAGTTGTGGGAAGAGACAGGTATTTCTATGACCACAAAAGACTTTCCAGGATGATATGTTTCCTACCTACTAGGGGCAGGCATATCGCTAAATAGCTGTAGAACATTATGAAGATGGAGGGCAGATAGACAAGAGATTGTGTCCACAAGTCCCTCACCAACATTTACAGATGCACCATTGAACACATACTGTCCAGGTGCATCTGTATGGCTGCTGCTCTGCCCAGGACTGTAAGAAACGACAGTTTTGTGCACAGCCCAGATGATCACAGTAGTTTTGATCTCGGGCGTTTCATTACCATGCTGGGTAACATCATCAGTGAACCTCCATTGAAGCGCTGGTGTTGTGTCCAGCTATCTATTTGCTTCTTGGTCATTTAAGGTGGGTGATTTTTCTGGTTCTTTTTCTCAGAGGTTGGTAAATGGGATCCTTATACACTGATGAAGGAGGGCACCACTTCAACTGGGACAATACATCCGTCCTAGGACAGGCTAAACATATGCATGGGAATTCCTAGAGCCTGGCATTTAAACCAGAACGCCATCAATTAACGCATTGATTTGGACCCCATTTATGAACCTCTGAGAAAAAGAACGAGAAATTATATCACCCATCTTAACAGACATATAAACAGAAAGCAGGACAGAACACAAGTGTGGCCTAAACCAAAGTCTTATAAAGCTGCAACATGACATCCTGACTCTTGTACTCAATACCCTGACTAATTAAGCTGCAGATGAATCTGTCCTTTTCAGTATCCGTATCAGTGACCACTGCACAGTCCTTGTGGAGCCTAAAGTCCTGCCTTCGCATTCAGAATAATCTCCATTGTGTGGTGTGGCACTATCACTGTGCTAAATGGGACAGTTATGTCTTCTGGGACCCAAGTAGTATTGCTGAGCTACTTTTGGTGGTGGAGATTGAAACTCCTCCCCCCTCCCAGAGTAGAGTTTGTGCCGTTGCCATCCTCTGTGCTTCCTCTAAGTGTTGTTCAACATGGAGGTGTACCAGTTCACCAGCTAAGGGAGGATGGTACATAGTAATCAGTAGGAGGTTTCCTTGCCCACGTTTAACCTAAAGCCATTAGATTTGATGGGGTCTGAAGTCAATGTTGAGGACTTCCAGAGCAATTCCCTCCTGACCATACACCATTGTGCCAGCATCCTGCTGGTGAGGCAGGATGGTGATGGTGCTGTCTGGGACATAGTCATGCTCACAGAATCATACCTTGCAGACAATGTCAGGCTGTTGCTTGACTAGTCTGAAAGACCGCTCTCCCAATTTCACTACTAGCCCCCAAACATAAGCGAGGAAAACTTTGCAGGGTTGACAGGGCCGTTTCTGCCATATCATCGGTAAAGTGAAGAAAGGTTCATCAACAGTGCTATCAAGCAGCACCTACTCAGCAATAACCTGCTCAGTGATCCCATGTTTGGGTTCTGCCAGGGCCACTCAGCCCCTGACCTCATTACAGCCTTGGTTCAAGCATGGACAAAAGAGCTGAATTCCAAACGTTAGAGTGAACAGCCTTTGACATCAACTGTTGCATTCGACCAAGTGTGGTGTCAAGGAGCCCTAGCAAAACTGGAAACCATGGGTATCGGGGGAAAACTCTCCTGTGGTTAAAGTTATACCTGGCACGTAGGAAAGTGATTGTGGTTGTAGGAGGTCAGTCATCTCAGCTCCAAGATATTTCTGCTGGAGTTCCTCAGGGTAGTGTCCTAGGGCCAACCATCTTCAACTGCTTCATCAGTGATCTTCACTCCATCATAAGATCCGAAGTGAGGATATTTGCCAATGACTGCAATCAATGTTCAGCAGCATGCGTGATGACTCAGACACTGAAGCAGTCTGCGGCCAAATGCAACAATATCTGGACAATATCCAGGTTTCGGCAGACAACTGGCAAGTAACAGTCATGCCACACAAATGCCAAGCCAAGACCATCATCAATAAGAGACACTACTTTCAATGGTGTTACTGTCACATTTACCCTCACTGTCAACATCCTGGGAGTTATCATTGATCAGCAGCTCAACTGGACTCACCATATAAATGCAGTGGCCACAAGAGCATGTCAGAGGCTAGGCATACTGTGGTGAATAACTCACCTCCTGACTCCCAAAAGCTGTCCACCACAAGTCAGGAGGATGATGGACTTGCCTGGATGAATGCAACCCCAACAACACTGAAGAAGATTGACACCATCCACGGCAAAGCTGCCTGCTTGATTGGTACTCCATCCACAAGCATCCATTCCCTTCACTACTGACGCTCAATAACAGCAATGTGTACTATCTACAAGATGCACTACAGAAATTCATCGAAGATCCTCAGACAGCACCTTCCAAACCCATGACCACTTCCATCGAGAAGGACAAGGACAGCAGATATATGGAAACATCACCACCTTGAAGTTCCCCTTCAAGCCACTATGTTGGAAATGTACCACTGTTCCTTCACTGTCACTGAGTCAAAAATCCTGGAATTCTCTCCCTAATGGCATTGTGAGTCAACCCACAGTAGCTGGACTGCAGCAGTTCAGGAAGGCAGCTCACCACCACCTTCCCAAGGGCAACTAGGGATGGGCAATAAATACTGGCCAGCCAGTGACTCCCACATCACACACAATTAATACTTTTTTTAAAAAATGTACTCCGCCTTTACCACCCTATGTACCTGTGTGGCCACTTTCAGGGAGCTATGACCTTTATTGCTGTTCCGAGTTCCGCCCTTAATTGGATACTTTTCCTTAACATTTGATATCCCAAAATGCAGCACCCAGATTAAACTCCATCTGCCATTTCTCCACCCATATCTGCAACTAATCTGCATCCCACTGTAAGACATGACCTGCCCTGCACAAAGCCATGCAAACTGTCCTTAATTAGGCATGCTTTTTCAAATGTGCATAAATCCTATCCCTAAGAATTCTCTCCAGTAGCTTCCCAACAACTGTTGTGAGACTGAACAGGTCCACTCCTGGAATATCCCTATTTCTCTTCTTGAACATAGGAACACCATTAGCTATTCACCAGTCCTGCGGGTCCTGTGGCTAGCAATGATATAAAGATCTTGGTTAGTGTCCCAGTCACCTCCTCATTTGCCTCTGTCCGTAACCTGAGGTTGGGGACTTATCCACCTTAATGCTCTTCAATTGATCCAACACCACTTCTTGATTTCAAAATGCCTGAGCATATTACGATGCTCCACACAAATCTCACTATCCTCCATATCCTTCATCTGGGTGAATACCGATGCAAAATACTAATTTAGGATCTCGCTCATGTCTTCTGCCTCCAAGGACAAGTTCCCTCCTTTTAGCCTTGAGTGGTTCTATGTTCTCCCTACTTATCGTCTTGTTTTTAATGTATCTAAAGAATGCCCTGGGATTCTCTTTAATGTTACTTGCTAAGGTCATTTAATGGACCCTTTTTGCATTCCTAATTTCCTGCTCAATTATTTTCCTGCTTTCCTTACTGGCCCTGTTAGATTTTAACTTCCTAAACCTTGCATGTGTTTCTTTTTTTTTATTATTAAATTCACAACCTTGTTATCCAAAGGTTCCTTACCCTTGCCATCCTTGTCCTTTCTCCTTACTTGAACATGCCTGTCCTATAATGGTAGTGTTGTCCCAGTCAAATTCATGTTGCTTGTCATCTGCGTGTGTGGCTACCAAGGATAGCTGGTCGTGTCATTTCGTGGCTAGTTGGTGTTCATGGATGCGGATCGTTAGCTGTCTTCCTGTTTGTCCTATGTAGTGTTTTGTGCAGTCCTTGCATGGGATTTTGTACACTACATTGATTTTGCTCATAAGCTCAAGCAACATGAATTCGACTGGGACAGCACTACCATTATAGGACAGGCCAAACAGAGAACAGCCAGGGAATTCCTAGAGGCATGGCACTCAACCACAGATTCAATCAATCAATAAGCACATCGATCTGGATCCAATAAACCGGCCACTGCAGCAGACAGCTGGAACTGACAACCGGAAGCGACAGATTCAAACCACCAGAAATGCCGGAGGAAAGATCACAGAAGCGCTTCACAGGAGGCTCCCAAGCACTGAGGATGTCACCTAGACAGGGGACGAAACGTCTGCAACATACATTCCCAGCTCGGCGAACAGAACCACAACAACGAGCACCTGAGCTACAAATCTTCTCGCAAACTGTGATTGCACCATCTTATTTTTGAGCTTGACCAATATTGCCTTAGTGGCTGAGTCCTCCAGTATGTCCTTTCTGATGGCATACATAACATTCTCCCAGATTAGTAATACAACTGCTCCACCTCATTTACCTTCCTCTCTATCTCGTCTAAAACAATGAAACTCTGGAGCATTGAGTAGCCAGTCATGTCCCCCTCTCAACCAAGTCTCTGTTATGGCCACAACATTGTTGTCCCATGTACTGATCCAGGCCATAAGCTCATCTGCCTTACCTATAATACTCCTTACATTGAAATATGTACACTTCAGCTCATTAGTACCATCATGTTCGTTTACCTGTCTCTACCTGTCCTTTTTTTTTTCTAATTCACTTGTCCCAAAATCTGTTTCCCCGCAATCCCTCTACTTGCTGATCTGCTGATCTGCTGGTCTGGCTCCCAGCCCCCTGCCATTCTAGGTTAAACCCTCCCTAGTAGCACTAGCGAACTTCCCTGCAAGGTGTAGATAGATTTTTAGATTTCGATTCCCTACAGTGTGGAAACAGGCCCTTCGGCCCAACAAGTCCACACCGACCCTCCGAAGAGCAACCCAGCCAGAATCATTCCCCTACATTCACCCTGACTAATGTACTAACACTACAGGCAATTTAGCATGGCCAATTCATCTAACCTGCACATCTTTGGACTGTGGGGGGGAAACCGGAGCACCCGGGAGGAAACCCACACAGACACTGGGAGAATGTGCAAACTTCACACACAGTCACCCGAGGCAGGAATTGAACCCGGGTTTGTGGCGCTGTGAGGCAGCAGTGCTAACCACCGTGCTGCCCTGTAGGGGTAACAAAGTATCAATGGGATAGAGCACTTTAAGGACAGCAGTCATAACAATCATAAATGTTGTGGAGGTATGGAAAAGGACAAGGCTATGTCAAAAATCAAAGTTCTCAACTGGGGGATGGTTGATTTTCATAAGATCCAATATGATTTGGCTAGAGTGGACTGGGAGTAGATACTTTTGGGGTAAATCTGTCTCAGAACAGTAGGCTGTATTGCAAGAAGAAAATATGGAGAGTATAGGGTCTTCATATTCCAATAAGGAAACAACAAGTACACCAGTGCTTCATCGGAGGCCCACTGATTGATTATGTTACCCAGCATGGTGACATAAAGTCTGAGAACAAATCTTCTAGTTCAGCAAGCAAACTTACAATCTCTTAAGTCTCTTTATGTACTTTTTTTTTGGAAATGCAAATATATTCATCTGCCAGTTCCCCCTTATCCTGCCTCAAAGCATTCTAATAAATTCCTTTTAATGAAGCCATGCTGACTCTGTTTGCTTATATTATGGTTTTTCGAAATGCTCTGCTATTGCATCAATTATCATACATTTTAACATTTTCTCACTGACATTTTTTGTTCTCCCTTTCTTTTTGAATAAGGCTGTTACAATCCCTTGGACCTAGCCCAAATGTAGGAATTATTAGATGTTTAGTATCATTGCATCCATCATCTCTGTAGTTGCAACTTTTAAACACTTATCAGCCTCTGAACCCATAGTTTCCTCATTAGTTTTCTGTACTGTTAGTTGCTGCGTTTATTCAATCATCTCTCAGCCACCCCATCCTCTGCTATGAAGATTGATGTAAAGTACTTAGAATTACAGTTAAGTTTATTGTCACATTAATCAAGTACAGAGATACAGGAATATAGTGAAAAGTTTAAAAAGTCTCCATCTTTATCAACTTCTCTAAATTTTTTTTGGTTCACCATTGTTATTTCCCTATCCTCATAATTGAAGGCCCTCTTGTTCTTTTATATTTAAAGAGGCTCTCATTTTTATGTGATTTGCTAGTTTCCTTCATAATTTACTTTTTTCCTTTTTATTACTTTTTGGATCATTTTATATTGGCTTTTTTCTATTTCCCGCTAACCTCTTCCCAAATTATATACTTTCTCGTTCAATTTGATGTTGTCCTGAACTTCCTTGGTTTCCCATAGGCAGTTTTCTCCATTCCTGGAATAGTTCTTCCTCACCGGAATATACAGTTGTGAAATGGAGACAGACAGCCTAATCAAATCAGATTCCTTACCACTATTCGCAATACAGTAAAATGAAAATCTTCAAAGACACTAAACGTTTGACTCCAGTAGTACCTGCCAGTCCTTTTTGAAGAACCAATCCTAGAATTTGTGAATATTTAAAACGGGTGTCATGTTTATACTTTAAACAACAGACTTACCGATGTATTAACCAAACAGTAACTTTAACAGAGCAAACTTAAACAACAAAGTAATCTAATGAATGTCTGTGATTTTAAGCTTAACAACCTTTGTTTTCAGTCCATTCACACAAAAGCCTAGATAGACAAATACAATTAAGGGATAATTTAGAAAAAATGTAAAAATAGCAAAACTTGCCAGACTACTTCAATAGATGATAGCAGGAAGTTAGGCAGGGACGTCTCAAAACATCATGCAGTAACATCAACAATCAAATCTCTCAAACTCGTCGTTCAAAACAATTTAGAGAAAGCTCCGGAACATATCTCTGTTTGATCGTCATGTTTTCTCTCACACTAGCTGATGCTAATTCCCACGTACTGACCTCATTAATGACCAAACATCTGCCATCTGATTATGCATACTATCACTGTGGCGTCGAAGAGTTTATAAAATTTAGGGTGGCACGATGGCTCAGTGGTTAGCACTGCTGCCTCACAGCACTAGGGACCGGGTTTGATTCCAGTCTCTGGCGACTGTGTGGAGTTTGCACATTCTCCCTGTGTCTGCGTGTGTTTCTTCCGGGTGCTCCAGTTTCCTCCCACAGTCCAGATGTGCAGGTTAGGTGAGTTTGCCTTGCTAAATTGACCCAAGTGTTTAGGGATGTGTGGTTTAGCTGCATTAGTTAGGTGTAAATTATAGTATTAGGGTAGGGATCTGGGTGGGTTACTCTTCGGAGAGTCAGTGTGGACTTGTTGGGCCATATGGCCTATTTCCACACTGTAGGGATTCTATTCTAATCAAAATTATTTGATCAATTCTTTAAGCAATCTGCATTTAACTGTAGGCTTTGTCTCAGAACCAAACATCAACTTAGATTAAAGGTCACCTCTCAACTCCCAGTTCACAGCTCCGAACCAAAAATGATTTTAAAAAAAATACAGTAATGAAATATTAGTGAGGATTCTAATATGCTTCCACTTTCAAAAACATGAAACACTATTTTAAGTACACTTAAGTGACAAACAAACACAAAACTCTGTCATTCGTTCTTTCTCCCACCAGATTACTCATGTCCATCCAACATTTTGTCATGTTCTTAAATTTTCAACAGTTTACATTCTGGATAAAGCATCAGGAGTTACATTTTCTTTCCCTGACGTATGTACAGTTTCTATGAGAAACAGCTGCAAGATTAAGCTGTATAAAAATAGTCTTTGAGTTTTAACTTTCATTGATATATTCAAAAATACCTGATTTTAGTGAGAGAGTCATAAAATGCAGAAACAGACTCACTGGCCTGCCATGAGTATGTCGACCAACAAACACCAAACAACACTAATTCCAATTACATGCACTTGGACCCTAGCCTACTATGGGGAGAAAGTGAGGTCTGCAGATGCTGGAGATCAAAGTTGAAACTTTATTGCTGGAACAGCACAGCAGGTCAGGCAGCATCCAGGGAACAGGAGATTCGACGTTTCGGGCACAGGCCCTTCTTCAGGAATGAGCAGAGAGTGTTCAGCAGGAGAAGATAAAAGGTAGGGAGGAGGGACTTGGAGGAGGGGCGTTGGAAATGTGATAGGTGGAAAGAGGTCAAGGTGAGGGTGATAGGTCGGAGTAGGATGGAGGCGGAGAGGTCAAGAAGAAGACTGCAGGTCAGGAAGGCGGTGCCGGGCTGGAGCGATTCGGCTGAGACAAGGTGGGGGGAGGGGGGATGAAGAAACTGGTGAAGTCCAAGTTCATCCCCTGTGGTTGGAGGGTTCCCAGTCGGAAGATAAGACGCTCCTCCTCCGACCGTCGCGTTGTTGTGGTTTGGCGGTGGATGAGTCCAATGACCTGCATATCCTCGGTGGAGTGGGAGGGGGAGTTGAAATGCTGTGCTACAGGGTGGTTGGGTTGGTTCGTCCGGGTGGCCCAGAGGTGCTCTCTGAATCGCTCCGCAAGTAGGCGGCCTGTCTCCCCAATATAGAGGAGGCCACACCGGCTGCAGCGGATGCAGTAGATGATGTGGGTGGAGGTGCAGGTGAATCTGTGGCGGATATGGAAGTTTCCTTTGGGGCCTTGGAGAGAAGTGAGGGGGGAGGTGTGGGCGCAAGTGTTGCACCTCCTGCGGTTGCAAGGGAAGGTGCCGGGAGTGGAGGTTGGGTCGGTGGGGGGTGTGGATCTGACAAGGGAGTCGCGGAGGGAGTGGTCTCTACGGAAAGCTGATAGGGGAGGGGAGGGAAATATATCCTTGGTGCTGGGGTCTGTTTGGAGGTGGCGGAAGTGACGGCGGATGATGCACTGTACATGGAGATTGGTGGGGTGGTAGGTGAGGACCAGTGGGGCTCTGTCCTCGACACGGTCCTGTCCCCATTAGTCCAAGAACTCCCCACCTACGTTCGTGACACCACCCACGCCCTCCACCTCCTCCAGGATTTCCGCTTCCCCGGTCCCCAACGCCTCATCTTCACCATGGACATCCAGTCCCTGTACACCTCCATCCCCCATCACGAAGGACTCAAAGCACTCCGCTTCTTCCTTTCCGCCGTACCACCCAGTACCCTTCCACCGACACCCTCCTTCGACTGACCGAACTGGTCCTCACCCTGAACAACTTTTCTTTCCAATCCTC
The DNA here is from genome assembly GCF_037043375.1 of Chiloscyllium plagiosum. NCBI lineage: Eukaryota > Metazoa > Chordata > Chondrichthyes > Orectolobiformes > Hemiscylliidae > Chiloscyllium > Chiloscyllium plagiosum. Next base: position 51,873,685 of record NW_028270144.1, read on the forward strand.
CCACTTTCTCCAAACAAAAGGAGTAGCCATGGGCACCCGCATGGGCCCCAGCTATGCCTGTCTCTTCGTAGGGTATGTGGAACAATCCATCTTCCGCAACTACACTGGCCCCACCCCCCATCTTTTCCTTCGCTACATTGATGACTGTATCGGCGCTACCTCGTGCTCCCACGAGGAGGTTGAACAGTTCATCCACTACACTAACACCTTCCACCCCGACCTCAAATTCACCTGGACAGTCTCGGACTCCTCCCTCCCCTTCCTAGACCGTGTTGATTCGGTCGCCTGTTTCTATCTCAGGCGACCGAATCAACACGGACATCTACTACAAACCAACCGACTCCCACAGCTACCTGGACTACACCTCCTCCCATCCTGCCCCCTGTAAAAACGCCATCCCATTCTCCCAATTCCTTCGTCTCCGCCGCATCTGCTCCCAGGAGGACCAGTTCAAAATACGTACAACACAGATGGCCTCCTTCTTCAAGGACCGCAATTTCCCCCCCAACGTGGTCGACGGTGCCCTCCACCGCATCTCCTCCACTTCCCGCTCCTCCGCCCTTGAGCCCCGCCCCTCCAACCGCCACCAGGACAGAACCCCACTGGTCCTCACCTACCACCCCACCAATCTTCATGTACAGCGCATCATCCGCCGTCACTTCCGCCACCTCCAAACAGACCCCAGCACCAAGGATATATTTCCCTCCCCTCCCCTATCAGCTTTCCGTAGAGACCACTCCCTCCGCGACTCCCTTGTCAGATCCACACCCCCCACCGACCCAACCTCCACTCCCGGCACCTTCCCTTGCAACCGCAGGAGGTGCAACACTTGCGCCCACACCTCCCCCCTCACTTCTCTCCAAGGCCCCAAAGGAAACTTCCATATCCGCCACAGATTCACCTGCACCTCCACCCACATCATCTACTGCATCCGCTGCAGCCGGTGTGGCCTCCTCTATATTGGGGAGACAGGCCGCCTACTTGCGGAGCGATTCAGAGAGCACCTCTGGGCCACCCGGACGAACCAACCCAACCACCCTGTAGCACAGCATTTCAACTCCCCCTCCCACTCCACCGAGGATATGCAGGTCATTGGACTCATCCACCGCCAAACCACAACAACGCGACGGTCGGAGGAGGAGCATCTTATCTTCCGACTGGGAACCCTCCAACCACAGGGGATGAACTTGGACTTCACCAGTTTCTTCATCCCCCCTCCCCCCACCTTGTCTCAGCCGAATCCCTCCAGCCCGGCACCGCCTTCCTGACCTGCAGTCTTCTTCTTGACCTCTCCGCCTCCATCCTACTCCGACCTATCACCCTCACCTTGACCTCTTTCCACCTATCACATTTCCAACGCCCCTCCTCCAAGTCCCTCCTCCCTACCTTTTATCTTCTCCTGCTGAACACTCTCTGCTCATTCCTGAAGAAGGGCCTGTGCCCGAAACGTCGAATCTCCTGTTCCCTGGATGCTGCCTGACCTGCTGTGCTGTTCCAGCAATAAAGTTTCAACCCTAGCCTACTATGCTCTGGCAGTTTAATTACTCATCCAGAATTGTCTTAAATACCGTGAGAGTACCAACCTCCACCAACCTCTCAGGCAACAGTTTCATATTTCTACCACATTCCTCTCAACACTTACTCTGACATAGCCCATATCTGTGCCGACTGATGCGATTTAAACTAATCCCATCTGCCTGCACGTGGTCTGCATTCCTCTATTCTCTGCCTGTTCATGTATCTACCTCAATGCCTCTTAAGCTTTACTATGGTATATGTTTGCACTAACTCCCTTGGCAGCGTGTTCCTGGTCCCTACTGCCCTCAATTTAAAATAAAATTCTTGCACATCTCTTGTTAGCAATCCCCCTCTTTCAGTCTAATCTGTCTATGCCTCTCACAATTCTGTCTACCTCAGTCAGATCACCTTTAGTCTCCTCCGCCCAAGGAGAACAAATCCAGCCTATCTGATCTCTCCTCATAATTGAGAATTTTTGTCTCAGGCAGTATTTGGGTGAATCTCCTCTGCTCCTTGTCCAATGCAATTGTGTCTTTCTGGCAACTAGAAATGCACACAGTATTCCATCTGTGGCCTAATTTTATAAAGTTTTAACAAGATTTCCTTGCTCCTACATTCTCCATCCCAGCTAATAAAGGCAAGCATCCCGTATGCCACCTTCATCACCCTGTATATTTGTGCTAACATCTTCAGGAATCTGTGGAGTTGTACACAAATGTCCCTTCGTTCCTCAGTACTTCCAACGGACCTGTCTTTCGTTGTGGGCATCTTTCCCCTATTGAGTGTCCCAAAAATGTAATAGCTCATACTAATCGGGATTAAATACCATCTGCCATTGCTCTGACCAGATTGTCATCTGATTAATATCATTCTGGAACCATCCTCCTCACTATCAATGCCACCACCAATTTTCATATACATAATAAACAGCGACGGTCCTAACTCTGATTCTTGTATTATAGTACAATCAGGAAAATATTCCTCCCTTTGCCTTCTATTTGTAAGCCAGTTTTGGGTTCAGTTTGACAACTTGCCTTGGATCCCATGGGCTCTTAACTTTTAGACCATTCCATGGGGAATCGTGTTAAAGACCTTACTAAAGTCCATGTAAATGTATATATTTAGTAATCTTTTGAAAAAAACTCAATTAAATTTGTCAGACAGAATCTCCTACTATCAAATTTGTGCTGATTGTCCCTGATCAGTCTGTACCTTTCCAAGTGTTGACTAATTCTGTACTTCGGAGCTTTTTCTCGTAGTTTCCCTACCACTGACATCAAATTAACTGACCAATAATTACCTGGCCTATTCTTGCTGCCCTTCTTGAAAATACTAACCACATTAGCTATCCTCCAGTCATCTGTCACTTCACCTGTGGCCAGCAAAGTATTAAATATCTCTATTAGAGCCCAAGCAATCTCTTCCTTTGCCTCCATAGCAGCCTGGGAAACATCTCATCAGGCCCTGGTGATTTATGCATCTTTATGCCTGCTAAAACATCTAATACCACCTCCTCGTTAATTTTAACATGGTCTATAATCTCATTCCTGTAGAAGGGCTCATGCCCGAAACGTCGATTCTCCTGCTCCTTGGATGCTGCCTGACCTGCTGCACTTTTCCAGCAACACATTTTCAGTTCTGATCTCCAGCATCTGCAATCCTCACTTTCTCCTATAATTTCATTATCCTAGCTAAAAGCCTACGATGTCTTTTGCTTCTATGAATATGTATATGTTAATTTAAGACCTTACCCATGCCACTGGCTCCAAGCAATGGTTGCCCCTTTGATCTCTAAGAGGTTCCACTTTTTCCCTGGTAATCCTCTTACTCTTAATATACTTCTAAAATGGTTTGGGATTTTTTTTTGGTATTATGTACCAGAAATATTTTGTGGTCTACATTTGCCTTCCTCTAATTTCCTTTTAAAGCAACTCCATACGCTGTATATATTTGAGTGGTCTCCCCTGTTTTTAATATTCTGTATCTGCCATATGCTTCTCTCTTCTTTATCAAACTCTCAATATCCCTTGATGTCCAGGGTTCCCTGGACTTGCTTCCCTGCCACTTGCTTTTAGAGAAACATGCTGGTGCTGAACTCTCACTGCACTACTTTTAAAAGATTTCTACTTTCCAAATTTGGACTTAACTGCAAATAGTCGGTCCCAATCAATGTTTGTCAGATACTGTCTAATGATACTGAAGTTAGCCTTATCTGAATTTAGATGTTAACTTCTGTACCATCTTTAACTCTTTCCATAATGACTTTGAAAATTATGGTTACTATAGCCAAATTGCTTGCCTAGTGAAACTTCAGCTGCTTCATCAGTATCATTAAGTAGGATTAGGCTTAGCACTGCCCTGTCTGGAGTAGGCCTATAGGTATCCCCTTTTACACCACTTTGCTTTTACAAAAGACCCACATTAGTACCTGTTTTCGCTAACCGAAGGAAATCTGAAAAAGATTTTCGCTTTTATGAAGCAAGGTAAATCTTTTCCCTTATAAATTAATGTTTCTTCACTTTACACCATTTCAGCTTACAAAAAGTTTCATAGAAACTCTCTACTTTCAGATAGCAGGAGATACCTGTGTGGATAGGCACTAAAAGGTCTCCTGTTTGCACTTTAAAAGTTCCATCCCATCTAATCCTTTCAAAGGAAGGCGATCCCAGTTAATGTTAACAAAGTTGAAATCTCTTACAACTTTGTTTCTTTTGCAGCTTTCTGTGATTACCCACATATCTATTCCTCTACCTCCCTCTGACTGTTGGGAGACCTGTGATGTAATCCCAACATAGTAATCATCCCATCTTTATTTCTAAGCTCTACTCAGATGGTAGGCCTCTCATCTACGATATCCTCCCTCATTACTGTGATGATGATTTCCATTATCAATAATGCAATGCCCCACATCTCTTGTAAGCACTGTATATCATTCTGTAAGCTTCTGTACCCTAGAATGTTAAGTTGCCAGTCCTGTCCTTCCTCAAGCATGTCTCAATGATTGGAACAATGTCATATTTCCACGTCCTGCTCAGTGGTCCAACTTCATCCGTTTTACGAGTCAAACTCCTTGCATTAAAATAGATGCATCTTAGCTTTCCTGATCACCTATGTGCCTTCTGCCCATATCCGAGCATTCCTTCTGTATCTGTGTCAGAGAATTGAGCCCAATGGGTCAGAGACCACAAATGAGGATCGTAGTGAAATTAATAAGCGGTTTATTAAACAAAGCAATATTGTGGAAGGGCAGTTAACCAGGCTGATACAGAACTGATTCTGTGCACAGATGGCCAAATGCTCTTCCCAGAACAGAAAGTGCAGGTATATTTTGTAGGGGTACAACACAAAGGTGATAATTGTAAAGCAGTTACAGTATAATGGTGAAAATTGTAAAGAGATTAGATTAGTTACAGTTACAGTGTGGAAACAGGCCCTTCGGCCTAGCAAGTACACACCGACCCGCCGAAGCGCAACCAATCTCCTACATTTACCCCTTCACCTAACACTACGGGCAATTTAGCTCGGCCAGTTCACCTAACCTGCACACTTTTGGACTGTGGGAGGAAACCGGAGCACCCGGAGGAAACCCATGCAGACACGGAGGGAATGTGCAAACTCCACACAATTCCTGAGGCAGGAATTGAACCCCGGTCTCTGGCGCTGTGAGGCAGCAGTGCTAACCACTGTGCCACCTTGCCGCCCACAAAACAAGATTAAAACAAGAAAAAACTGAATGGAAGTCAACCAAGCATCTGGCAGTAGCAATTCATTTGTAATTGACACAGGAGTGGGTGAGAATATCTTCTCGAAGATTCTTCATTGTATTTCTCATCAGTGTGAATACGTGTAAATGTTACTTCTCCTGGCATCCAGGTCTATCCATTGTGTTCCTCCTGTGAGCAAAGTATTCTGGGGTCTCCCGGTCTGCCTCTTTTGTTTATGCGGTATCGGTTTCAATGGGAAAGGAAACTTCCCCTTAGGATGTTGGGACTGCAGTGCTAATCTGGGCTAGAGCTGATTATGAAACCTGTTTTAGGAAGTGTATTCTCTGGTCTGGGAATGGCTTGGCCATGTCTGCTTTTTATGTTAGCCTGTTTTGCCAAGACTGGGGTACTCTGGATAGTTTCTGTATGTGTTAGCAGGCTTGATTTCTGTGTTTACAGGCCAGCTTCTGTGTTTTTTATGTGACCATGCTCTGGATCGACAATATGGTATATCTTTTTTCCCAAGGATCTTTGATCCTTGCTCCCAGCTTGCATCTATGGACCTGTGCCCCATCCCCCTGCTATATTAGTTTAAAAGCTCCCAGGCAAGGGTATTGGACCCATTCCAGCTCAGGTGTAACCTATCCAGCTTGTACATGTCCCAACTACCCTTGACCTTACTTTCTCTCAATTCCTCTTGCAGTACCTGTTTCTTTTTTCACTCATGTTTTGGTACGAACATATACTATGATTGTCCTTCCCTTTCCAAATGCCCTGCAGCTGCTCTAAGACATCTGTCACCTTAGCACGGGGAGACAACATACAATTCGAGAATGTTGTTTGCTACCTCAGAACCACCTGTCGGTTCCCCCTACAATCAACTTCCCTCTCACTAATGTTCTCCGAGTCTTTTTCCTCCCCTGCTGTGCAACAGAGTCAAGTTGTGCCACAAACATGGATGAAGCCCGATACTCAACCCCCACACTTCACCCACCAAAAGTATCCAACACAGTATATATGTTTGAGAGGGGAGTAGCCACAGGGAACTCCTGCACTCCCTGTCTATGATTACTAGTTTTTCTGGTTGTCACCCAATACTTTTTTGCATGTGTAGCCCTTACTTGTAATGTGACCAGCACACTTAGCATGCTACCTATGACCTATGACATCCGTAGCATCAATAATGCTCCATACTGAGTCCAGGTGTAGCTTCAGCTACCCCATGAAGTCAAACTGGAGTTATGGTTGGACATTCTTAGTAATCCTGGAACATTTCTGTTTCATTCTAATTTCATGCTGATCTGTACTGTGAAAGAATTGAACTTCCCAAATGGCCCCAATGGAAGAAACCAATCGAAAAGATATTAATGCTTCAAAGAATTAAACTAAAGCTAACAGACTAAAGCTGAAAGTAACCGGGAAATATTATTCAACCAAAGTCCTGAATTGCTCTTTAAATACCTGTCTGATTTTTTTGGGCCATACACAAAAATGTGTAGCACCACATGTAGTCCCAGTGTCTCTTTTGACTATCTTTCTTCAGTATTGTTCAACTACTCTCCTAAAAATCCGGTGCTCGGAAAGCCTCAGGTTTGTTTATCTGAGCTCCACAGGTATAAACATGCAAGTGTAGCAGGTGGTAAAGAAGTAAAATGGTATGTTGGCCTGAATAGCAAGAGAATTTGAGATCAGGAGCAGGCATGTCTTGCTACAATTAGTCAAGCCTGTGGTGAGATCACACTCTAATATTGTATGCAGTTTTGGTCTCCTTATCTGAGGAAGGATGCTCTTGTTATTGAGGGTGTGTAGTGAAGTTTTACCAGATTAATTCCTGGGAAGGCAGAACTGACATATGAGGAGGAATTGGAGTTAGGATTATGTTTGCTGAAGTTCAGAAGAATGAGGAGGTTCTTCTAGAAATCTATAAAATTCTAAAAGGACCAGACAGGATAGGTGGAAACAGGCCCTTCAGCCCAACAAGTTTCTACACTGTAAGTAATCTGTTCTAAAAAGAAATGTACAAAGAATGTTCCCGATGGCTGGTGAGTCCAGAGCAGGGGTCACAGTCTAAGGATTCAGGGTAAGCTATTTAGAACAGAGATGAGAGAGATTTTTTTAACTCAGGGAGTGGTGAGCCTGTGGAATTCACTATCATAAAAAGCAGTCAAGACCAAAACGCTCTGATTTCAAGGAGGAGTTGGAATTAGCACTTTGGGACAAAAGGGATCAAAGGATATGGGAGGGGGTGGGAGAGAAAGCAAAATTGGCAATTGAGTTGGATAATCCACCACAGTGAATGGCGGAGCAGACTCAAAAGTCTAAATGGCCTATTCCTGGTCCTACTGTCTATGTTTCTAGGATGATCTCTCACCAGGTACACTTGTGAAAGTCCAAATAGCGTAGCCTTTCTAGAATCCCTCTCCTTGCTCAATAATATTCTGGAACTCTAGTAAGAATCACACAGTTATTTAACTTCAGAAGCAAAAAGAGAAATTGCTGGGAAAGCTCAGTGGGTCAAGCATCATCTATGCAGAGAAATCACAGTTTACGTTTTAGGTCGTGACCATTCCTCAGAGGAAGGGTCACTCGACCCGAAACATTAACTCTGAGGTCTCTCCACAGATGCTAGACCTGCTGAGCTTTTCCACAACTTCTGTTTTTGTTTCTGATTTACAGCATCCACAGTTCTTTGTTATTTATCAAGCCTGGGTAGCTCAGACGGCTTTCTTTTGATTTCAGCTTATTCAGCAACACATGCACCTTTATCGCCACACTTCTGCTCACTTTCTGTTGAGAAATCAAATTAGATTTTCAGAGTTTTTATGTCTGTTCTGATCACAGACTAAAAAGTACTTTCTAAATCTTAATTATTAATCCCAATTAGCTTTCACTTCCATCCCATTTCTTTAAAGATTGCTAGAACAAACTGAGAACCTGAGTTTTTGGGCTTCTGTTTCCGCTCCGGACAGTCTCAGAAACAAAATACTGTGTTTAAAATAACAGAATTTGCTAGATCTTTCACAATAGTGTGTGTGTCTATTCTTAAAAACCAGGTGCAGTCTCAGCTTTAGAAACCAAAAAATGCAATGGGGTGAGAGCTAAGATCAACCAATTCCTATTTGATGTTGTGAGCTACATTGGAAAAGATGGCTTGTAAGAAAGGATCACTCAATTAGTGCATGAGATATGTAGGTTACCTTATGAGGAAAATTTGGACAGGCTGGCCCTGTTTCTGTTAGAGTGCAGAAGAATGAGAGATGAATTTATGATCCTAAGGTGACTTGACATGGCCAATGCTGAAAGGACGTTTCCCCTTGTGGAGAGTTTAGAAATATAAGATATTAATTATCACTATTTCCCATTTAAGACTAAGTTATTTGGAATAGATTGACATTTGGAACCATACTCCAATCAGCCATGGTCATATTGGATGGTGAAAAGAATCAAGGGGCTTATTGACTTTCTCTTACTCCCTAATTTGTATTTAAGAGTCACACAGAATACAAATATCCAGGATTTGATTCTTGACCTGTTAAAGTTTTCTGGTTTCTTGGTAGTTGGGAAATCTGGATAGTTGTGGCTAGATATTCCCTGGAATTGGTGAGCTTAGCAAGTAGAAAACCTGTCAATTGTTTGGAGGGAGGGAATCTGAATATTAAATTCTCTTATTGGTCAGGCCAGCAGTTAAGTGTCATCAACTTTGAATTATCATGGAGAGTGTTAGGAGACTATCTTAATTTAAAACAGTTTATGTTTTCGAAATACTGTTCCACAAGTGGTAGGTGAGACCAGACATTTCTGTGTATTCAAAAATGGATCAATACCTGTACATACATGATTGACAAATGGTCTCCTCCCTGTGCATGTAACACATGTTTGGTGGTTTCACTGTTGGCTGTGATCTGGTCTAAGATATTTTTGTATCTTTGTAAGCATAGGATCTGACACAGCTGTGATCCACTAATTGTCTTGGGTCATAAATATGCAAAGTGGCTGAGGATCAGAACGAACTGAATGGCTTATCCAATTTAAGTCAGCAGGTTTGAGTTAGACAGAGGTGCTGGAAAGGAACAGCATTCTGCAGTTAATGCAAGTTTATAAAATTGCTCTTGCTGAAATGTTCTCATTGATCTGTTACAGTTGTGACAGAGGAGGAAGTGGCTCAGGCTTTAGACGATGGAGAAGAGATGGTGGCCATGCACAGCAAAGAGCCCATGGAGCCAATAAGGAACTGCTCGAGAAGAGAAGTCAGCATCTCTGAATCAAGCACTCAAATGGAAAGTGATGTCTTGAGTTTCAGGATGGAAGAGACAAAGTGAGGAGGGGACAGTGTTAGCTTTCTGTTTGAATTTAATCAGGAGGGTCAGTTCACAATTTCCCTGTCACTCATCCCTGTTCAGAGATGAGTATTTAACAGTGAGCTGCACATAGCAGGACTGAATGGCCACTCAGTAATCTAATTGAAAAGTTTCTTGCCATATCTCTATGGAAGGGTTTTTTGTCTGTCTTAGATTTTATACAAGAGGTGTCATGTTCATTTCTGAAAGGGATCTTGATGCTTGTGAATGTTCTATTCTCCGTTTGGACATAACTGATCTCAAACATCGCATTCTTAAATTCTACTTTCCTGTTCCCCCCCATTACATCAGTGGAAATTCCTTATTAGGGACAATATGGTCTCTTTAAGGATTGTACTGGATTTAACAGTCAGCCCCAAATAAACTTGTAGCCTATTTCACAGCAATAACATATTGAGGGTGGCAACATAAACAGGCTGAGGGTCAGACTTCCTCCTCTCATTGATAGGAAGTCCAGCCTTGTGAGCCAATGGCCATGGCATGACCAGCTGGGACTGCAAGGAGTCCCTGGGAAGAAGGTCATGGTGGCAGGTGTAACGTTGATGGCCTAGTTGGTTAGTGACCCCAGCCCTCTTTTTCTGGGGCACAGGTTGAAGCTGAGTGGAAAAGGAATTGGGCTTTACATGCCACAAAGACTGCCACCCAGACTGTAAGATTCAGCAGATTGAATCCTAGAGCACAAGAAGTCATTTAGCTCAACTTGCCTGTACTGCCTCCATGAAAGAGAATTGAACCCACTCTTCCCCATTATCCCTATCACTATTCCATTTCTAGAAATTGATCTAATTTTGTTTTGGACATCTGCTACCTCCCACCTTTCATGTAGATTGTCCTATCTCATAGTTGGAAAACACCTCATCTGTCTCACTCTGGCCTTTTGTCACTTCCTGGCCCAATGTTTAACCGATTATCTGAACTCAGAGGTATCTGGTTGCTGAGCCTTCTTTCTTATTCTCAAACAATGCCACGTGGGATTCAAACAGTTAGGTGGTCGCTTTTGAAAAGCGCAAATGTAATGGGCCAAAGGGCTGTGTTGACAACGATGTAATGGGGCTGAATTGCGTGTTGAGGCCATTGATATTTTGGTGCTCAATTTCATACTGAATATTCACAGCTCTTAAAGGGGACCATCGTTGCATCGGTTTGGGCTGGATTTGCAAAACAATTGTCTCTTCATACGCAAGAGAGCCTGAGGCACTTAACAGCCAACTCAGGACACCAGAAAAGAATGCAGAATTGTTGGTTAAACCAAGTCCCATAGATAAAAGTCAGTCTCTAATTCCCTGCTGCCCAGATAGCAACCTGATTTGTAATGTTTATAACATTGAAAGTGGAAGGAAAAATCTCAAGTATATTGAAAATTTGGTAACATCAGAAACTGCTTGTAGGCAGTATTATTTTACCTTTCAGAAACTGTTCTGGAGAATATTCACACTTGCAAATATCTGTTCTTATTCTATGCAGGGTGCTTCATTCTATATCTAATCTTACACTTTCTGTGAATGTTTGGTGGGCAGTGTAGGAGTCGAGAGTGTGGTGCTGGAAAAGCACAGCAGGTCAGGCAGCATCCAAGGATTAGGAGAATCAATGTTTTAGACATAAGCCCTTCCTGATGAAAGCCTTATGCCCAAAACGTCGATTCTCCTGCTCCTTGAATGCTGCCTGATCTGCTGTGATTTTCCAGCACCACACTCTTGCCTCTGATCTCAAGCACCTGCAGTGCTCACTTTCTTCTGGGCAGTGTAGAAGGAATATTGCAATGTACCTTCAGCTGTGCCTGCCTTATGAGTATTTATGGGACCATATAGAGTGAAATTTACTTAATGTATTTAACCTGGCTTGTACCTTCTCTAAGGAGTAATTGATGGGATAGTGTAAATGTCTTTACATGCTATATTTAACTGTGGTGTAGCTGACTCACTGTAAATCAACATAAACTTAAAAAGACAAAAAGGGAGAAAATAAACTTTGAGGGTAAACTAGCAAGTAATATCAAAATGGACAGCAAACACTTTAAGTATATAAAAAAAAAACAAAGAGAGAGCCAAGTGAACATAGGCTGCTTAAAGAATGATGCTGAAGGAACAATTAGCACCCAGGAAGTGGCAGAGTTCAAGAAATACTTTGCCCTCATGGTGGAAGACACTAATCACATCCCAGAATTACTAAATAATCAAAGAAGGAAAGAAGATTAGTAATTTCAAGAGAGGAAAAGTATTGGGGAACTATTGGGGCCAAAGTCCAAATTGTCCCCTCTACCATGATGGGTTGCATCTTAGGTCTTATAAGAAGTACCTACGGAGAGAGTGGATACATTGGTAATAATTTATCAAACAAACTTAGATTCTGTAAAAGTCTGAGATGTTTAGAAAACTGTCAATTCAAACACCCTTATTCAAAAAAATGAAGGAGGCAAAAATAGGTAAGTATTAGCTTAACATCTGTTATTGGAAAAATGTTAGCCTCTGTTATGAATGATTTAATAGTAGAGCATTTAGAAATATATAATACAAGCAAGCAATTTAGCTTCATGAAGGGAAGTTTATTAGAAATCTTTGAGGAAGTAAAAAGTAGGATAGATAAAAGGAAACTAATATCTTTAAAATATTTGATTTCCTTAAAATAACATACCAAACATCAGGCTGGTATTGGGGTACTGTGTTAGCAGGGATGGAGAACTGGCTAACTGACAGGGATAGAATGGCATTTTCATGGCAACTTGAAATTGTGCCACAAGGATGGGCTGATTCCTATCACTGATTCCAATCAAGCCTACGGTTAGATGTGATTAAAGACAGTGAGTTTGAGAGTCATTCATACAGGAGACCGATCCAGAGTGTGTGTGTATCAACCGCAGAGTTATCCACCGAATAACTTATTTTATGCACAATGATGGCAAAACCAAATCCCTGAAAGAAATACAGTATGGAATCTCTCATGTTTGTATATCAGACAGATTAGGCCACAGAAGTGTATGATTTCAGGGTCACATTTATTGATTAAACTGGGTTTCCCTCTAGTAAAATCCGTGAAGAACTTGGAATGAAACCGCTGGGAAGAGACAAATTTTTCTCCTCTGTTGGAGTGAAGGACCGAAATTCCTGCAATGGCACCCAAAGGGTGAGTGAAGTATCTGTTATGTACCATTTGATAGAACTATCTCTATTCTTTCTATGAAATAGCTGCCAATAAGTCCCACTGCTTTGTAAAATTTTGCTGTTCAAGTCCTTTTTTGTGAATTATTATTGACTTCTATTACTGATACACTCCTCTTTCCAGGCAGCTCACTTCCATCTACTACAAACCGACCGACTCCCACAGCTACCTGGATACACCTCCTCCCATCCTGCCCCCTGTAAAAATGCCATCCCATTCTCCCAATTCCTTCGACTCTGCCGCATCTGCTCCCAGTTCCAAAAACACACAACCCAGATGGCCTCCTTCTTCAAGGACCGCAATTTCCCCCCCGACGTGGTCGACGATGCCCTCCAACGCATCTCTTCCACTTCCCGCTCCTCCGCCCTTGAACCCCGCCCCTCCAACCGCCACCAGGACAGAACCCCACTGGTCCTCACCTACCACCCCACCAATCTCCATGTACTGCGCATCATCCGCCGTCATTTCCGCTACCTCCAAACGGACCCCACCACCAAGGATATATTTCCCTCCCCTCCCCTATCAGCATTCCGTAAAGACCACTCCCTCCGTGACTCCCTCGTCAGATCCACACCCCCCCACCAACCCAACCTCCACTCCCGGCACCTTCCCCTGCAACCGCAGGAGGTGCAAGACTTGCGCCCACACCTCCCCCCTCACCTCCCTCCAAGGCCCCAAAGGAAACTTCCATATCCGCCACAGATTCACCTGCACCTCCACACATATCATCTATTGCATCCTCTGCACCCGATGTGGCCTCCTCTATATTGGGGAGACAGGCCGGCTACTTGCGGAGCGTTTCAGAGAACACCTCTGGGACACCCGGACCAACCAACCCAACCACCCTGTAGCTCAACATTTCAATTCCCCCTCCCACTCCACCAAGGATATGCAGGTCTTTGGACTCCTCCATTGTCAGACCACAACAAAACGACGGTTGGAGGAAGAATGCCTCATCTTCTGGCTAGGAACCCTCCAACCACAAGGGATGAACTCGGATTTCACCAGTTTCCTCATTTCCCCTCCCCCCACCCTGTCTCAGTCAAATCCATCAAATTCAGCACCGCCTTCCTAACCTGAGATCTTCTTCCCGACCTCTCCGCCCCCACCCCAGTCTGACCTATCACCCTCACCTTGACCTCTTTCCACCTATCACATTTCCGACGCCCCTCCCCCAAGTCCCTCCTCCCTACCTTTTATCTTAGCCTGCTGGACAAACTTTCCCCATTCCTGAAGAAGGGCTTATGCCCGAAACGTCGATTCTCCTGTTCCCTGGATGCTGCCTGACCTGCTGCGCTTTTCCAGCAACACATTTCCAGCTCACTTCCATATCAAAACCATTCACTCCTTCACACAGGGTCACATATGGTTTTTGTTATTTTGATCAGAGTTCGTCTGGTGACCTAATTTGCCACAATGACTTCTCCCCAGTTTCTTGGAAGTCCTTCGTGATAATGAAAACTTATTAAATCTGTCATTGTAACCTTCCTTGTTGTAAGGAGAACAACCCTGTGTTTCTCCAATCTCTCCAAAGTCCCTCTATCCACGACACCGTACAGGGAAAGTCCTTCTGCACCCTTTCAAATGCTGCGACATCTTTCCTGAAGTGTGGTGCTTACACTTGACACAATAATGAAAGCAAAATACTGAAGAAGTTGTAAATCTGAAATAAAACAAAGTACTGGAGAGATTCAGCAGGTCTATCACCATCTGTGGAGAGAGAAACAAAGTTAATGTTTCAAGCCCGATATGATTCTCCGGCTTGATATTTCAGCTTAGGCCTACCTCAAGGATTCCCTCTGCCTCTTTCTTGTACTGGCAGGTTCATCTGTTCATTCACTGTTCTCCTTTCTCTTGCATGCTTCCATTTATACTGCCTGTTCTTATGCTGCTTTCAGAGGAAACCATTTCATACACCTCGGAATTAATGTGATCTGAAAGTGTTTGTCTATTTCACCAGCATTATGACAATCACTCCATAAGACATTGGGTAGAAATTAGGCATTCAGCCCATCAAGTCTACTCCGCAATTCAATCATGGCTGATAAGTTTCCCAACCCCGTTTTCTCACTTTCTCCCCGTACACCTGGATCCACAATCACTATCCTCCTCATTAGCTCACTTGGGTGGATGGTTGTTTTATGATGCAGAGTGCATTTATCAGATTCACTTACCGCACCACCTGAGGTTAACATGAAGGTCCTACTTTCTTAATCATGTCGATCGCCTGAAGCATGGTGATCCTTAGATTAAACTCAATGCCACTCATCTCTCTGTAATGAGTGGGTGGCACTATGGTGACTTTACCTTACATTTTTTTACTGCATTTTCCAGCTTCATGTCACCTACAAAATTTCAGTTTTTGCACTGTCCACCAAATTCCAAAATAAAAATGTCTCGAAGTCCAGAGCACTAAGCACTGGGGGACCTGAACCTGAATTTCCTTCTTGTCTGAAAAACAAAAGTTCAACATTACTCTGCTTTCTGACTCTTTCTCAATATGCAATGACTGCACTGATATTCCGATGGATTTTAGTTTTGCCAGCAAGCCAGGAGAAGTTAACCTTTATCACGGTGGCACAGTGGTTAACGCTGCTGCCTCACAACGCCAGAGACCCGGGTTCAATTCCCGCCTCAGGCGACTGACTGTGTGGAGTTTGCACATTCTCCCAGTGTCTGTGTGGGTTTCCTCCGGGTGCTCCGGTTTCCTCCTACAGCCCAAAGATGTGCAGGTCAGGTGAATTGGCCATGCTAAATTGCCCGCAGTATTGGTGAAGGGGTAAATGTATGGGTGGGTTGCACTTTGGCGGGTCGGTGTGGACTTGTTGGGCCGAAGGGCCTGTTTCCACACTGTAAGTAATATAATCTAATCTAATCTAAATCTAATTTGAATGTCTTTAGAAAGTGACTGCACTCCCCTTAGGAACTGTCTCCACTCCTTCATCAACTAATCTATCTAATTTAGTCAGATGTAATTTATCTTTAACAACACAGTTTAAATTCAAAAAAACTCTTCCTATCATAAAGTGACCATACATACATTCGACTGTAACAGCTCTCACTCAAGAAAAACATGAACCATTACAATGAAAAGATGGATTTTTTAAAATCTCTAATTATTAACACCATTACAACATGTCATTAGCCTAAGTTATACCTTTCATATTAATTCTGCACACATATATAACTGATTAGCAAGGTTAGATCTCATGGAATACAGGGAGAACTAACCATTTGGATACAGAACTGGCTCAAAGTTAGAAGACAGAGCGTGGTGGTGGAGGGTTGTTTTTCAGACTGGAGGCCTGTGACCAGTGGAGTGCCACAAGGTTTGGTGCTGGGCTCTCTACTTTTTGTCATTTACATAAATGACTTGGATGCGAGCATAAGAGATACAGTTAGTAAGTTTGCAGATGACACCAAAATTGGAGGTGTAGTGGACAGCGAAGAGGGTTACCTCAGATTACAACAGGATCTGGACCAGATGGGCCAATGGGCTGAGAAGTGGCAGATGGAGTTTAATTCAGATAAATGCGAGGTGCTGCATTTTGGGAAAGCAAATCTTAGCAGGACATATACACTTAATGGTAAGGTCCCTGGGAGTGTTGCTGAACAAAGAGACCTTGGAGTGCAGGTTCATAGCTCCTTGAAAGTGGAGTCGCAAGTAGATAGGATAGTGAAGAAGGCGTTTGGTATGCTTTCCTTTATTGGTCAGAGTATTTAGTGCAGGAGTTGGGAGGTTATGTTGCAGCTGTACAGGACATTGGTTAGGCCACTGTTGGAATATTGCATGCATTTCTGGTCTCCTTCTTATCGGAAAGATGTTGTGAAACTTGAAAGGGTTCAGAAAAGATTTACAAGGATGTTGCCAGGGTTGGAGGATCTGAGCTACAGGGAGAGGCTGAACAGGCTGGGGCTGTTTTCCCTGGAGCATCTGAGGCTGAGGGATGACCTTATAGAGGTTTACAAAATTATGAGGGGTATGGATAGGGTAAATATCCAAAGTTTTTTCCCTGGGGTCAGGGAGTCCAGAACTAGAGGTTTATGGTGAGAGAGGAAAGATATAAAAGAGACCTAAGGGGCAACATTTTCATGGGTGGTACGTGTATGGAATGAGCTGCCAGAGAATGTGGTGGAGGCTGGTACACTTGCAACATTTAAGAGGCATTTGGATGGGTATATGAATAGGAAGGGTTTGGAGGGATATGGGCCGGGTGCTGGCAGATGGTACTAGATTGGGTTTGGATATCTGGTCGGCATGGACAGGTTGGACCGAAGGGTCTGTTTCCATGCTGTACATCTCTATGATTCTATTGGCTAGCTGAAAGAAGACATAAGATGGTGCTTGATGGGAAATATTCATCCTGGAGTCCAGTTACTAGTGGTGTACCGCAAGGATCTGTTTTCGGTCCACTGCTGTTTGTCATTTTTATAAATGACCTGGATAAGGGCATAGAAGGATGGGTCAGTAAATTTGCAGATGACACTAAGGTCGGTAGAGTTGTGGATAGTGACGAAGGATATTGCAGGTTACAGAGGGACATAGATAAGCTGCAGAGCTGGGCTGAGAGGTGGAAAATGTAGTTCAATGCAGAAAAGTTTGGGATGATTCACTTTGGAAGGAGTAACAGGAACGCAGAGTACTGGGCTAATGGTAAGATTCTTGTTAGTGTAGATGAGCAGATAGATCTTGCTGTCCATGTACATAGGTCCTTGTAAGTTATCACCCAGGTTGATAGGGTTGTTAAGAAGGCATACAGTAGCTTTTATTGGTAGGGGGATTGAGTTTTAGAACCATGAGGTCATGTTGCAGCTGTATAGAACTCTGGCCGCACCTGGAGTACTGCGTACAGTTCTGGTCACTGCATTATAGGAGGGATGTGGAAGCTTTGGAAATGGTTCAGAGGAGATTTACTAGGATGTTGCCTGGTACGGGGGAAAGGTCTTATGAGGAAAGGTTGAGGGACATTAGGCTGTTTTCTTTAGAGAGAAGGTTGAGAGGTGACTTAATTAAGACATGTAAGATGATCAGAGGGTTAGATAGGGTGGACAGTGAGAGTCTTTTTCCAAGGATGGTGATAGCTAGCCTGAGGGGACATAGCTTTAAATTGAGGGGTGATAGATATAGGACAGATGCAGAAGTTGTTTCTTTACTCAGATAGTAGGGGCGTGGAATGCACTGATGCAACACTAGTAGTCTAACCAACTTTAAGGGTATTTAAATGGTCATTGGGTAGGCATACAGACGAGAATAGATTAGTGTAGGTTGGATGGGTTTTAGATTGGTTTCACAGATTGGCACAACATCGAGGGCAGAAGGGCCTATACTGTGCTGTAATGTTTTATATTCTATGAAGAGAAGCAAAACAGGTAGTAAACTTAAAGAAAACATGCTGTACATCTCTATAATTCTATTGGAATCAGTCAAATCTTTTCTACACTTTTTCTTTTAAATCTCTAATAATGCATCTGCTATCACATTTTTACGACCCACAACACGTACAATTTATAAATTAAAAGTCTATAAGATACAATGAAATAGTCTCTTTTTTTAAAAACTTTAAATCTTTCCAAAAATGTGAGAGGATCGCCTTCGTATACACAACTGTATCCAATACATTGTTTGTCACATAAATATTAAAATGTTGTAAGGCCAATACCAAACTCAATAATTCTTTTTCGATGACAAAGTATTTTTTCTGTTGGATATTGAGTTTTTTTTCGAAAAGTTGTCAATTGGCTGTTCAATTCCATCATCTTCAAGCATCAAT
This sequence comes from Chiloscyllium plagiosum, assembly GCF_037043375.1. NCBI lineage: Eukaryota > Metazoa > Chordata > Chondrichthyes > Orectolobiformes > Hemiscylliidae > Chiloscyllium > Chiloscyllium plagiosum. Next base: position 51,892,192 of record NW_028270144.1, read on the forward strand.
ACAGCTCCAACTCCTATATTGCTAGCATTGATTGCAACTTTGAAGTGTTTCAAAACGTTAGGTGCTGCTAAAGCTGGTGCTGTGGTTAATACTGCTTTTAAATTCTCAAATGCCCATGGCGTTATTCTGTCCACCAAAATTTTGCATTCTTCTTTAGTAAATCTGCCAGCGGTGCCACCACACTGCTGAAGTTTGGAACATAACTTTGGTAAAATCCGCTCAGTCCCAAAATTCGAAGCACCTCTTTCTCGAGGATAATCATGGAAATTCCTCGATGGCCTTCATCTTCCCGTTCTTTGTGGTTAACCTTCCATATCCAATGTTATGCCCCAAGAACATCACCCCTGCCGTGGTGATTTCTGGGTTCTTTAAGTTTATTACCAATTTTGCTTCTCGTAATCGTTCAAAGAGCTCTGCCAACTGTACCATGTGATCATTCCATGACTTGCTAAAGATCACTACATCATCCAGATAAACTGCATAATTTGTTAATCCAGCCACACTTCTGTTCATGAGCTTTTGGAATATAGCCAGTGCGTTTTTCATTCCAAAGGGAATCACTTTGAATTGCAAGCCCGTTTGAAGTTACAAGCACAAAAAGTTCTTTCGCTTTCTATGATAAAGGTATCTGCCAATAACCACCAGTAAGCCCAACTTTGTGATGTAAGTGGCTTGTCCAACTTTCTCTATATAGACCTCCAATCAGATTGGAGTCTGATTTAGTTACGGCGCTGACCTTCCAATAGTCCATACAAAATGGTTGAATCCCGTCAGGTTTGGGAACTAACACGTTTGGCAAACTCCACTCATTCTGACTCCATTCGATGATTTCTTCGTTGAGCATTGCATCAACTTCCTTTCGGACTTGTGTGGCTTTGGGAGGATTATTCCACCCCATGCACAATAGTATTAGTCGTCTCCATCTTTCTCCTGCATATGTCCTCATTCTGCTGCAACTAACCTTTCAACTGGGTTCTTTACTATTCTATGCCACTTCTGAATGACTTCCTCATTATTTAATGTATTTTCAGGCACATCAAAATCCACACCATCGAGATTTGTTTCCTCACTCTGCGGGGCAGTAACTAACTACTGTTTCACCAGTTCCCTTTCTGTATTATAGTAAAGTTTCAATTTATTCACATGATGTACCCGATACAGTTTTTTTCTATCCGACATTTTTACCAGATTGTTTACCTAACTCAACTTTTCCTCAATTTGATAGGGACCACTAAACCTGGCTTTGAAGGGATCCCCTACCACTGGTAACAATACTAATAGGGCGGCATGGTGGCTCAGTGGTTAGCACTGCTGCCTCACAGTGCCAGAGACCCGGGTTCAATTCCCGCCTCAGGCAACTGTCTGTGTGGAGTTTGCACATTCTCCTTGTGTCTGCATGGGTTTCTTCCGAGTGCTCCGTTTTCCTTCCACAGTCCAAAAAAGTGCAGGTTAGGTGAATTGGCCATGCTAAATTGCCTGTAGTGTTAGGTGAAGGGGTAAATGTTGGGGAATGGATCTGGGTGAGTTGCTCTTTGGAGGGTAGGTGTGGACTTGTTGGGTCGAAGGGCCTTGTTTCCACACAGTAAGTAATCTAATCTAATACATCAATGCTATGGGAAAAAGTCCGAATTTTAGAGTTCTTATCTGCCACCTGCTTCATTCTATGCTGTCCCCTCTTCAGGTGCTGTTTAGCTAATTCCCCTACCCGATTTAATCTGTCCCTTGCCTCAGACACATATTCCAAATGTGAGATCTCCAACTTCAGTCCTATCAATCTTTCTTCAATTAACTTCAAAGACCCTCTCATTTCATGTCCGAATATTAACTCAAAGGGAGTAAACTGAGTAGATTCATTTGGGAAATCTCTAATGGCAAACAACACGAATGGGATAACTTCATGCCAATCATTTGATAATCCTGACAGTACGCTCTTCACATTGTCTTCAGGGTCTGATGCCACCTTTCCAAAGCTCCGTGGGATTCAGGATGGTACACATTTGATTTAAAGTGCTGTATGCCTAAGGTATCCATGACTTCTTTAAACAGCCTAGCAGTAAAATTAGACCCTTGATCTGACTGAATGTCTTTTGGTAGCCCATACCAGATAAAGAAAGCTACAAACTCCTTCAGAACCCTTTTTACCTTAATACTCTGTAATGGAATTGCCTCCAGAAATCTTGTAGGCACATCAAGTATGGTTAGCAAATATTAGTTCCCACTCTTAATTTTAGGGAGGGGACCTACACAATCAATCATAACCCACATGAAACATTTTCAAATGTGAGAATTGGCAAGAAAGGTGCTGGTTTTATTACTGCCTGTGACTTACTTACCATTTGGCATGTATGACATGTACGGCAAACTTGAACCATATCCTTATGCAGTCCAGGCCAATAGAAGTGCTTTTGCACCTTAACCTGAAATTTCCTCACACCTTGAAGACCTCCTAATGGTAATTCACGTTCTATCCATAATATTTCCTGTCTGTATTCTACCAGCAACAAATCTAGTGCAGTTCCACCCATTTCTCCTCTGCACTAAGCTGCCGTGGTCTTCATTTTCATCTTGGGATTCTATCCTTAAAATAATAACCCACAAAAGTACAGTCTGATTCCTTTTCTGAGTATGCATCAACATCTTTTATTGTCTCTCCTTTCTGTTGCAAGTCCATTAGCCTCTCAGGACTAAACACCTCTGCCTGACCCGCTGTTCAGGTTTATCCTGCACTATTACATCAAAGAAGGTGTCAGTTAACTGAACTTCAACTCCTTCGACTTTCTCTTTAGGTTTTCCTTCTTACTGTAACTTATGACAGTTGGATCTTGTCACTACACAATCTGGGAAAATTCCAGGGTATTTTTCTTTTAACTCCTCAGTTCCCTGGTCTGTCTTTGGCTTATTTGTCACAAGTGGTGTCACCCCTGCCTTGGATCCTGCTAGGTTGTTCCCAAGAACAAACTATTCGTGGAACTGGCAATCTGTCAATCACTCTCACTGTTACTTCCCCAGTCTTGATTTGGCTCTCTAACCTGATCTTGAACATGAAACCTAACCTGAACATGAAATTTCTGTCCATCTATTCTACAAATTATTACCTTCTCAGGTAACCTGTCAAAGTGTGCAAATACTTTCATCTCTTACTATTAGAGTGTGAGCAGATCCCATATCTCTTAAAATTGTAACTTCTTTTCCTTCTTGCCCTGTTCTTCCTGGGTAAACTTTATCCACAGAGGTGAAGTCCTTATAGAGATGGGGCACTAACTCTAGACCCAGCCCCTGCCTAGGCTGTGCACTCCCCTGCAGCTCCTTGACTGTTCTCAGGGTTTCCTTTACTACTTTCACTAATACCACTGCCTTATCCTCTTTTACCACATTTTTTCCCATGGTGCCTTTGTTCAACGACCAGTATGGTGACTTTCCGTGTCCCACCTTACCACAATGGAAACACCTGAGGCCTTTCACCTCCTTTCCATCATCTTGGGCTTCTTTTTTTCACTGGTAAGTTGGTGTGCTCTACTCTTTGCTTTGTAGTGAAGGGTCTCACTCTCTCCCAATTTCTATTCCTCAGAGGATGAAATTCCTGTCGGACGCTAAATTTCACCTTATGCACCAATGCATATTCATCTCTCATCTCTGCCACTCTTCTCACTTGAACTTTCTGTTCTCTTATCATATCTGGAAGTGGGTTTTTAAACTCCTCCAGCAGAATAATCTCTCTTAGAGCCTCATCGTTCTTGTCTATTTTTAAGGCCGGCAAACAGCTATCAAAATTATTATGTTTAATTCATTCGAACTCAACATAAGTCTGACCTTGTTCCTTCTTTGTTTCTGAACCACTGTCTATACGCTTCTCGTACCAATTCATGGGTACTCAAAATAGCCTTTTTGACATCTGCATAATATTTTGACACTTCATCTGACACGCTACAAATATCTCACTCGCTCTGCCTACCAGCTTAGCCTGAACTAGCATTACCCACAAGGACCACTCCATCTGCCTAGCCAATTTTTCAAATGAAATAAAAAAGACTTTGACATCTTTCTTGTCGAAATGTGGCAGTATTTTAACATATTTGTGTATATCCCTACCTTCTCTCTTCAATTCCAACCTTTTAACTTGACTTTCCCAATTAATTTGCAACTTCTGAAGTTCAAATGCTCTCTCCCTTTCTCTTTGCTCAGCCAAGAATCTTTTCTCCCTCTTTATCTTCTAACATGGCTGTTATTTCCCTTTCTTTATCTTCTTACTCCATTTGCCTCAATTGCAATTTAAGCTTTTCTAACTCTACTGCGCTTTTCTGTTTCTCTGATACACCTAAATGCTTGACCAACTCCATTATAATTTTAGCTTTCCATTTGTCCCTGGTTAAACCCAATTCTAACCTATTTGCTAATGCTAAAAGTATATCCTTCCTCTGTCTTAACTTTCTTGGCAAATTTGGGAAGTATCTTCAAACCCCAGAACCTCTTCAGCAATGTTAAGAGCAGTTTTCTTCACTTTTAATTTAACCAACCACAAGTAACCAAAATTAAATAGATTTTTCATTTAAGTTTTATTTAAAGATCAAGGACACTTATTGCCGAGTGTTTAAATCTGCTGGGACCTTTTGGACTCCACATCTGTCCGAATCCCTGACTGGATCTGTGTAAACATGTTCAAATCTGTCTAAATCCAGGATGACGAGCACCAAACTATTGCAACATGGAGTTGAACCCCTCTGTTAATTAAAACCAAACACCTCGTAATCTGTTAAAATATGTGAGAACCCCTAAATTCCACTTCTTAAAGAAAAATAACAATTCATTTTTTTCTAACTCTAATAATGAATGTTAAACAAAAAAAAACTATTCATAAATCCAAGCCCTCCACCTTTTCTTAATTACTTACTGTCTGACCCCAACTCCCTAAAATAATATGCTGTTCCAATAACACAGTTATTAAACATTACATCAACTTAATCTCAAGACTACAGTCTCTGTCATCTTCAGTGTTTTCACTCTTCTGGGTGCTGATCTCCCTGGATCGTCGTCTTTCTTATTTAATGCAAGTATGTTTCATATGGAAAGTACCTTTGATAGACAGCATTTTATAATTTCTTTGACAGCAAGATATTTGTTGCTGTTCAGCTCTGATCGATGGCAATTGCCGTCCTAATTTTCAAAATATCAGGTTAATATACCCAGCCCAATGACACATTAAATTTTTATAATTTAATTGTCAAAACAATAAAATTCAAATTCTATTGGCTCTGATATCTTGGGCATAATTTAAACTAATTGATTAAATTTGGATTGTTGTCCAAACAACAACCAAAATTCAGGTATCCATTTAACAACCAATTGTTACATTTGGAACAGCTCGACCTTTAGCTGGTAGCTGTGGCTATACTTTAAATTCAGAAAAGAACTTTCTATCTTACATGCTTTCTCCTTCATAACACTGTAGACTGACAGTACCCTCCTCACTATCAATAATACCACCAATGTATTTTTCTCTTTCCAGTGCACTTCCAATGTCCTGAGTGCTGTTCTTTTGCTCTTGAAAGAGCTCGATGGAGATGGGCTGGAGATTGTATACAGAATGACAGAGCAAAAACTCCGAATATTGCACAGGAAAGAGACTGAACAGGACCAATGAGCTATAACCAACCAAGCTCACAGACAGTGCAAGTTAATTTTGACTCATGGGAGCTGTATAAAAATTCAAGGAAATGCCAGAGAAAATTAAAACTGTGACTTGTAGAGTTGAGGTGAAGCGACTTCACTGAAGTGTTATCATCATAGACCTAGAAGGTATCCATCCCATTATTTACGTACCATTATCCTCCCTAACAGGAACTGCTTTTCGTAACTATTGAAGTAGCTGTATAGATATTTCCATTCTTGTAATCACCACTCCTGGTTTAACTGAAGAGTCCAAATTCACCAGTAAACCCTCAAATTAATGCAAATCTGATTGGGGAGACTGGTTGTGTTACTGTATAAAAGATAGCAGCACAATAAAAGGGAACATTTGCAAGGAAAATTAATCTCATATTTCCTCTCTAAAGTTTTAAGGATTTAATATTGCTTGTTAGAACTTCTTTGTCCTCTTATCCTTGCAACCAGTACTTAGGCATCCATTTTTGCCTCAAGTAATGATCTGAATAAAAATCTACTATGAAAATGCTTTCTATCATCAGTGCATCAATGTGCAGAGCATGGACCTTGACAAGAGCAATGCCAAGAAAGTCCTGTGTTTGTATTACCCACAAATTTTGTGTGTCCAGTCACTCACTATCTGAAGACTTCTGATGTTTTATTATGGACAGTTTAATTAAGCTGGTGTTATCCCTCCTGTTTGAACAGCCATCACCACCAACTTTTGCATGGACAAACATGACCAAGGAACAAGTAAGCAAGTGTAAGTGTTGATGGAGGAGGGACTAGAGGGAAACCTACGATCAAATTCAGATCCCAGTGTAGTAAAACACATGAATTTATTTATTTAGACCACAGGTTTTATGAATTTTCTGGACTTTCCTATCTCTCGCTTGCTGTCTGGACCAAGATAAGAATGCAGTAGCCTCATTATTTCCAAGTATGTTATAGCATCCTCTGAAAGACTCCTGACTGTAATGTGAGTAACTAACACACTTGTGTTTTTGTTTTCAGAGGGATAAACTGGTGTATTAATGAGAGGTGCATGTAGGTTAACAATATGTTATGTCACAGAGGTCAAACCCCTCTGCTAATTAAAACTAACGCCCCGGAAAAGCTCACCTTGCCTCATAATCTGCTAAAAATGTGAGTGAAAGAAAATCTCTGATTTCCATTGTTTAAAGAAAAAAACTAACAATTTATTTTCATAACTCTTAACAGTGAACACTAAACCGAAGGGTCTGTTTCCATGCTGTACATCTCTATGACTCTATAAAACCTCGAGCCCCCTTTTTCTTAGCTAATCACTATCTGATTCCAACTCTGTAAAAATGCTGCTCAAATAATGCTAAACGTTAAACTAAATCTCTCAAAGTCCATACCGTCCCTCATGCTGTCTTCCTTCTGGTCTTGTAAATCTGCTGCTTTCTTCCGTCCTTCTAAATTGGCTGTTTCCTTCCATCCTTCCGATCCTGCTGTCTTCTCTCTGGGTCGTCTTCTATGATTTTCTTTTACTACCAGTATCCTTGTATAAAATTTCTTGAAACCTTTAATAGATGATGCATTTTGAGAGATTTCTTTGAGATCTTTGTTTCTTCGCATGGCTGTTGGCTCTGACTAATTTTCAAAATGCCCTTCTATTCCCCAAGATTCATACCTCTCGATGTTGTCAGTACAATCAAATTTAGTTGGTTTTTGGTATCCTGGGCATAATTTAAATAATTGGTTAAATTCAGATCTGTTTGCCTTAATATCAAAACAACCTCAAGCTGATAGTTACATATTATCAATTCTCTGCACTCCCTGCACTTGTTAGTTGGTCACAGATATGTGCTGTCACAAACTCTCAACTCATAAAAGGCAGCTCTCTCTTAAAGTGACGATACGCTCTTTCGACTTCATAACAAATATAAAAAGCAATTATTCTATAATTGCATTTTTCAAGCTTCATGTTTGAAACATGGAAATGTATTTCAGAACTCAATTCTTTGAGATGTTTAATTTATTGGATTTTATCTTTGATAGGGAGGGGGTGAGCAGGTCTAGGTGGTGGCATCACCACTGAACGTAGTGAAATGGTGGAGGATGATTTGCTAAATACAGAGGATGACACGGTGGAAGGTACATATGAGGAGAATCCTTTCATGGTTATGGAAAGGAGTGTAAGGGGTGACAGCAGAGGGTGAGAAATGGGTTTTACATTCAACTATTAAAGAATGAGTGGTGGGCAGGTGGAGGAGTTATTAAAGATGAAAGATAACATTACAGAAGTATTGCTATTGAAAATTGCATTATGTGACCAAAGGCGATGGTAACAGAAGAATTGGGAGAAGCGGAATAGAGCCTTCACATGACATCAGAGCATGAGGAAGTTACTTAAGGGAATAGTGGAATTCTGCACGTGTGATAATCTTCACTAGAAGTAGAGATAGAGAAGTAAAGATTGAAGAGTCGAGCATAGACCCTGTCGAACCAAGTAAAGTGTGGATGTGGGAAGCAAAAAGTGACAGTGATACAGAATTCAGTGTACCTAATTAGAGTTGAGGGATGGTCTCCTGAGTGTGAATGTGACATGTTTGATATGTCCTACAGAAGGAAGACAGAGCTGGCACCCATGCAGTATCCAAATTTGAAAGAAGTTGAGTTGAAGGAGAGTTAGTTCAGAGAGAGAGAAGTCGAGCTGGGTGCAGACAGATGGGTTGAATGGCACTGCTTGGACATCTTTTTGAGGAAGGTACGATAGAGTCTTCAAACTATCCCAATGAGATTTAAGCTGTAGAGAGAATAAATAGACATGATATAGAGAGAGTTAGGGACAGGAAATTGGAAATGTTTAAAATAATGGAAAGCATCATAAAAGTCAAAAAAGCAGAGAAATTGTTCAACCTTTATAAATCTCTGGGTAGGTCACACGTTAAATATTGCATCTCGTTCTGAAGCATCAACTGTCTGAAAGATGTGAGAATGGTTGTGAAGGTTTAGAGGAGATTCACAGATATTATATCAAGATCTGAAGGGATTTAACTGCAACACAAGGATGTAAAATTGTTCTCTGGATAAAGGAGTTTGAGGGGCAGTCTGATAGAGATTGGTTTAAATGCCACGATATTCAGGAATTCCATTCAGAACTTTTAAAAAACAGCACAATAATCTACAATCTCTTTGAATGGATCTTGTCTGTGCATGGATTCCACTTGGAATCTGTTCTTGAAATTTAATTCCACTAAAACAAAGGGTACGCATGAAGTAATGAGACAGGTGGCTGACAACTGAGGCTTGGAAAGTTTCACACTATCGTTTCACTGTCCCTGGTGGTATCATGGCCGAATAGTTAGAGGCACCGAGTAGTGCAAAGACTGTAGACTCTAACAATACTCTGACAATAGTACTGAAGACTGGTGTTCCAGAACTTGCTGCTCCCCTAGCCAGCAGTTACAACATGAGTATCTCCCTGACAAAATAGCCCAGGAACATCCTGTACACAAAAAGCAAGTCAAATCCAACCCAACCAATTACTATCCCATCAGTCTACTCTTGATGTAGTGATAGAAGGAATGCTCAACACTACTATTGAGTACCATCTGCTCAGCAATAACCTGCTCAGTGACACCCAGTTAGGTTTCAGCTCATGACCTCATTACAGCCTTTGTTCAAACATGGACAAAAGAGCTGAATTGCTGAGGTGAGGTGAGTGACGATCCTTGACATCAAGGCTGTATGCAATCGAGTGTGGCATCAAGCAAATTAGGATCAATTGGTATGAGGGGCAAACTGTCTGCTGGTTGGAGTCGTGGCTGAGAAATGGGAAGATAGTTATTCTTGTTGGAAGTCAGCTCCAGGACATTGCTGCAGGAGTTATGGCTATGCAAGGAACTGAGACATATGGACCAATGGCAGGCAGAAAGGATTAGTTTCATTTGGTGTCATGTTCAGCACAACATTGTGGGCCAAAGGTCCCATTCCTTTGCTGTACAGTTCTCTGCTCTATGACCTCAAGGTAATGTCCTCAGCCCACCATCTTCGTGTTTCATCAATGACCTTTCTTCCATCATAAAGTCAGAAGTGAGGATGTTCGAAACTGATTGTACAATGTTCACAACATCTCTGAAGCAGTCCAATTCAAATGCAAAAAGATGTAGACAGTATCCGGGTTTGGGCTGACAAATGGCAAGTAACATTCACGCCACACAAGTGTCGGGTTTTGAGCATTTCCCTTCAGAAATAATCTAGCCATCGCTCTCGACACTCAAAGTTGTTATCATCACTGAATCCCCTCACTATCAACATCCTTGGAGTTCAATTCAGTTGGACTCCCCATATAAACAGTGTCTGCAAGAGCAGATCCGATCCAAGGCGAGGCATACTGCAGCGAGTAACTCCACTTCCTGACTCTCCAAAGACTATCCAAATCAGGAGTGTGATGGAATACTCCCCACTTGCCTGGATGGGTGCAGCTTCAACAATTCTCAAGAAGCTTGATACCATCCAGGATAAAATCAACTCCTACACATCATTCCACTCCACAAGGATCCGCTCCTTCCATCACCTATGCTCAGCAGCAGCAGTGTGTCCTATCTACAAGATGCACTGCAGAAATTCACCAAAGATCCTTGCAGCAGCACCATCCAAACCTACAACCATTCCTAGCAAGGGCAGCAATACTGGGAACATCACCACATGCAAGTTCCCCTCCAAGTGACTCTATCCTAAGTTGGAAATGTGTCATGGTTTCTGGAATTCCCTCCTTATTGTAGACTGCAGCGGTTCAAGAAAGCAGCTCAAAACCACGTTCTCAAGGGCAACTACGGATGGACAATAAATGCCGGCTAGATGCAACTCACTCTGACACACTCCAAATCACACAACCTTACTCCCATTCACTTCAACTGATTGCAATTCACTCTTCACTTGATTTCATTCCAGTTTACTTGATCACACTCCAACATCATACCAATTTCCAGTCACTCCAACATGCTCCTCTTCATTCGATTCCCCCCTCCAATTTACTCGAAGGGTGGCTCAGTGATCCTCACAGAGCCTGGGACCTGGGTTTTATTCCAGCCTCAGGCAACTGTCTGCATGGTAATTGCATATTTGCCACCTGTCTGCATGGATTGCCTCTGGATACTTCTGTTTCCTCCAACAGTCCAATGGTGTGCAGGATAGATGCTGAAAATGTGTTGCTGGAAAAGCGCAGCAGGTCAGGCAGCATCCAGGGAACAGGAGAATCGACGTTTCGGGCATAAGCCCTTCTTCAGGAATGAGGAAAGTTTGTCCAGCAGGCTAAGATAAAAGGTAGGGAGGAGGGACTTGGGGGAGGGGCGTCGGAAATGTGATAGGTGGAAAGAGATCAAGGTGAGGGTGATAGGTCAGACTGGGGTGGGGGCAGAGAGGTCAGGAAGAAGATTGCAGGTTAGGAAGGCGGTGCTGAATTCGATGGATTTGACTGAGACAAGGTGGGGGGAGGGGAAATGAGGAAACTGGTGAAATCCGAGTTCATCCCTTGTGGTTGGAGGGTTCCTAGGCGGAAGATGAGGCGCTCTTCCTCCCCCACCCCAGTCTGACCTATCACCCTCACCTTGACCTCTTTCCACCTATCACATTTCCAATGCCCCTCCCCCAAGTCCCTCCTCCCTACCTTTTATCTTAGCCTGCTGGACAAACTTTCCTCATTCCTGAAGAAGGGCTTATGCCCGAAACGTCGATTCTCCTGTTTCCTGGATGCTGCCTGACCTGCTGCGCTTTTCCAGCAACACATTTTCAGCTCTGATCTCCAGCATCTGCAGTCCTCACTTTCTCCTGCAGGATAGATGGGTTAGCCTCGGAACTGCAGGGTTACAGGGCTGGAGTAGGTGAATGGATCTGAGTTGGATGCTCTTCGGAAAGGCCGTGTGGACTCAATGGGCTAAATGGCCTGCTTTCACATTGCAGGGATGCTATGATTCTATTGTCTCACAACATATCACTCTACTTCACTCCAATTTTCTAATTCAATCCAGCTCACTCTTCCTCATTTCAAATCACACAAACTTACTCCATCACACACCAACACTACAACTCAACCCAACTCACTCCACTGCACTCCAACGCACCCAAACTCCATCCAAAGCACTCAATCTCTCTCCAACTCAATCCATCTCTTTCTATTCACTCTAAGTCATTTTAGCACACTTCAAATCACTCTACATCACTCCCAATCACTCCACCTCAATCCATCACTTCTTAACCTAATCTACTTCACTCTAATAAAGTTGATCTAACTCACTCCCACTTACTGCAAAGCACTCCCATTCATTCTCCTTCACTCTACCTCAGTTCAACCAAATGTACCGTACACCAAATGTTTTTACTTCTCCCAACTCACACTGATACAATTCAAATTGGCTTGAGGGTCGGAAAATACTAACTCCAAACCAATACTAACCAAACCAACTCCAAATACTAACTCCAACTCTTTATTCCTTCCTCCAGTTCATTACATCCCATGTCAACTCTCACTAATTTACTCCAACTAACTCCACCTCACTCCAATCCACTCTATCTCTCCAATTGAATCTACTTCACTCCAACTTAGTCTAATTCACTTGAACTCACACTAGCACACTCCAATTATTAAACCTTACACTCACTTTCAATCACTCCAATTTGCTTGACCTCACTCTAATTTAATTTATCTCACTCCAATTCACTCTACTTCACTCGAACTCAACCTGACTCATTCCAAATCTCTACCTCTGTCCCTCACATTCCATGTCACTCAAACTTACTCAACCTCACTCCGAATCACTTCAACTAATTCTACACCATACCAATTCACCCCAACCCACTCCATTTAAGTCCAACTCATTTTACCTTGCAATAATATACTCCATCTCTCTACAACTCATGCAACCTCACTTGAAATCACACACCTTATTCCAGATCAATCAACCGCAATCCACTTGCTCTGCACACTCCAACTTTCACTTTCTCACTGCAATTCACTCCCATTCACACTACTTCACTCTGTCTTACTTGAAACTCACACAAATTCACTCTTTCTCACTCAAACACGGCCTAACTCAATCTAACAATCCATCTCATTCTACCTCACACTAATTCATCTGCCTCACTCCAACTCATACTACTGCTCTTCAACACATTCAACCTCGCTCCAACTCACTCTGCTTCACCCACCTCACTAACTCACTCTGACACACTTCAAGTGGCTCTACCACATTCTACCACTACATTCCAATTCCCTCTATATTACTCAAGCTTAACTCACACAAATTCACTCTTCCTTGCTCCAACATTCTTCAACTCAATCCAACTCACTTAATCATACTCTGCCACATTCCAATTCTTCCCCAGTTTACACCACACTCCAAATCAATCAATCTCCCTTCCATTCCTTCCAACACACTCTACCTCACACCAAGTCACACCACCTCAGTCCAATACATTGAATGTCCTATCAAATCATTCTACTGCACTCCTATTACTCCAACTCTCTTCAAATCACTCAAATTTATTCTGCCTCTCTTCAATTCACGCCAGTTCACTCTGACACAATTCAAGTCAGTTTAACTTAGTTCCACTCACTCCAAATCACTCTTCCTGGGATAAACTTGCATGATTTCCCTCTTCCTCTCTACAGCACTCCAACGTATTCCAATTCACTCTTCCTCACACAAACTCATTTTAATTCACTGTCACCTTGACACCCTCCAAATTGCTCTACCTCTCCCATTCACTCCACTTGACTATTTTCTCACTCTACCTCATTTCATCTTGCACATCTTTATTCTTCTTCACTTCTTAAACTCTTTAATTTTAGAATTAAGGAGAATCCAAAGAGTTTTTACAAATACATTAAGGACAAAAGGGTAACAAGGGAGAGAATAGAGCCCCTCAAAGATCAGCAAGGTGGCCTTTGTGTGGAGCCACAGAAAATGGGGGAGATACTAAATGAGTATTTACTGTGGAAAAGGATAAGAAAGATAGACTGTAGGGAAATAGATGGTGACATCTTGCAAAATATCCAGATTACAGAGGAGGAAGTGCTGGATGTCTTGAAACGGGTAAAGGTGGATAGATCCCCAGGACCTGATCAGATGTACCCGAGAACTCTGTGGGAAGCTAGAGAAGTGATTGCTGGGCCTCTTGCTGAGATACTTGTATCATCGATAGTCACAGGGAAGGTGCTGGAAGACTGGAGGTTGGCAAACGTGGTGCCAGTGTTTAAGAAGGGTGGTAAGGACAAGCCAGGGAACTATAGACCAGTGAGCCTGACGTCAGTGGTGGGCAAGTTGTTGGATGGAATCCTGAGGGACAGGATGTACATGTATTTGGAAAGGCAAGGACTGATTAGGGATAGTCAATATGGCTTTGTGCATGGGAAATCATGTCTCACAAACTTGATTGAGTTTTTTGAAGTAACAAAGATGATTGATGAAGGCAGAGCAGTATATGTGATCTATATGGAGTTCAGTAAGGCATTCGACAAGGTTCCCCATGGGAGACTGATTGGCAAGGTTAGATCTCACGGAATACAGGGAGAACTAGCCATTTGGATACAGAACTGGCTCAAAGGTAGAAGACAGAGAGTGGTTGTGGAGGGTTGTTTTTCAGACTGGAGGCCTGTGACCAGTGGAGTGCCACAAATATCGGTGCTGGGTCCTCTACTATTTGTCATTTACATAAATGATTTGTATGCGAGCATAAAAGGTACAGTCAGTAAGTTTGCAGATGACAACAAAATCGGAGGTGTAGTGGACAGCAAAGAGGATTACCTCAGATTACAGCAGGATCTTGACCAGATGGGCCAATGGGCTGAGAAGTGGCAGATGGAGTTTAATTCAGATAAATGCGAGGTGCTGCATTTTGGGAAAGCAAATCGTAGCAGGACTTATACACTTAATGGTAAGGTCCTAGGCAGTGTTGCTGAACAAAGAGACCTGGAGTGCAGGTTCATAGCTCCTTGAAAGTGGAGTCGCAGGTAGATAGGATAGTGAAGAAGGCGTTTGGTATGCTTTCTTTTATTTGTCTGAGTATTGAGTACAGGAGTTGGGAGGTCATGTTGCAGCTGTATAGGACATTGGTTAGGCCACTGTTGGAATATTGCATGCAATTCTGGTCTCCTTCTTATCAGAAAGATGTTGTGAAACTTGAAAGGGTTCAGAAGAGATTTACAAGGGTGTTGCCAGGGTTGGAGGATCTGAGCTACAGGGAGAGGCTGAACAGGCTGGGGCTGTTTTCCCTGGAGCGTCGGAGGCTGAGGGGTGACCTTATAGAGGTTTACAAAATAATGAGGGCCATGGATCAGGCAAAGTCTTTTCCCTGGGGTTGGGGAGTCCAGAACTAGAGGGCATAGGTTTAGGGTGAGAGCGGAAAGATTTAAAAGAGACCTAAGGGGCACCTTTTTCACACAGAGTGTGGTATGGGTATAGAATGAGCTGCTAGAGGAAGTGGTGGAGGCTGGTACAATTGTAACATTTAAAAGGCATTTGGTTGGTTATATGAATAGGAAGGGTTTAGAGGGATATGGGCTGGGTGCTGGCAGGTGGGACTAGATTGGGCTGGGATATCTAGTTGGCATGGATGGGTTGGACCGATGGGTCTGTCTCCATGCTGTACATCTCTATGACTCTATGACTCTAATTCAATCCAACTCACTCAGCCTCACTCCAATTCCCTCCAGCTCGCACCATCATACACTAAATCACTCTATCTCATATCCACTCCTTCAAACGCCCCACACCAAATCACACCACCTCAGTCCAACATACTCAACCTCCCTCCAACTCATTCTACCTCATTTTCACTCAATCCTAATTGCTCCACCACTCTCCAAATTATTCCAACTCAATCTGCCTGTCTCTAACTAACACTACTTCATTCCAAATTACTCTGGCACACTCCAAATCAACCTGTCATTCCCACTCATTCTATTCACTCCTATTACCTTTCCTTCACTCTACCTCATTCTCACTCACTCCACTTCACTTTAACTCAGTCCTACTAACTCTGACAAACTTCAAAACGTTCCACCTTATTCCGACACACTGAAATTCACTCCTCTCCCTCATGCTGCTCACACAAACTTCCTCTTTCATACCTTGTCACACCCAGTCATTTGAACACACTCTACCTCAGACTACCTCAGTCCAACACACCCCAACTTCCCTCCATTCAACCACCAATTCATCCATTTCACACCACCATATTCCAAATCAGTCTATTTCACTCCCACTCCTTCCAATGCATTCTGCTTCACAACAGCTCATACTACATTAGGCCAAAACCCACACATTCCCTCCAACTCAATCTGCCTCTATCCAACTTGCTCTACTTCACTCCAAATAATTCTAACACACTAGAAATCTATTAAGTCACTCCTACAAGAGAATGATCAGAATGAGGGAACAAAACAGCTTCCCAGCCAACAAGACTCATTCTTGATTGAAAGGTTTATGCCCAAAATGTTGATTCTCCTGCTCCTTGGATGCTGCCTGACCTGCTGTGCTTTTTCAGCACCGCACTCTCAAGCATGAGGGTAGGGCTGATCAGGGATAGTGGAGAAAATTTGTGCCTGGAATCGGAGGATGTCAGGGAGGTCCTTAATGAATATTTTGCTTCAATATTCACAAGTGAGATAGACCTTGTCATTTGTGAGGACAGTGTGAAACAGGCTGATATGCTCAAGCAGGTTGATGTCAAGAAGGAGGATGTGCTGGAAATTTTGAAAAGCATGAGGAAAAATAAGTCCACTGGGCCAGACAGCATATACCAAAGGTTACTACAGGAAGCAAGGATGGCTGCACTGTTGGCACTGGCTACTGGAGTGGTACCAGAAGATTGGAGGGTGGCATATGTTATTTCCTTGTTCAAGAAAAGGAATAAGGATAATCCTGGGAATTATAGACCAGTCAGTCTTACGTCGGTAGTGGGAAAATCATTGGAGAGGTTTCTGAGAGACAAGATTTATAATTATTTGGAAAAGCACCACTTGATTAGAGATAGTCAGCATGAGGGACAGGTCATGCCTCACGAGCCATATTGAATTCTTGAGGATGTGACAAAATACATTGATGAATGTAGACCAGTGGATGCGGTGTAAATGGATTATAGCAAGGTGTTTGATAAGGTTCTCCATGGTAGGCTCATTCAGAAAGAAAGGAGGCATGGGATACAGGGAAATTTGGCTATCTCAGTACAGAATTAGCTGGTCCATAGAAGACAGAAGGTGGTAGTAGATGGAAAGTACTCAGCCTAGATCTCATTGATCTGTAGTGTTCCACAGGGATCTGTTCTGCAACCGCTGGTCTTTGTGATTTTTATAAATGACTTGAATGAGGAAGTGGAAGTGTGAATTATTAAGTTTGCTGATGACACAAAGATTGGTGGAGTTGTGGATAGTGTGGAGGGCTGTTGTGGGTTGCAGCAGGATGCAGAGCTGGGCTGGGAAGTGGCAGATGAGTTAAAACTGGAAAAGTATGAAGTGATTCATTTTGGAAGGTCAAATTTGAATGCAGATTACAGGGTTAAAGGCAGGATTCTTGGCAGATTGGAGGAACAGCGGGATCTTAGGGTCTACGTCCATAGATCCCTCAAAGCTGTCACCCCAGTTGATAGGGTTGTTAAGAATCCTCTCATTTATCTCTCTACCCTGCAGGCATTCTGCCTGTATTCCCGATGAAGGGCTTTTGCCCGAAACATCAATTTTCCTGTTCCTCAGATGCTGCCTGAACTGCTGTGCTTTTTCAGCACCACTCTAATCTAGAATCTGGATTCCAGCATCTGCAGCCCTTGTTTTTACTAGGGTTATTATGAAGGCATATGGTGTGTTGGCTTTAATTAGCTGTTTAAGAGTTGTGAGGTTATGCTGCAGCTATATAAAGCCCTGGTTAGACCACACTTGGAATATTGTGTTCAGTTCTAGTCGCTTCATTAGAGGAAGGATGTGGAAGGTTTAGAAAGGGTGCAGAGGAGAGTTACCAGGATGCTGCCTGAACTAGAGGGCATATCTTATGAAGAAAGGCTGAGGGAACTAGGGCTTTTCTTATAGGAGTGAAGAAGGATAACAGCTAACTTGATAGAGTCATAGAGATGTAAAGCATGGAAACAGGCCCTTTGGTCCAACCCGTCCGTCCTGACCAGATATCCCAACCCAATCTAGTCCCACCTGCCAGCACCCAGCCCATATCCCTCCAAACCCTTCCTATTCATGTACTCATCCAGATGCCTTTTAAATGTTGCAATTCTACCAGCCTCCACCACTTCCCCTGGCAGCTCATTCCATACATGTACCACCTTCTGAGTGAAAAGGTTGCCCCTTAGGTCTCTTTTATATCTTTCCCCTCTCACCCTAAACCTATGCCCTCTAGTTCTGGACTCCCCAGCCTCAGGGAAAAGACTTTGTCTATCCATGCCCCTCATAATTTTGTAAACCTCTTTAAGGTCACCCCTCAGCCTCCGATGCTCCAGGGAAAACAGACCCAGCCTGTTCTGCCTCTCCCTTTAGCTCAAATCCTCCAACCCTGCCAACATCCTCGTAAATCGTTTCAAGTCTCACAACATTTTTCTGATGGGAAGGAGACCAGAATTGCACGCAATATTCCAACAGTGGCCTAACCAATGTCCTGTACAGCCGCAACATGACCTCCCAACTCCTGTACTCAATACTCAGACAAATAAAAGAAAGCATACCAAGGTGAACAAGATGACAAGAGACATAGCCAGAGACTTTTTCCCAGGGCAGAAATGACTATCATGAGGGGGGCATTATTTTAAGGTTTATGGAAGATATCACAGGAAGGTTCTTTACAGAGAGTTGTGGGCGCATGGAATGCACTGCCAGCGGTGGTGGTAGTCTGATGCATTAGGGAGATTTAAATGTCTCTTGGATAGGCACATGGATAAAATGTAAGGTTGTATGTGAGTTTGAATTTAGAGTAGGATAAATGTTTGGCACAACATCGAAGGCTAAAGTGTGTACTGTGCTGTACTGTTCTATGTTCTTAAAATCTAATGAGGATCATACTAAACTGCATATCTCAGTGAAACAAGCAACTTTAAACAACAAAACATTCAATTAATCAAATATTTTCAAATCTTATACTAAACTGCATATATCAGCATAATAAACAGAAAAACATCCAATTCAATCTACATTTTTAAAATGTGATGCAAACTCTCGAACAGTGCATATCTCAGTGTGGTAAACACCTCAGCACATCAAAATCACCATTATTAACAAAGTTCTTTGAACTTGATGCTGATGTTCCCACAGTGTGTATCTCAGTGTGATAAGTACATTGGCACATCAAACTCACAAAGTCAATTAAACTTTTTTTAAAATCTAATGCAGGTCATTTTAAAGTGCATATCTCAGTAAAATTAGCAAATTTGAACCGCAAAATATTCAGTGCAGTCAAACCTCTTAAATTCTAATGTGCATCATTCTAAACTGCATATCTCAATGAGATAAGCAAATTTCAACAGTGAAACATCCAATTCAATCAAATACCTTAAAATCTAATGAGGATCATACTAAAGTGTAAATCTCAGTGAGATAAGCCATTTTGAACGGCAAAATATCAAATTCAATCAAACTTTTTCAAATTTGATGTCGATCATATTAAAGTGCATATTTCAGAAAGGTAGGCACACTGGCACCTCAAAATCTGGAAGTCCATCAAACTTCATGAAATCTGATGGAGATCATACCAAAGTGCATATGTCAGTGAGACAAACAGCTTTGAACAGAAAAATATCCAATTAATTAAAACTCCTTAAAAGCCAATGAGGATCATACTAAAGTCTACATTTTAGTGAGATAAGCAATGTTGAACAGTAAAACATCCAATTCAATTGAAATCTTCGTTACCAAACCAACTTCTTTAAACCTAATACTAATGTGCCCGCTGTGCAAATTAGCACATCAAATCTCTAAATCAATCAAACTTGTTAAAACCTGATTCAGAATGTCCTAATAGGCACAATCAAGTGAAATAACCAATGTTCAACAGCATAACATCCAATTTAATCAAGCATTTTAAAATCTGATGTAAATGCCCCTACAGTGTATGTCTCAGTGAGATAAGCAACATTGAACAGTGAAAAATACAGTGCAATCAAATGTGTTACAATCCGATGAGGATCATAGTAAAGTGGATATCTCTGTGAGAAAAGCTATTTTGAACAGCAAAATATCCAATTCTATAAAACTTTTTAAAACCTGATGTGGATGCTCCTCTAGTCCATATCTCAGTGGGATATACACTTTGCACATCAGAATCTCCAGGTTCATCAAACTTCATAAAATTTGATGTAGATCATACTAAAGTGCATATCTCAATGAAATAACCAAGGCATCCAATTCAGTGTATTTCTCAGTGGGATCAGCACATTGGCATATTAAAATCTCTAACTTAATCAAACTTCTTAAAATATAATGTAGATCATACAAACCTGCACACTCGGTCAGGTAAGCACATTGACACGTCAAAATCTCTTTCTGATGCAGATCATTCTAAAGTGCATGTCTCATCAGATTTAGAACTTTGAAGCGAAAAAACTCCAATTCAGTCAAACTTCTTAACATCTAATGCAGATGCTCCCACAGTGCATATCTGAGTGTGATAAATACATTGGCACACCAAACTTACAAAGTCAATTAAGCTTCTTAAATTCTATTGAGAAACATACTAAACTGCATATCTCAGTGAGATAAGTAACTTTAAACAGCAAAACATTTAAAGCTGTCAAATGTCTTAAAATCTAATGATGATCATACTAAAGTGTAAATCTCGGTGAGATAAGGTATTTTGAACAGCAAAATATCCAATTCAATCAAACTTTTTAAAACTTGACATGAACGTATATCTCAGTAGAATATGCGCTTTGCAAAATCTCTAGGTCCATCAAACTTCTTAAAATTTGATACATACTCATAAACAGTTTCTCTCTCTCACACACACATGCACGCGCAGACACATGTAACTCTACGGGCTGTTTTCATTTGCATAAATGCAATTGCCAATACTATTTTGTTCAAAAAGCACACAATCTAAAAGCAGTCAATTTTTGTGACATTACATTAATTCCTACTTTAGAAGTATACCAGTCTGGCTCAAGATTGGGATACAGGCAGACTCTAACCTCACACCTTTAATGCATTGTCTGAGCTGAGATGTCACTCTTTTTTATAAAACCTTAAGTTGTCTTGAGAATGTGACTGGAAATAAGTTCTGGGATTTACATATTAATGAACCAAAACCTGCAGCCCATTCTAAAAGTTGAAATATTGAACAGGTTTTTCAATATATCATTTCAGTTGCAGCACACTGTGATCTTTTGCTATAAATTCTGTGTCTTATGATCCTGCTCCACCACTACCTGATGAATGAGCAGTGCTCTGAAAGCCAAATAAAGTTGAACTATACCCTGGTGTTGTGTAATTTTGAACTTTATCTTGAAAGAGACAGAGTTACCGTCTCGGCTTCCTTCATAGACTTTGTAACATTGTCTTCATACTTAGTTGCTATCATCTACATAAACTAAATCTCAAAAAGGGTAATCTCAGGGTATCACTCAGATGTGGCAAAACCCACGATCAATGCTGTTATTTTGTCAGTGTCAGTTGGTTTGTAAATTAAATGGGGAAAAAATCTTCTGCTGTCTAATCTTCACTCAACATCTGTAAATATTTGACTTACTTGTGATACTAATTAAGTTAATTACATAGGAAAATGAATGAGAATGGAGAAGGAACACTTCAGCTGTGGAATAGAATATGTGTATATTTAATATTGAAAGTGATTAGCCACAATTCATTAATTTAGTCAGAATCACCCAATTAGCATGCTTAACCATGGTTAATTGTTGGCACTAATATATTATCATTGCTTAATTTAGAGCACAAAATACACACTGATTGTAATTACACTGATTACTGCAGAAAAAATGTTCCGTTACAAACGATAAATATGCGGCAACGCTAAAGCTTATTTGAGGATTCCAACTACGAATGTTAAACAGTACACTCTATTGTTTGATCTGGTTCTGAAAGAAAATTGGCTAGTTAAAGGAAATTGGAAAAAGACACTGACAAGGTGGAGAATGGGCTAAAATATTTAAGAGAATTTGATATGAATGTGAAGCATGCTTCTTGCTTTCTTTCAAAAAAATATTTTATTCAAATTGAATAAAGTTCAACACAATAAAGGTGCAGAGAGATAAAGGCAATTAAAACCAAATTATTAGATTGACAAAGCTACAATTTTTTTAAATCTCCAAGGTATGGAGAATGTAACAGCAAAGAAGTAGCAATGAGCTTGTGTGTAATCATAGCAAACTTCAGCTATTAAATTTAAATAAATAAATGATAATAACATTTTCTAAAGTGTTGAATGCAGTTTCACAGTGATTCACAACCACACACAAATTAAAATGCAAAAATATTAGAAAATGTAATCTATTCTCATTACAATGCTTATTGAAGCCAAAGTTGAGATCCTCAAGTATCAGAGAGCATGCATTGAAGCACAGCAGGCCTGAGGCAACACAGTAACTTAGTGCTTAGCATTTCTGTCTCACAGCATCAGGGACCTATTTTAATTCCACCTTTGGATGGCTGTCTGTTTGCACATTCTCCATGTATCTGCATGGGTTTCCTCCACAGTCTAAAGGTGTGCAGTTTAGGTGGATTGGCCTTGCTAAGTCGTCCAGGGATATGTGTGACAAAGCTGCCACCTTAAAAAGATTATTTTGTCCTGGGTCTTTTTTTGAAGATAGGCTGTAAAAGCAGGGGTACCGAACTAGCTATTGAAAATGACTTAAATAAACAAATTAGGAAACCTTTAGGTTTTTTTTAAAAAAGGTTGAAACAATGGAAATAGCTTGAACTGGAGTGGCCAGCTCTCACAGACCAGGCTTTCTTTTTTTTTAGTTTCAGCAGTCAGAAACTGTTTGGCGTCTCAGAAAAGTTGGAAGCTTCAGTGAATGTTTCCTAGTTGCTGCTTTCTCTGAGATCTCTCTTGATGTTGTTTCCTCCTGGACTGGTTAAGGTTTCCAATTATTAAGTTATTCTAAATTCTTCTTTCTTTCATTTGTATTTTAACTATACTGTTTAAATAAGTTGTGTTTAGCTTAATTTTGAGCAGTTTGACCAGTTGAATCGCATCTGGAGCATCGCATTTCACACCTAGCTTTAAAATAAGAAAATGTTAGGGTCGAGGTGACCTTGTTAAAATATTTTGAGGTGTCTGGTCCATAACAAACTGGGGGTTCTTGTCAAGATTGAAATCTATTGTTTCAAATGGGGTTTAACATTTTCAGACTCAAAGGTGATGAGTGGTAGGTGTGCGTCTTTTGTTTCGGAGTGTTGAATTCAGTTGGTTTAAACAAGATGATGGCTCTTTCAGTCATGAAGAGTTTTTTGGGGATGGAAGAAGTGACTTCAGGGGTTTTACAAAAGTGAGCCAAACAAAGCTGCTGGTATTAGCAGACAAGCTGGAGTTGGGGGTGCCTGGATCTACAACAAAAGACGAGATAATTGTAATAATAGCTCGACATTTAAAATTGCCAAAAATACCACCGAAATCTTTGGAAATGGCTAAAGTTTAATTACAACTGAAGCAGTTTGAATTAGAGGCAAAAGATAAGAAAAGTATGGCCGTGGCACAACAAAAAGGAAGAGAAAAGGAAATGAACAGTTGAAACGATGATTAAAAGCAGAGGGAAGAAAAAGGAAAGGAAGGCCTAGCAGGAGAAAGAAAGAGAAGAAAAGTATTTGAACTTCAGATGGTGGCAATTAGTGAGGAAAGTTGATTTAAAAGGATGGAGGTGGAGGTAGAAGGTAGCCTTGGTGAAGAGGATAGTGATGATGAGCAAACCCATCGTAGACCAAGAGCTGGTGGGGATGTGTTTAAAAATGTCCAAGCATTGCCTAAGTTTGATGAGAAGGATACAGAAGCCTTTTTCATTTAATTTGAGAACGCGGCTAAACAAATGAAGTGGCTGGAGACCATGTGGGTTTGTTGATTCAAAAAAAGGTTAGTTGGCAGAGCTGGTAAGGTATTTGAATTACTGTCAGAGGAACTATCTGGGGAGTATGAAGAGATGAAGAAAGCCATCTTAAGTGCATATAAGCTAGTGCCAGAAGCCTACATACAACATTTAAGGAATCTAATGAGGGAAACTGGTCAAATGTACAGTAAACGTGAAAGGATCAAACAAAGTAATTTTGATGAGTAGATAAAATCATTGAAAATAGATTAAAAATATGATGCTCTTAGAGAGACAATTATTTTGGAGGAGTTCAAAAATTCACTTCCTGGAGTAGTGAGAACCCATGTGGAAGAGCAGAGAGTTAAAATTGCAAGATTAGCAGTTGAAATGGCCAATGATTACGAATCAAACTTTGGCTTCCAACACCAATTTCAATCTGTGAAGAATAGAATTTGGGAAAAAGTGAAATGCTCAGGTGTTAAGGGAAAATATTAATGATTATAAAGACAGTCTATCACAGGGTAAAAAGGAAGCCCATGAAGGGCAAAGAGAAGTTCAAAAGCTCAGCTATTTTAACTGCAATAAAGTAGGCCACATGAAGTTGCAGTGTTGGTGGTTTAGAAAAAGCACTGGAAAGATGGTTGTAGGAAAACAGGATAAACCAGTGAATTGTGTTGAAGTAGTAATGGAAAGCACAGTGGAAGCTAAAACGCTGCAACAGAATGTACAACCTGGTTAGAGGTTAGTTGAGAAGAAAGTGCCAAATCCTCTTAAACAGAGTAGTTTGACCAGTTGCATCACATCTGGAACAGGCACTTTAAAATAAGAAAAAAAGTAGGATCTTGGCTACACTCCTAAATTATTTTGAAGTGGTCTGGTCTGGTCCATAACATATGTGCCTAGGTGGATTAGCCCATTGTAAATGCAGGTTTAAGGGGAAAAGGTAGGGGAGTAGCTCTGGATGGTATGCTCTTCAGAGAGTCACTGCAGATTCAATTGGTCAAATGGCTTGCTTCCTCACTGAAGGATTCTATGATTACTTCTGGTAGTTATAAGACTTAGATTTACAGCTCAATAATCACAACTATATTAAAGGTAAGACATTTAAATAACAACTTCATTGTTATGAGGCTGCAGAAATAATGTCTAGGAATGATGGTGAAGAATATTTAAAGTAAGAATAAAACAACTCACAATCACCTGATGAAGGAGCATCGCTCTGAAAGCTAGTGTGCTTCCAATTAAACCTGTTGGACTATAACCTGGTGTTGTGTGATTTTTAACTTTGTACACCCCAGTCCAACACCAGCATCTCCGAATCATAAAATAAGAATGGCTGAGTCGATGAATTAAGGAGGATTGAAAGCACACAAGGTCAAGATGACTAAATGTGCTTCAGAATATTTGCTGCTGAGGACACCAGTACATGTTGATTGAACTGAATGTTGAATAAGTCCTCAACGTCAATCCACACAGAACATTTTTTGTGTGACATCATAACCCTGATGGCTGATGAAGGTGGTGAGATTTTCTTGCCAGTGGAACTGGATCTATCTTCTTTTAAGGATCGTGAGTCAGCTGATGTGCAACAGAATTCCCACATTAAAAGATGTTCTGCACAAGGCATCTACCCAGAGGAATTTAACTTTCCCAGATGCGATTCAACTGGTCAAACTGCTCAAAATTAAGCTAAACACAACTTATTTAAACAGTATAGTTAAAATACAAATGAAAGAAAGAAGAATTTAGAATAACTTAATAATTGGAAACCTTAACCAGTCCAGGAGGAAACAGCATCAAGAGAGATCTCAGAGAAAGCAGCAACTAGGAAACATTCACTGAAGCTTCCAACTTTTCTGAGACGCCAAACAGTTTCTGACTGCTGAAACTAAAAAAAAAGAAAGCCTGGTCTGTGAGAGCTGGCCACTCCAGTTCAAGCTATTTCCATTGTTTCAACCTTTTTTAAAAAAAACCTAAAGGTTTCCTAATTTGTTTATTTAAGTCATTTTCAATAGCTAGTTCGGTACCCCTGCTTTTACAGCCTATCTTCAAAAAAAGACCCAGGACAAAATAATCTTTTTAAGGTGGCAGCTTTGTCACACATATCCCTGGACGACTTAGCAAGGCCAATCCACCTAAACTGCACACCTTTAGACTGTGGAGGAAACCCATGCAGATACATGGAGAATGTGCAAACAGACAGCCATCCAAAGGTGGAATTAAAATAGGTCCCTGATGCTGTGAGACAGAAATGCTAAGCACTAAGTTACTGTGTTGCCTCAGGCCTGCTGTGCTTCAATGCATGCTCTCTGATACTTGAGGATCTCAACTTTGGCTTCAATAAGCATTGTAATGAGAATAGATTACATTTTCTAATATTTTTGCATTTTAATTTGTGTGTGGTTGTGAATCACTGTGAAACTGCATTCAACACTTTAGAAAATGTTATTATCATTTATTTATTTAAATTTAATAGCTGAAGTTTGCTATGATTACACACAAGCTCATTGCTACTTCTTTGCTGTTACATTCTCCATACCTTGGAGATTTAAAAAAATTCTAGCTTTGTCAATCTAATAATTTGGTTTTAATTGCCTTTATCTCTCTGCACCTTTATTGTGTTGAACTTTATTCAATTTGAATAAAATATTTTTTTGAAAGAAAGCAAGAAGCATGCTTCACATTCATATCAAATTCTCTTAAATATTTTAGCCCATTCTCCACCTTGTCAGTGTCTTTTTCCAATTTCCTTTAACTAGCCAATTTTCTTTCAGAACCAGATCAAACAATAGAGTGTACTGTTTAACATTCGTAGTTGGAATCCTCAAATAAGCTTTAGCGTTGCCGCATATTTATCGTTTGTAACGGAACATTTTTTCTGCAGTAATCAGTGTAATTACAATCAGTGTGTATTTTGTGCTCTAAATTAAGCAATGATAATATATTAGTGCCAACAATTAACCATGGTTAAGCATGCTAATTGGGTGATTCTGACTAAATTAATGAATTGTGGCTAATCACTTTCAATATTAAATATACACATATTCTATTCCACAGCTGAAGTGTTCCTTCTCCATTCTCATTCATTTTCCTATGTAATTAACTTAATTAGTATCACAAGTAAGTCAAATATTTACAGATGTTGAGTGAAGATTAGACAGCAGAAGATTTTTTCCCCATTTAATTTACAAACCAACTGACACTGACAAAATAACAGCATTGATCGTGGGTTTTGCCACATCTGAGTGATACCCTGAGATTACCCTTTTTGAGATTTAGTTTATGTAGATGATAGCAACTAAGTATGAAGACAATGTTACAAAGTCTATGAAGGAAGCCGAGACGGTAACTCTGTCTCTTTCAAGATAAAGTTCAAAATTACACAACACCAGGGTATAGTTCAACTTTATTTGGCTTTCAGAGCACTGCTCATTCATCAGGTAGTGGTGGAGCAGGATCATAAGACACAGAATTTATAGCAAAAGATCACAGTGTGCTGCAACTGAAATGATATATTGAAAAACCTGTTCAATATTTCAACTTTTAGAATGGGCTGCAGGTTTTGGTTCATTAATATGTAAATCCCAGAACTTATTTCCAGTCACATTCTCAAGACAACTTAAGGTTTTATAAAAAAGAGTGACATCTCAGCTCAGACAATGCATTAAAGGTGTGAGGTTAGAGTCTGCCTGTATCCCAATCTTGAGCCAGACTGGTATACTTCTAAAGTAGGAATTAATGTAATGTCACAAAAATTGACTGCTTTTAGATTGTGTGCTTTTTGAACAAAATAGTATTGGCAATTGCATTTATGCAAATGAAAACAGCCCGTAGAGTTACATGTGTGTGCGCGTGCATGTGTGTGTGAGAGAGAGAAACTGTTTGAGTATGTATCAAATTTTAAGAAGTTTGATGGACCTAGAGATTTTGCAAAGCGCATATTCTACTGAGATATACGTTCATGTCAAGTTTTAAAAAGTTTGATTGAATTGGATATTTTGCTGTTCAAAATACCTTATCTCACCGAGATTTACACTTTAGTATGATCATCATTAGATTTTAAGACATTTGACAGCTTTAAATGTTTTGCTGTTTAAAGTTACTTATCTCACTGAGATATGCAGTTTAGTATGTTTCTCAATAGAATTTAAGAAGCTTAATTGACTTTGTAAGTTTGGTGTGCCAATGTATTTATCACACTCAGATATGCACTGTGGGAGCATCTGCATTAGATGTTAAGAAGTTTGACTGAATTGGAGATTTTTCTCTTCGAAGTTCTAAATCTGATGAGACATGCACTTTAGAATGATCTGCATCAGAAAGAAATTTTGACCCGAGTGTGCAGGTTAGTAAGATCTACATTATATTTTAAGAAGTTTGATTAAGTTAGAGATTTTAATATGCCAATGTGCTGATCCCACTGAGAAATACACTGAATTAGATGCCTTGGTTATTTCATTGAGATATGCACTTTAGTATGATCTACATCAAATTTTATGAAGTTTGATGGACCTGGAGATTCTGATGTGCAAAGTGCATATCCCACTGAGATATGTACTAGAGGAGCATCCACATCAGGTTTTAAAAAGTTTTATAGAATTGGATATTTTGCTGTTCAAAATAGCTTTTCTCACAGAGATATCCACTTTACTATGATCCTCATCGGATTGTAACACATTTGATTGCACTGTATTTTTCACTGTTCAATGTTGCTTATCTCACTGAGACATACACTGTAGGGGCATTTACATCAGATTTTAAAATGCTTGATTAAATTGGATGTTATGCTGTTGAACATTGGTTATTTCACTTGATTGTGCCTATTAGGACATTCTGAATCAGGTTTTAACAAGTTTGATTGATTTAGAGATTTGATGTGCTAATGTGCTAATTTGCACAGCGGGCACATTAGTATTGGGTTTAAAGAAGTTGGTTTGGTAACGAAGATTTCAATTGAATTGAATGTTTTACTGTTCAACATTGCTTATCTCACTAAAATGTAGACTTTAGTATGATCCTCATTGGCTTTTAAGAAGTTTTAATTAATTGGATATTTTTCTGTTCAAAGCTGTTTGTCTCACTGACATATGCACTTTGGTATGATCTCCATCAGATTTCATGAAGTTTGATGGACTTCCAGATTTTGAGGTGCCAGTGTGCCTACCTTTCTGAAATATGCACTTTAATATGATCGACATCAAATTTGAAAAAGTTTGATTGAATTTGATATTTTGCCGTTCAAAATGGCTTATGTCACTTTAGTATGATCCTCATTAGATTTTAAGGTATTTGATTGAATTGGATGTTTCACTGTTGAAATTTGCTTATCTCATTGAGATATGCAGTTTAGAATGATGCACATTAGAATTTAAGAGGTTTGACTGCACTGAATATTTTGCGGTTCAAATTTGCTAATTTCACTGAGATATGCACTTTAAAATGACCTGCATTAGATTTTAAAAAAAGTTTAATTGACTTTGTGAGTTTGATGTGCCAATGTACTTATCACACTGAGATACACACTGTGGGAACATCAGCATCAAGTTCAAAGAACTTTGTTAATAATGGTGATTTTGATGTGCTGAGGTGTTTACCACACTGAGATATGCACTGTTCGAGAGTCTGCATCACATTTTAAAAATGTGGATTGACGTTGAGGACTTATTGTACACCCCAGTCCAACACCGGCAGGACCTGTGCAGAAGTGAGGTTGGAGCAGGGAAACTGTTGGGAAGGCAAGTGATTGCTATTTAAGTAGGTGTGTTCTTCAAACTCTGCGGCACATCTGGGAGGGGGAGAGTTACCTGGATACTTTGTTTCAGGAGGCAGGCACGCCCGGAAGATTAAGTAATTCAAATTCAGTAAGTGTTCAGGGACAACAGGGTGTGACTGTAAGTGAGGCAGGTAGGGGGATTCTGAGTTCGGGAGTGGAGGAGCCTCAGCCCCTGACCTTGTCCAATTCTTGCTCCCTGTACGGATGATGGAAAGGGATGACCACAGCAACAAGGTGCAGAAAACCATTCAAGAGGGGGGAGCAAAAAGACAAGTAGTTGTTATAGGAGATTCTATAATTAGGGGGACATATAGTATCCTATGCCAGCCGGATCGGGAGTCTGGCATGGTGTGTTGCCTGCCCGTGCCAAGGTGCAGGATATCTCTGACTTGCTTGAAAGGATATTGGAGCAGGAGGGGGAGGATCCAGTTATTGTGGTCCACGTTGAGACTAACAGCACAGGCAAAGCTAGGATGGAGGACCTTTTTGGGGATTATCAAGCGCCAGGAAGGAAATTGAAGTACAGCTCCTCAAATGTCATAATCTTCGGATTACTGCCTGAGCCACGTGCCAATTGGCGTAGGGATGAGAAAGTTAGGCAAGCAAACACATGGCTAAGGGATTGGTGTGGGAAAGAGGGGCATTGGCATCAGCATCTTTACTCAAATTGACAAGTGTTACAGGCACAATGAAACAGCATTCCCCACAAAAGCCTGGCTCCGATGGGCTACATCCAAGAGTTCTGAGGCAGTTGGCTGAGGAAATAGTGGATGCGTTGGTTGTGATCTTTCAAAAGTCACTGGAGTCAAGGAAAGTCCCAGATGATTGGAAAATTGCTGTTGTAACCCCCTTGTTCAAGAAAGGATCTGGACAAAAGATGGAAAATTATAGGCCAATTTGCTGAACCTCCATTGTTGGTAAAATTCTAGAATCCATCATTAAGGATGAGATTTCTAAATTCTTAGAAGTGCAGGGTTGGATTAGAACAAGTCAGTATGGATTTAGTAAGGGGAGGTTGTGCCTGACAAACCTGTTAGAATTGTTTGAAGAGGTAACAAGTAGGCTAGATGGAAACCAAGTTGATGTTATCTGTCTAGACTTCCAAAAGGCCTTTGATAAGCTCTTCATGGGAGGCTGCTGAGAAAGGTGAGGGCTTTGAGAATTGGCTGTCTGACAGAAGGCAGAGAGTTATTTTTATATAATATAAAGGTTATTAAATATAAAAGGTTATTTTTTTGAATGGCAGCTGGTGACAAGTGGGGTCCCATAGGGTTGTTTTGGGGCTGCAGCTGTTCACTTTATATATTAATGATCTGGATGAAGGGACTGGGAGTATTCTGGTGAAGTTTGCCAATAGTTAGGACAGGCAGGTAGTATTGAGAGGGTGAGGAGGCTGCAGAAAGATTTAGACAGTTTAGGAGAGTTGTCCAGTAAATGGCTGATGAAATTCAACACAAGCAAATGCGAAGTCTTGCACTTTGACAAAAAGAATACAGGCATGGACTATTTTCTAAACGGTGAGAAAATTCATAAAGCCGAAGTACAAAGGGATCTGGGAGTGCTAGTCCAGGATTCTCTAAAGGTTGACTTGCAGGTTGAGTCCATGATGAAGAAAGCAAATGTAATGTTGTTATTTATCTCAAGAGGGTTAGAATATAAAAGCAGTGATGTGTTTCTGAGACTTTATAAAGCTCTAGTTAGGCCCTATTTGGAATACTGCATCCAGTTTTGGGCCCCACACTTCAGGAAGGACATACTGACACTGGACGGTGTCCAGAGGAGATTCACAAAGATGATCCCTGGAGTGGTAGGCCTAACATACGATGAACGGCTGAGGATCCTTGGATTGTATTCATTAGAGTTTAGAAGGTTGAGGGGAAATCTAATAGAAACTTACAAGATAATGCATGGCTTAGAAAGAGTGGATGCTGGGTATTTTCTTCCGTTAGGTGGGGAGACTAGGATCCGTGAGCACAGCCTTAAAATTAGAGGAGGTGCAATTTAGAACAGAAATGAGAAGATATTTCTTCAGCCAGAGAATGGGGGGCCTTTGGAATTCATTGCCAGGGAGCGCAGTGGAGGCTAGGTCGTTAAAAGTCTTTACGGTGAAGATTGATAAATTCTTGATCTCGCAAGGAATTAAGGGCTACAGGGAGAGTGTGGGTAAGTGGATTTGAAATGCTCATCAGCCATGATTAAATGGCGGAATGGACTCAATGGGCCGAATGGCCCATTGCAGTATTATAGGGTTTTATAGTATTATAGGGTTTTTACAGTGATCCGCAATGATTTTCCTCTTGTCTAAAAATAAAAGGTTAATAAGTGGGTATTTTACTTGAGAAGCCTCGGTGTCCAACCAGATTGATTGTGGATCAGACAAGACCCAATCAGCTATGTAACTTAATAGGGAACTTAACTGATATTTCCTAAAATCTGGGAAGTCCAATCCTCCCCTTAATCCTCCCCTTGCCTATGGAAGCTGTAGCATCTTCAGCTTAATGAGGGTCCGTCTATGATTCTAGATAAAGGAACCCAACCAGCCATATAATTTACGTAGTGCCAGCCTCGGCAGCATCAACGGAAGCATTCTCATGTCTTATGGTCCTATCAGTAAAAGATGAGGCTATGTACATTTTATGCAGTATAAATGTCACACTTTGTCTGCAAAAATTTGTTTATTTTTGTAAACTTGTAAAAATGTTAAATTTCTAATAAAAATATGTATAAAAAAAATAAATGTTGCCAGCAGGCTAAATTTGGATGTAAATAAAACAATTTTTGCAGACAAAGTGTGACATTTATACTGCATAAAATGTACATAAAATGTACAAACTCTCAAGTACAAACATTGATATACAATTAAATCTTAAATATACAACAGCCAAAATTTAACAAAAGAAAAATACCGAGAAAGAAAAAAAACAAAACTCAACTAACCAGAGTGTATATTTAAGTCTCTTACATTATTCAAATAAGAGAGAGAGAAAAAAAACAAAAAAAAACAATGGATAACATAGAAATTGGGTAGTGAGATACATGCTCGGAATGTGTTAACATCAAATGTAACAAAACCCGTACTCGTGCGGGATTCCTCTCCTAAGGGACCAGCCAGGTTCGTAATCTCAATTAAATAAGAGCCCTTGTTAGGATAGCCGAAATATCTGTATTTATGTAATTCAAGAAGGGCCGCCATATTTTATAAAATAATTCGGTCTTTCGGTGCACCATATTTGTAAGGACGTCAAGGGGAATACATTCCATAATTAATCTGTGCCAATTTGAAAGTCCAGGGGGACTTTCAAAGCCCTCAGCCACCCAGTTCACCAAAATATTTTTCCTTGCACAGAAAGAGAGAATAGAAAATAGTCTCTTCCCATACATGTCCAGAGAGGGAAAGTTCGAAAAGCCCAAAAGGAGAGATACAGGGTCCACTTTAATTTCCGTTCCTAAAATTTCTATCAGGGTACTTTCTACTTTAGTCC
This sequence comes from Chiloscyllium plagiosum, assembly GCF_037043375.1. NCBI lineage: Eukaryota > Metazoa > Chordata > Chondrichthyes > Orectolobiformes > Hemiscylliidae > Chiloscyllium > Chiloscyllium plagiosum. The sequence goes on from NW_028270144.1 coordinate 51,925,081, forward strand.
AGTATCTACGGATCTTATGACAGGTCCAGAGGCAATGTACAAGAGTGCCCACCTCTATTTTACATTTGGGACACGTTGGAGATGCTCCTGCCTTACATTTTGCCAATCGATCCGGTGCTATATGGGCCCTATGAAGTATCTTCAGCTGGATAGCCTGAGTTCTGTTACAGATGGTGATTCTTCTGGCGTTTTCCCAAATGTCATTCCATGTTTCTATAGAGATTTCTAGTCCCAAATCCTGATCCCATGTTTTAAGCAAATTGTCCATATCTCCCGATACTTCATCATGTAGTAAATGATAAATAGTACTGATGGAGGATACCCCCATTGGTCGTAGTACTCTACATTCTCTATCTGATTTACAAAGATTATCTAATAACGTAGTCTTCTTCTGTATATAGTCTCGATTTTGGAAGTATCGATAGAGGTCTCCATTAGGTAATCCGAATTTCTGACGCAGCTGTTCAAAAGACATCAGGACCCCATCTTCAAATAGGTCCCCTAGACATGAGATACCCCTGGATCTCCAGAGTTTAAAAGTGGCATCTGTAAACCCCAGTTGGAATCCCCATGCTCCCATTATCGACGCATAGGGGGATGTTTTATGTGAGTTGCCCTCATTTTGCCGCCTTATATTCCAAGCTTTAATTGTGTTTAGTATTATAGGGTTTTTACAGTGATCCGTAATGATTTTCCTCTTGTCTAAAAATAAAAGGTTAATAAGTGGGTATTTTACTTGAGAAGCCTCGATGTCCAACCAGATTGATTGTGGATCAGACAAGACCCAATCAGCTATGTAACTTAATAGGGAACTTAACTGATATTTCCTAAAATCTGGGAAGTCCAATCCTCCCCTTGCTTATGGAAGCTGTAGCATCTTCAGCTTAATGAGGGTCCGTCTATGATTCCAGATAAAGGAACCCAACCAGCCATATAATTTACGTAGTGCCAGCCTCGGCAGCATCAACGGAAGCATTCTCATAGGGTATAGGAGACAGGGCAGGACATTCATTTTAATTAGTGCTATTCTACCCAGCCAGGAAATTGGAAGGTCTCCCCATCGCTGGAGGTCCTGCCTTATCCTTTCCAGTAAATGCACAAAGTTAGCCTTGTACAACTGACCAAATGCTGGGGTAATAAAAATGCCTAAATATAAGAAACCCTCCAGGGACCAACGAAAGGGAAAATGGGGTCCACTAAGTGGGGTATCATAGCAAGATCACCCATTGGCATAGCCTCCGATTTTGAGAAATTAATTTTATAGCCTGAGAATGCGCTTAATGTATTAATAACTTGGATTAAGCGAGGTATGGACATCAGAGGATTACTGAGGAATAGAAGAACATCATCTGCATAAAGGGTAATTTTATGTTTACCTGTACCCAATCCTCGGGGCCGTTATATTAGGATCAGCTCGTATAGCTTCTGCTAGTGGTTCAATTATTAGCGTAAATAACAATGGCGAGAGAGGACATCCCTGACGGCAGCCCCTTCCCACACTGAAGCTATCCGAACCTAATCCATTGGTAACCACAATTGCTTTGGGATACAATGTTGAGACCCATTTGGTAAACACCTTTCCAATGCTAAACCTTTCCAATGTGTAAAACAAATATGACCATTCAACCCTATCGAATGCCTTTTCCGCGTCTAATGAAACTACTACTCCTGGTATCTTTCCCTGATGGCAGGCTTGAATCATATTCAAAACCCTGCTAATATTATTGGATGATCTATGGCCCTTAATAAACCCCGTCTGATCCTCCTTTATGATATGTGGCAGTACCCTTTCTAGTCTCAATGCTAATGTTTTAGAAAGGATTTAAAAATCTACATTTAGCAAGGATATTGGTCTGTATGACATACAATCTTCTGGATTCTTTCCTTTTTTAATGATAAGAGAGATATTTGCCTCTTTCAGCAAAGGCGGGAGACAGCCCTGACTATATGCATAGTTATACATGTCCATAAGTGGACCAGCCAATATTTCTGTAAATTCTTTGTAGAATTCAGCTTGAAAGCCATCTGGGCCAGGTGCCTTACCGCTGTGAAGTTGCCTGATTGCGTCAAGTATTTCTTGGACTGTTAGGGGAGCATTTAGGACCGATACCTGTTCCGGAGTTTGGCCCGGAAAGGTCAAATTTTTAAAAAATGATTGCATCCTCCTAGTCCTGTCTTCACAATCCTGCGATTTATATAAATAAGAATAAAATTTTCTAAAGATTGCATTAATCTTTTTATGATTATGAGTCAAAATACCTGTACTTTCCTTGATAGACGTAATAGTTTGAGGGGCCTTTTTTTTCTTTGCAAGAAATGCTAAATATCTACCCAGTTTGTCGCCAACTTCATATAACCTTTGTTTTGCAAATAATATTTCCCTCTTAGCCGTTTGGGTAAGCGTAGTGTTTAGAGCTGTCCTAAGGGCCGTAATCCTTTGCAATTTAATAATAGGTCTATCAGCGTATGCTGTTTCAGCTGTTTTTAAGCGAGTTTCGAGCAGATGCTGTTGTTCTTTCAATTTTTTCTGGGTCGCTGAGTAGATGATCAAACTTCGCGCGTAAGCTTTGATGGTCTCGCATATCATTGATGGGTTGCTAGCCGTACCTAAATTAATTTCTAAAAAAGTTTTAAATTCTTGAGAGAAATATGGAATGCCGAGGGGATGTCCCATTGTTCCTCGCCTTGGTTTCCATATATACAGCAGCGTGGTCGAAAATTGCTATACTAACTATTTTACAGGATGATATGGAATTGTATGACGGGCACCAAGAGCCATCAATTTTGAAAAGGCTTCCGTTATAAATTTAAAGGGGTGTGCCGGGGGGCAGTACAAATTTAAAATCCTGTATTCCTCTCCAGTTATAAGGGCTTTAATCAAAATATATCGTCCAGGTTCGTCTTTTGTCTGATTTAGGATTTTGAAAGGAAAATTCTTCCGAACAAGAATAACAACTCCCCTACTTTTTGAGCGAAAATAAGAAAAAAAGGCCTGATCAAATCCACCCTGTCATAATTTCAAGTGTTCTTTATCCAAGAGGTATGTCTCCTATAGGAGAGCTATATCAAGTCTTTCTTTCTTAAGATTTGATTATATTTTCTTCCTTTTGACTGGCGAATTACTCCCCTTGACATTCCAGGTGCACCACTTAACCGACTGACCAGCCATAATCATCCGGGCAAATCCGAGACCCCTCGGGAGGGGAAACCCTATCCAGAACATCCCGAGCATAGAGCATATAAAATTCACAAAAATAAAGGCTCTCTAATACACTCAAAACAGTATAATAAAAAACTATTTCTAAATAATAAAAAAATATAAAACGTATTTAAATGGAGATTCCCAGGGGGTGTCACTTCCTTTCCAAAGGTCCATCGTATCCTCTCCCAACCAATGCTCCACCCTTGAGCCAGGCGCTCCTCAATAGGATGAGGAGAATTCAGATATATTCCAAAGCTAGAGTTAACAGTGAGCACCCTACCCCCACCCACACCAACACCTGGATATATTTAGTAATGTTAATACCATGTATAAACATATATAACTATAAAATTACAACCTCAACAAATAATAATTAAATATAATAATACAAAATAACAAGGGAAAACAACCCCGCTCCTAGAGACAGAGGTAAAATAGAATAAGGTAACCACCTCCCCCCACCAACATTAACTATACCCCCCGGCTTATATATATATATATATATATATATATATACACACACATACATATATATATATATATACACATATATATACATACCCACATACATACTTAGAATAATAAAAAAAAACCCAAGGGGGGGGGAGAAAATCGTTAAATAGAGAACAAATAAATAAATCCCTCTCCCCACCCTCCAAGATAATATTAAACAGTAAGGTAAGAAAAAAGAAAAAGGGGGGGGATATAAACCGGAGTGGGGGAAAGGCAAACCAACATCCATTATCTCTTACAATTTATCTAAGAGAGTCCAAAAATTCCTTAGGCTTTTCTGGCGATCCGAAGTTATACACGGATCCTTCATAGTAAAAGCGTAGCGTCGCTGGGTAGCGTAAGGAGTACTGAATATTTAAGTCCCTTAAACACTTCTTCGCCTCATTGAATGCCGTCCTCTTTCGGACCAGAGCTGGGGAAAAGTCCTGGAATAACATGATCTTGGATCCTTTATAGATCATGGCTTGGGAATCTTTTCCAAGGTTTCTAGAAGCTTCTAGGAGTATATGCCTCTCCCTATAGCTCTGCAGCCGGAACAGGACCGGGCGGGGGCGCTGGTTCGAGCCGGGCCCGCGTATTGCACCCTGGTAGGCCCATTCCACCCTTATCTGGCCTGATCCAGCCTCCAGATTTAAAAGCTGTGGCAGCCACTGTTCGAGAAACACTGTAAGCTGGCCTTCCTCTTCCCGTTCGGGAAGGCCCAGCAAATGAATATTTTTTCGACAACCTCGATTATCGAGGTCATCAATGTGATTCTCTAAGGTCTGGACTCGCTGTTCAAGAGTCTGGACCCGATCCACTGCCGATTGCGCTTTAGTTTCGGAGGTCGCGGCCTTTAGCTCCGCCCCTCCGACTCGGCGCTCGATTTCTTTAATGTCTCGGTCGTGCTTTTGCAGCGCGGCCGAGAGTGAGTCCCATCGACTTCGGGATTCTTCAATGAAAGCGTCGATCTTCGCATCGAGTTTAGAGATGATTTCTACAAGGCTTGCCACCGCAGGTAAGTCCCCCGGGGTGGCTATGGACGCCTCTGCTGCAGCTGGAGAGGGTGGGGGAGGGGTTCCTGCTTGCTGAGAGCTGCGGGCTCCCTTCCATTTGGTCATCTTTACTAAAGATTAGATTATTTAAATGTAATACTAAGCAACTAATTAAATTAAACAGCTATTTTAAATCATTTGGTGAGTGCGGTGGGGGTGGGTGACCCACTTTACCCAAGTCTTGGGAGGAGCACTATAGACTCAGACTTGCTGGGTTGCTGCCATCTTGGATCCCCGCTGGCAACATTTATAAACCTGACACTGGACATACAGGCATTTGATGTTTGGCATCAATTTTCTCATTCACAATAACAATCAATTCATTTGCAGGCATAGATGCCCAGGGAAATCAACTTTTAAAAAATGTGTTGAGAATATGTTGCTGGAAAGCAAAGCAGGTCAGGCAGCATCTGGGGAGCAAGAAAATCGATGTTTTGGGCCGGAGTCCTTCATCACGAATCATTCCTGATGAAGGACTCCAGCCTGACATGTTGATTTTTCTGCTCCCTGGATGGTGCCTGACCTGCTGTGCTTTTCCAGCAACACATTCTCAACTCTGATCTCCAGCATCTGCAACCTTCACTGTCTTCCTTTTAAAAAATGTGGGCAATCCTGAATCTGCTGCATGTTCTCTGTGTTCAAATTCTCCTGTAACCCTTCCATTGTTCCTCAAATAACCCTCTCCCAACACCAACCACCAACATCTTTATCCAAGTTGACAAGTGTTACAGGCACAATGCAACACCACTCCCTGCAAAAACCTGTCCAAACCACGCACACGTTAACAACTGTACTGCCATTTCTTCACTGTCAGTGAAAATACCGGAAGTCCCTTTACTACCATCACTATACCCTGCAGTGTTCAAAAAGTCAGTTCACCACTAGGAAAGTTAGGGACGGAGCAACAGATGTTGGCTTTGGTAGTTATATGCCTTGAATAAGGAAAATTATTGGACTCAAAGATGTTGAGTTAGCCTTGGGATGTCATTATCATTGTTGAAGATGCAATAATTACTCCTCTGCTGCCTGTTGATTCATCTGCATTTTTGTTGGGTGCCACCTACTTAGTTAATTGTGCTCTTTATTGAAATTATTTTTCATAGAAGCCTCTGGGATATCTTTTATAAACCTACCATGCACTGTTTCTTTATAATTGCTATGTCTACCTACTGCTGTGCACACTCTCTGCTTGGTGGGATCTTTGGCAGCTGACCTCCATAAGTCCATGAAAGCCTAGTGCCTCCGTTTCTGATGATGAGTTGCAATAAATAATAAATATAATAATAAATATCAGGGAGCTTGCTGAGCATGCCACCCATGTCCAATACAAACAGATAACGCTAATGCAAAATATGCATGCTTGCAATATCAACAGACCATGCAGTATCAATGCAGAGAAGTACAAAGTTGACATTTTGTCAGAACTGGGAGAACTTAAGAGATGAATCAAATTTTGCAGGTAAAACAGGTTGGGAAGGAAAGGAACGAATAATTGAGGGAGTCAGTGGTAAGGTGGGTGGTAGGCAAGACAAAATGACAGAGGCAAACATGGTGCAGGCCAAACTGGGAAATGCTGAGATGGCCATAGCATACAATTGGGAGAAGTGCATTATTGGAGCTTGGTAATTTTTATTTTTAATATAAATGTGGAAATTTGTGCTGGACTTCCTAAAAATAAACTTGTGAAATGGGGATGTGAATTCTGATCGTCTTTTGTAATTCAGTTACACACCTACCTGCAACCCATTTCATCCAAAGACTGCACTTCATCCCAAGTCCCCTTTGTATGATCGTGAAGAATCAACTGTTATTGCACAATCGTGTGCACTCGCTGGGTAAACTTGTCTTTATCATTGGATTTGGTGTACTTAAAAGGAATGACTGTTGTTTGCTATCACCATGACTGCCGGAAGCACTCTCAATGCCTGCATTAAATACTGGGACCGTCCATGAACCCAAACAACTCAAAGCCATTTCAACAACTGTGGATCCGAATAAACTGTATTAGAAAAACAGGAATTGTTGGAGAAAATCAGCAGGTCTAGCAATATCTGTGCAGAGGTAGCAGTGACAACACTTTGGCTCCAGTAACTCGTCTTCAATATATTGCGTTCGTTTTCGGCCAGTTTAACACAATCATTCAGGATTGCCAATCGCACCGCGCTGCTGGGAGGGGCACACTCTGCATGTGGGATGAACGACATTCTACACCTGAGGAGGATGCTCCTCATGAGATCCTTTCCCGCTTGTTGGGTGCCGACTTCCGGTTCCAGGCTCACGTCAGTGACGTCATAGCGCTGACGGCAGGAAAACAAGGAAGATGGAAACTGGTGACGACGCTCGGGCCTGCCGTCCTCCTGCTGTGGCGTGCTTCCATTTTTGAGGGGTCCACCATGCAGGAAAATTCTCAAAACAGCCACCAACCAGTTTGCAATCACACAACCGTTAAAATGAATACGTTTTGAGTCTTGAAATGATGTGTGTCTTGAGACCTCAGAAGGAGTAAGTACTCCTGTCCTTACTCACCCTGGGTGCGTTATCTCATATCAGGGCCAAAACGATTTCTCTGATACTTAAACTACGAGCAGTCACCAGGGCAGTTAGGGTGAACAATAAATGCCGGCCTTGTTAATGATGCCAACAATGACGCGTCGAGATTTAATAAAATGCAAATTATTGTTTTAAGAAAACATAAAGTCCACGCTTTGTCCCAATATCACCCTTTTAAATAAAATCAGGCACAAGCATTTATCTTGAAGAGACGTCAATCTCAAATCAAGGGATAGCCGACGACAATGAGAAGGGAGATGAAATTGAGGAATTATTACAACAAGGAAAGACACTATTTGGTCCAAACTGCCTTATTAGCTGTCATAAGGTGTTATCTCATTAGGTCCCCACCTGCTGTTCGTTCTCATATAAAGAGATTTTTTAACACAGTAGGTAATGTCTTGAGTGTCTTGATCACATTAATGGTGGAAGCAGATACAATAGTAACTTCCAAAAAGGAATGTGCATTATAAGCAAAACAATTGCTGGATAATGGGGAAAGAACAGCAGAGTGAATCTGATTGGATAGACCTTTCAAAGAGCTTTCATAGGCACAATAGATTAAAATTAATTCTGAGCTGAATAATTGTATGTCCACTCCAGTAGCAAATTGTGCAACCAAGCAAGTGATTCAGTGGCATTTTCCTGAAGAGCACTGTATCTTATGGTGGTGTAACCTACACAATACTTTTTTTTCTGTTTTAGTTGGCAATTTAAGACTGAAATTCTGGACTTTCTGCTAACATTTTATTACATTTTGAAGTGTTGTGTCATTAATTTAGACAGTTATAGATTGAGGGTAGGCCATCTCTATCATCAGCTGAAAATGTGTTGCTGGAAAAGCGCAGCAGGTCAGGCAGCATCCAAGGAGCAGGAGAATCGACGTTTCGGGCGTGAGCCCTTCTTCAGGAATCCTGAAGAATCCAGCAACACATCTTCAGCTCTGATCTCCAGCATCTGCAGTCCTCACTTTTTCCATCTCTATCATCAGGCTGACTATAAATACTGTGATGTAAGTTAGTTCATTTAAAACAAACTATATAACAAGCTCTATTTATTGCAGATTAAGGTCAAGGACCAAGGTGGAATAATGATATTGTCAGTCTGCAACCGTACTTGCCATCGAGAAAATTCCTAATGCTTTGCCCCTTTTTTCTGGACCTAAAATCATAATGATTGGTTTGAACATTGGCCTCAAGAATTGGTCTTGTAATTTGTAGATGATCCTGCAATAGGAAGTATAATTAATACTGTAGAAAACCAAAGAAGACAAATGGATAGTTGCGACATTTTAAGTACGTGTTTAAAAAATGGCAGGTATAAAATAGAGCATAATGTCAGTTGGAATGAGGTGGTAAATTTCTGGATTATAATTTGTAGTATTAATTGGGAGATCATGGTGTGGAAATATTGCTGGATTAGGAACTGGGTGACTAAGGTGATTCTGTAGGGGCTGGATTCAAACACCACTAGTAACTGGTGAAATTTAAATTTGCAAGATGTATCTGTAACATAAAGCTAGTCTAAGAAATGGTGATCGTGACAGCTGTCACCAAGTGTTGTGAAAGCCCACCCAGTTCATTAATGTCATTTAGGGAAGAGACCTAAATATTATTGACATGCAGAAAGTTGCATCACAGGGGTTTGTGGGTCTTTGTGTATGAGTACAAAACAAGGTCAGTGGGTATTTGGGAAGTCAGATAGACTGGAGTATAAAAATAAGGAGGTCTTGCTAAATCTATGCAAAGCATTGGTCAACTACACCTAAAATATTGTGAACATTTTTCATCTTACCTAAGGAAAGAAATATGGGCACTGGAGACAGTCTACCTAGGTTCACTGTGTTAATTCTGGGTATTGAGAGATTTTCTTAAGAGGAGAGATTGAGTAGTTGGATCTGTTCTCATTGGAGTTGAGAAGAGTGACCTGGTTTCTTGTTGAAACATGTAAGGTTTTGACAGGACTTGACAGGGAAAGGTTCTTTCATGTTGCAGAATAATCTAGAACTAGAGGGCATAATACCCAAATCAGGATGAGGAAAAATTTCTTTTCTGAGGGAAGTGAATAAGTGAAATTATTTCCAACAGAGGACTGTCGGGGATGAATAATTCAGTTTGTTCAAGGCTGAGATAGACGTTTTAATCAGTAAGTGAGTCAAGGGTTATGAGGAACAGGGCCGGGGAATGGAGTTGAGGATTATGGGAAAAGACAGGATCTCATTAAATGATGGAGTGAATGCGTTGGGTCAAGAGGCCTACTGATGCTCCTGCATCCTTTGGTCTTTTTTTGTCTATGTGGCTTTCTGCCCTGCCTGAGTTCACCTGCTATTATTCAGATATTTGATCAGAGCAAAGCATCAACAGTGTTTGGTTAGCAGGTCAATGGTGGAAAAGTTTTCTTGCAGAACATGGAATATTGAAAGACAGGTGTTCAAAACTGGGAAAGATGTGAGTATGAGCATCTCCGAGTGAGGCAAACTCGATTAAACAGTGGAGCATCTGTGAAGTTGCAGGTTTGGTGCTTACATTCCCTTTTGAAGCTGGAGGTATCTGGTCAGACTCAGCAGGTCTGTCTTTTGGTGTGCAGCATAGGGACAAAGCCGAGGTAAGTAACGAAAGCAAATGCTGAAGGTGCTGATATTTTTCTGAGGGTGAAAGTCAGGTCCTTGAAAGGATCAGACTGGCAGTGAGCTGACTGAAGTCAGCAGGCATGTCCTGATGTGCTTGGAGGCAATATGAATGAGCCAGTGTGCTGGCAAACTGTGCCCCAGCCATAATGTGACATGTATGAAGCTGCAAATCAGATATGAGGAGAATTTGTTGGCTTTGAACTTTGGAATGTACCACTCTGCAACACTCAGTCAAAGTCAACTTTTTGGTCTAGAAGACCATCAACTTTCACAATAATTATTGTCTTCCAAATCAGTGTTTGTTTCGGTGTGTATCACACAGAACACAACATAGAACATAGTGCTGCTTAGAACAAACCTTGACAAAACTATTGCTTCTCTCCAGGCTTTCTTTGTATTGGCACAAACGAGTAGGAAATGAGTGTCATTCTCTTCCTCCCCAGCAGCCACTTTGAGGGCAGTGTGTGATAGTGCACATGCATGAAGGATCTGATGGACAGTGCCCTTCTCACCACCAGCCGAACTACATCTTGGTGCATGTTTACAAGTTCTGGCATGAGGCATTCTGTCAAATGACTTTGGCAGTCTGCTAAGGGAATCACCCAACAAGATTAACCCTCTCCTTTTCCCACAGGACCTTGAGGATGATATGTGCTGAGCATTTACTGATGGATTTCTGGTCAACAATGTTCTTCTTTACAAGTTTGTCCATAAAGGACATATTGTACAGAACAGTCTAAATACTTGGAGGCCAGGTCTATTTTTAAAACACTGGGGATAAATAGATCCTCAGGGAGTAGTGACATCTGGTGTTTGCTTGATGCAGTCTCACACAAAGGTAGCCATCAAATTGAGGGCAACATGGGTATGTTCTTCCCCCACTTTTCCTGAATTTTTATAGATGGTGTCATAGTGGACATGCTCCATCATTGACCTCTAGATGAAGTGGAAGATGGCTTGGGTGGCTAGAGAGACGCAGGTTCAGGAAGTAGGGCAGATCTGAGCCACATAGAAGATCACTGAGAATTACTCATGCCTGATAACCAAGATTTTACCCGCAATGGAGTGGTAGCAGTGTTCCCTAACCCCAATTTCTGCCCTGCCTTGACAATACACTCTTCTCAGGTTTTGGTGCAGGTTGCAGCCCTTCCGAACTGTATACACAGCATCTTCTGATAATCTGTCCTGATGGTAAAGGGAGATAAAGGGTCTGTTGGCTCAATTCCCAAAAAATGTTGTCCTCTATCTTGCTTTGATTTAATTTGGCTCCCAGTGCCAGTTCGAATTGGTTGCAGATGCTCATGAGTCTGCGCACACACAGTGGATTGAGCAGAAAATGGGGATGTCATCCATGTACATGTACAGGGAGGCATTGATTCCAGGCTTCTACTGCCTGGAATCATCATCCCTCTCAAACTTGAATCCTTCCTGATTGATTCAATAAAAGCTCTATACAACTCATAAACAATGCAAGAGAGATTGGGCAATCCTACCTGACTTCAGATCTGATCAGGAAGCTTTCTGATTCCCAGCGGTTAATTGTAACTGCACTATAGATGTTGGTGTAGACCAGTTGGATACAATTGCAGATTCCCTCCTCAAAGCTCATTCTGAAGAGCATTTTCTTCATTTACACGTGCAATATCCAGTCAAAGGCCTTCTTCAGGTCTAGGCTGATGCGACAAGTATCCATCTTCCAATCCTGCATGTAGGCACTCAATTCTTGAGGAACGTGAAACTTTCTGAGATCTTCCTGCCTTGTATAGCACATATTTGTTTCGGGTGAATCACCAAATCCAGAATAGACCTGACCCAGTTGGTGATGTACTTAGACAGGATTTCGTAATCTGCATTCCACTACATAACTAGTCTCCAATTTCTAAATTTCTCCTTCTCCCCCTTCTGCTTGCAGATGTGGGTGCTGATGCATTTCCTCGTGGATTCGCAGATGGTACCTGCCCGAAGCATACTTCTGTGCATTTCCAGTAAATCCTGGCCTTTTATGTCCCACAGAGTTGGTAAGCCATTGGTTCCTTTTCAAAGGTCTCAAAGGCCTTTCTCACCTCATCCAGAGAAAACAGCCAGTCCAACCTCTCCTACATGGGCTTTGTGACATTCAATCTAGGATTAAAGGTAATAGACAATAGGCAATAGGTGCAGGAGTAGGCCATTCTGCCCTTCGAACGTGCACCACCTTTCAATATGATCATGGCTGATCATCCTTAATCAGTACCCTGTTCCTGCCTTATTTCCATAACCCTTGATTCCACTATCCTTGAGAGCTTTATCCAACTCTTTCTTAAATGAATCCAGAGACTGGGCCTCCACTGCCCTCTGGGTAGAGCATTCTACACAGCCACCACTCTCTGGATGAAGAGGTTTCTCCTCATCTCTGTCCTAAATGGTCTACCCAGTATTTTTAAGCTGTGTTCTCTGGTTCGGCACTCACCCATCAGCCAATCCTTTAATAATCTTATATGTCTCAATCAGATCCCCTCTCAGTCTTCTAAACTCAAGGGTATACAAGCCCAGTCGCTCCAGTCTTTCAGCTTAAGGTAGTCCCAACAAGGTAGTCACAATTGACCTCGTGAACCTACGCTGCACTCCCTCAATAGCCAGAATGTCTTTCCTCAAATTTGGAGATCAGAACTGCACACAATACTCCAGGTGTGGTCTCACCAGGGCCCTGTACAGCTGCAGAAGAACCTCTTTGCTTCTACACTCAATCCCTCTTGTTATGAAGCCCAGCATGCTATTAGCCTTCTTCACTACATGCTGTACCTGCATGCTTACCTTCATTGACTGGTGTACAAGAACACTGCCCCTTTACCTAAATTGATTCCATTTAGGTAGTAATCTGCCTTCCTGTTCATGCCACCAAAGTGGATAACCATACATTTATCCACATTAAACTGCATCTGCCATGCATCTGACCACTCACCTAACCTGTCCAGGTCACCCTGTAATCTCCTAACATCCTCCTCACATTTCACCCTGCCACCCAGCTTAGTATCATCAGCAAATTTGTTAAGGTTATTACTAATACCATCTTCTATATCATTAATATATATTGTAAAAAGCTGCGGTCCCAGCACTGATCCCTGCAGTACCCCACTGGTCACTGCCTGCCATTCCGAAATGGAGCCGTTTATCACTACACTTTGTTTCCTGTCAGCTAATCAACTTTCAATCCAAGTTAGTACTTTGCCCCCAATACCATGCGCCCTAATTTTGCTCACTAACCTCCTATGTGGGACTTTATCAAAAGCTTTCTGAAAGTCCAGGTACACTACATCTACTGGATCTCCCTCGTCCATCTTCAGAGTTACATCCTCGTACACTATATCCCTATAGTTGACCATTGGAAAAGCCATCGCCAATTTCCTCCTCAATCATCTTCTCTCTGTGACTGAGGTACTCCTCCTGGAATTGCAGGGCAGCTTCCAATCACTGAGGGGCACAACGGGCATGATTTTCACTACATAACAGCTCGATGAGAAAGCCAGAGAAAAGAACTGACACCTGTATTTGGGCTTCTTCGACCTTAAAAAGATCGTTGATGCCATCAACCTGGAAGTATTATGGAGCATCCTTCTCCACTTTTACTGCACAATGAAGTTTGCCATCATCCTACACTTTCTCCACTGCAACATGGAAGTCTTAGAATGACAAATAGCTCTACCATCAACACATTCCCTGTTTGGACTGATGTCAAGCAAGAATGCGTTATCATTCCAACACAGTTCTTGGTCTACTTCGCTGCAACGGTTCACCTCACCGCCGACAAGATCCTCACTGGAATGCAGTTAGACTGCTACAGAAACAGTGGGAGATTATTCTACCTCTGCCATGTTCAAGCCAAAACCAAAGTCACCCCAACCAGTGTCATCAAGCCGTAGTACACAGATGATATTTGTGTATGTTGGAACTCAGCCTTCAGTCTGTCTTTTCTCTTCCGAGTCCAGTTTTGTTTTAGACTCAGTGGACAAACTCCAGACCATGGTCAACACGTTTATAGAGGGATATGAGAGCATGGGTCTCACCCTGAACATCCACAAGACAAAGGTCTTCCACCTACCTGGCTCAGCATTGCGGAGTGAACCCCTGATCATCAAGGTCCACAGGAAGGCCTTAGAGAATGTTGGCCATTTCCAATACGTTGAGAGTGTCCAATACGTTGAGATATTAGTGAAAACATCCAGCACCATTTATAACGTTCCAGCGTGACCTTCTGTTGTCTGAGAGAAAGTGTGTTTGAGGACAACATCAGATTGGTTCCCGCTCTCCTGTATGGCTCTGAGACATGGACTGTTTGCTGTAGACACTAAGGCGCTGGAGCACTATCACCAACACTGCTGCGCACGATTCTACAAATCCACTGGCAAGATAGGTGCGTCAACACCACCTTCCTTGACCAGGCCATCATACCCATCATCAAGGCACTGGCCACCCTTGATTGGCTGCTATGGGCTGGGCACATCATCTGCATGACCGCACAAGACACCCCAAGCAGGCGCTCTACTCCCAGCTCCAAAATGGCAAATGAGCCCCAGGAGGACAGAGGAAATGCTTCAGGGATACCCTCAAGACCTCACTGGATAGTGGAAAGGAATGATGGGTAGACTGTGGTGTTTTGTATCATATCTGGCATAAAAGGATTTCCTGATTCTCAGGATAGAGAATTGAGAGTGTTGTGCTGGAAAAGTACAGCAAGTCAGGCAGCATCCAAGGAGCAGTAGAATCAATGTTTTGGACATAAACCCTTCATCAGGAATGAGGTTTGTGGTCTGTGCATTCAGAGATAAATGGAAGAGGTTTTAGCTGAGAATGCAATAGGGAGATGAAGGTGAGGGAGAAGGAGATAGGTTGGAGAGGCGGGTGGAATGGATAGATGGGAAAGACAATGGACAGGTTAAGAGGGTGGTGCTTGGGACTGGGCTAATGTGTGGGGAGGGGAATGAGGAACTGGTGGAATCTACATTGATCCCGCTTGGTTGCAAGGTTCCAAGGCAGAATATGAGGTGTTCTTCCTCCAGGCGTCGAGTGGTAAGGGTTTGGCAATGGAGGAAGCCCAGGACCTGCATGTCCTTAACGGAGTGGGAGCTGGTGTTGCAGTGTTCAGCCATGGGGCAGTGGGATTGGTTGGTGTAGGTGTCCCAGAGATATTCTCTGAAACGATCCGCAAGGTATCTTCCTGTCTCACTAATGAAGAGGAGACCACATTGGGTGCAATGGATACAGTAAACAACATTTGTGGATGTACAGGCAAATTTCTGTCAGATGTAAAAGGATCCTTTGGGGCCTTGGACGGAGGTGAAGGCAGAGGTGTGGGCACAGGTTTTGCACTTCCTGTGGTGGCAGGGGAAAGTACTGGGACTGGGGTGAAGGCTGGTGGGGTGGTGGCAGGAGAAAGCACTGGGGCTGGGATGAAGGCTGGTAGGGGTGCATGGATCTGACGAGGATCTGGCGGAAGGAATGGTCTCTTCGGAATGCTGGTAGGGGTGGGGAGGGGAATATATCACTCGTGGCGTGGTCTGTTTGTAGATGGCAAAAGTGGGGAAGGATGATGTGATGTATACAGAGGTTGGTGGAGTGGAAGGTGAGGACCAGGGGAGTCTGTCCTTGTTGCGTTGGGAGGGGTGGGGTTCAAGGATGGAGGTGCGGGAAATGGAGGAGATGCACTGGAAGGCATTGTCAATCATGTGGGATGGGAAATTGCGGTCTTTGACGAAGGAGGCCACCTGGGATTTTCTGTGGTAGAACTGGTCATCCTGGGAACTGATGAGGCAGAAGAATTGGGAATAGGGGATGGCCTTTTTACAGGAGGCAGGGTGGGAGGAAGTGTAGTCCAGGTAGCTGTGGGAGTCCGTGAGTTTGTAGCAGATGTCAGTGGTCAGTTGGTCGCTGGAGATGGAGGTGGAGAAATCCAGGAAGGGGATGGAGATATCCACAATGGTCTAGGTGAATTTGATGTTGGGGTGAAAGGTGTTAATGAAGTTGATGAAATATTCAACCTCCTGGAGAACGAGGTAGCACCAATACAGTCATTGATGTAGTGGCGGAAAAGGTGGGGGATGGTGCTGGTGTAGCTGCGGAAGGTGGACTGTTCCACGTAGCCAACAAAGAGGCAGGCAAAGCAGGGGAGTTGTTATTCTTGTACGGAAGAATTTCCCTTTCAAAATCCTAAAGCAGATAAAAGACGAATCTGGACGATATATCTTGATTAAAGCCCTCATAAATGGAGAGGAATTTGGGATTTTAAATTTGTACTGCCCCCCCGGCACACCCCTTTAAATTTATAACAGAAGCCTTTTCAAAATTGATGGCTTTTGATGCCCGTCATATAATTATAGGGGGAGACTTTAATTGTATTATGGATCCGGAAATAGATAGGATTCCCAAGATTACTGCAGGAGTATCTCCCAGATTTAGACAATTGATGGATCTGAACAAAGAATTAGGATTAGTAGATGTATGGAGATGTCTTCATCCACAGGGCAGAGATTTTTCTTTCTACTCTAATCCACATAAATGTCATACCAGAATTGATATGTTTTTTGCCCCCTCGATTTTTTTAAATTCCATATCATCCTGTAAAATAGGTAGTATAGCAATTTCCGACCACGCTGCTATATATATATGGAAACTAAGGCGAGGAACAATGGGACATCCCCTCGGCATTGGCGTATGGACCCCTTCCTAATGAAAGATAGTAAATTTGTAAAGTACTTCTCTCAAGAATTTAAAACTTTTCTAGAGATTAATTCAGGTACGGCTAGCAACCCATCAATGATGTGGGAGACCATCAAAGCTTACACGCGAGGCTTGATCATCTCCTACTCAGCGACCCAGAAAAAATTAAAGGGAGAACAACAGCATCTGCTTGAAGCCCGCTTAAAAGCGGCTGAAACAGCATACACTGATAGACCTTCTATTATTAAATTGCAAAGGATTACAGCTCTTAGGACAGCTCTAAACACTTACGCTTACTCAAACGGCTAAGAGGGAAATATTATTTGCAAAGCAAAGGTTATATGAATATGGCGACAAACCGGGTAGATACTTAGCATTTCTTGCAAAGAAAAAAAAGGAAAGTACGGGTATTTTGACTCATGATCACAAAAAGATTAATGCGATCTTTAGAGAATTTTATTCTGAGTTATATAAATCACAGGATTGTGAAGATAGGACGAAGAGGATGCAGTCATTTTTTAAAAATTTGACTTTTCCAGGCCTAACTCCAGAACAAGTATCGGTCCTAAATGCTCCTCTTACACTCCAAGAAATACTTGATGCAATTAGGCAACTTCAGAATGGTAAGGCGACGGGCCCAGATGGTTTTCAAGCTGAATTCTATAAAGAATTTACAGAAATACTGGCTGGTCCACTTATGGACATGTATAACTATGCATATAGTCAGGGCTGTCTCCCGCCTTCGCTGAAAGAGGCAAATATCTCTCTTATCCTTAAAAAAGGAAAGGACCCAGAAGATTGTACGTCATACAGACCAATATCCTTGCTAAAAGTAGATTTTAAAATCCTCTCTAAAATGTTAGCACTGAGACTAGAAATGATACTGCCACATATTATAAAGGAGGATCAGACGGGGTTTATTAAGGGCCGTAGATCATCCAATAATTTTAGAAGGGCTCAGAATATGATTCAAGCCTGTCATCAGGGAAAGATACCAGGAGTAGTGGTTTCATTAGACGCGGAAAAAGCATTTGATAGGGTCGAATGGTCATATTTGTTTTAGACATTGGAGAGGTTTGGCGTTGGACAGGTGTTTACCAAATGGGTCTCAACATTATATAGTGATCCCGTAGGGGCTGCCATCAGGGATGTCCCCTCTCGCCATTGTTATTTACGCTAATAATTGAACCACTAGCAGAAGCTATACGAGCTGATCCTAATATAATGGCCCCAAGGATTGGTACAGGTAAACATAAAATTACCCTTTATGTTCTTCTATTCCTCAGTAATCCTCTGATGTCCATACCTCACCTAATCCAAGTTATCAATACATTTAGTGCATTCTCAGGCTATAAAATTAATTTTTCAAAATCGGAGGATATGCCAATGGGTGGCCTTGCTATGATACCCCACTTAGCGGACAGATCCCTTTTTCCCTTTCGCTGGTCCCTGGAGGGCTTCTTATATTTAGGCATTTTTATTACTCCAGTATTTGGTCAGTTGTATAAGGCTAATTTTGTGCATTTACTGGAAAGGATAAGGCAGGACCTCCAGCGATGGGGAGACCTTCCAATTTCCTGGTTGGGTAGAATAGCACTAATCAAAATGAATGTCCTGCCCCGTCTCCTATATCCTATGAGAATGCTGAAGAAGCTACAGCTTCCACAGGCAAGGGGTGGATTGGACTTCCCAGACTTTAGGAAATATCAGTTAAGTTCCCTATTAAGTTACATTGGTGATTGGGTTTTGTCTGATCCACAATCAATCTGGTTGGACATCGAGACCTCTCAAGTAAAATACCCACTTATTAACCTTTTATTCTCAGACAAGAGGAAAATCATTACAGATCACTGTAAAAACCCTATAATACTAAATCCAATCAAGGCTTGGAATATAATGTGGCAAAATGAGGGCAATTCACATAAAACATCCCACCGATAGTGGGAGCATGGGGATTTCAACCGGGGTTAACAGATGCCACTTTTAAACTCTGGAGATCCAGGGGTATCTCATGTTTAGGGGATCTATTTAAAGACGGGGTCCTGATGTCTTTTGAACATCAGCTGCGACAGAAATTCGGATTACCCAATGGAGACCTCTTTCGATACTTCCAAATTCGAGATTATATACAGAAGAAGACTACGTTATTAGATAGTCTTTATAAATCCGATAGAGAATGTAGTGTCCTATGACCAGTGGGGGTATCTTCCATCAGTACTATTTATCATTTACTACATGATGAAGTATCGGGAGATTATGGATAATCTGCTTAAAACATGGGATCAGGATTTGGGACTAGAAATCTCTAAAGAAACGTGGAATGATATTTGGGAAAATCTAGAAGAATTACTATCTGTAACAGAACCCAGGCTATCCAGCTGAAGATACTTCATAGGGCCCATATAGCACCGGTTCGATTGGCAAAATTTAAGGCAAGAGCATCTCCAATGTGTTCTAAATGCAAAATAGAGGTGGGCACTCTTGTACATTGCCTATGGACCTGTCATAAGATCCGTAGATATTGGACTGAAGTAGCAAGTACCCTGACAGAAATTTTAGAAACGGAAATTAAAGTGGACCCTGTATCTCTCCTCTTGGGCTTTTTGAACTTTCCTTCCCTGGACACGTACGGGAAGAGACTATTTTCTATTCTTTCTTTCTGTGCAAGGAAAAATATTTTGGTGAACTTGGTGGCTGAGGGCCCCCCTGGACTTTCAAATTGGCACAGATTAATTATGGAATGTATTCCCCTTGACCTCCTTACAAATATGGTGCACCGAAAGACCGAATTATTTTATAAAATATGGCAGCCCTTCTGGAATTACATAAATACAGATATTTCGGCTATCCTAACAAGGGCTTTTATTTAATTGAGATTACAAACCTGGCTGGTCTGGGGCCCCTCGGGGGAGGAATCCCGCACGAATACGGGTTTTATTACATCTGATGTTAACACATTCCGAGCATGTAAGAGACTTAAATATACACTCTGGTTAGTTGTAGGTTAGATTAGTAGATAGTTGAGTTTTGTTTGATTTTTTTTTTCGTGTTTTTTTATTTATTTTTGTTTTGTTTTTTTTGTTAAATTTTGGCTATTGTACATTTGAACTAATTGTGTATCAATGTTTATATCTGAGAGTTTTGTTTATTTTTGTAAACTTGTAAAAATGTTAAATTTCTAATAAAAATATCTATAATAAGGAGATCGAGCGCCGAGTTGGAGGGGTGGAGCTAAAGGCCGCGACCTCCGAAACCACAGCGCAATCGGCCGTGGATCAGGTCCTGACTCTCGAACAGCGAGTCCGGACCTTAGAGAATTACATTGACGACCTCGATAATCGAGGTTGTCGAAAAAATATTTGTTTGCTAGGCCTTCCCGAACGGGAAGAGGAAGGCCAGCTTACAGCATTCCTTGAGCAGTGGCTGCTACAGCTTTTAAATCTGGAAGCTGGATCAGGCCAAGTAAGGGTGGAATGGGCCTACTGGGTCGCAATACGCGGGCCCGGCTCGAACCAGCGCCCACGCCCGGTCCTGTTCCGGCTGCAGAGCTATAGGGAGAGGCAGATACTCCTAGAAGCTTCTAGAAATCTTGGAAAAGACCCCCAAGCTATGACCTATAAAGGATCCAAGATCATGTTATTTCAGGACTTTTCCCCAGCTCTGGTCCGAAAGAGGAAGGCATTCGACGAGGCGACGAAGTGTTTAAGGGACTTAAATATTCAGTACTCCTTACGCTACCCAACGACGCTACGCTTTAACCATGAAGGATCCGTGTATAACTTCGGATCGCCAGAAAAGGCTAAGGAATTCTTGGACTCAGATAAATTGTAAGAGATAATGGATGTTGGTTTGCCTTTCCCCCCGCTTTGGTTTATATCCCCCCCTTTTTATTTTCTTTTTTCTTACCTTACTTTTTAATAGTATCATGGGGGGTGGGGAGAGGGATTGGATTTTCTCACCCCCTTGGGGTTGTTTTTTTTATTATTTTATGTATATATGTGAGTATGTATATATATATATATATATAAAAGCCGGGGGGTTTGGTTAGTATTGGTGGGGGGAGGTGGTTACCTTTCTATTTTACCTCTGTCTTTAGGAGCGGGGTTGTTTTTCCCTTGTTATTTTGTATTATTATGTTTAATTATTATTTGTTGAGGTTGTAATTTTATAGTTATATGTTTATGTATGGTATTAACATTACCAAATATATCCAGGTGTTGGTATGGGTGGGGTAGGGTGCTCACTGTTAACTCTAGCTTTGTATTATATCTGAATTCTCCTCATTTTATTGAGGAGCGCCTGGGTCAAGGGTGGGGCATTGGTTGGGAGAGGATATGATGGACTTTTGGAAAAGAAGTGTAAACCTCTGGGAACAAGGAGGAAAATCTCCACTTAAATATGTTTTATTTTTATTATTTAGAAATAGTTTTTTATTATACTGTTGTGAGTGTATTAGAGAGCCTTTATTTTTGTGAATTTTATATGCTCTATACTCGGGATGTTCTGGATAGGGTTCCCCCTCCCGAGGGGTCTCAGATTTGCCCGGATGATTATGGCTGATCAGTCGGTTAAGTGGTGCACCTGGAATGCCAAGGGGAGTAATTCGCCAGTCAAAAGGAAGAAAATATTATCAAATCTTAAGAAGGAAAGTGTTGATATAGCTCTCCTACAGGAGACACACCTGTCGGATAAAGAACACTTGAAATTACGACAGGGTGGATTTGATCAGGCCTTTTTTTCTTATTTTCGCTCAAAAAGTAGGGGAGTTGTTATTCTTGTTTGGAAGAATTTCCCTTTCAAAATCCTAAATCAGATAAAAGATGAATCTGGACGATATATTTTGATTAAAGCCCTTATAAATGGAGAGGAATATGGGATTTTAAATTTGTACTGCCCCCCGGCACACCCCTTTAAATTTATAACGGAAGCCTTTTCAAAATTGATGGCTTTGGGTGCCCGTCATACAATTATAGGGGAAGACTTTAATAGTATTATGGATCCGGAAATAGATAGGATTCCCAAGAGTACTGCAGGAGTATCTCCCAGATCTAGACAATTGGTGGATCTGAACAAAGAATTAGGATTAGTAGATGTATGGAGATGTCTTCATCCACAGGGCAGAGATTTTTCTTTCTACTCCAATCCACATAAATGTCATACCAGAATTGATATGTTTTTTTCCCCCTCGATTTTTTAAAATTCCATATCATCCTGTAAAATAGGTAGTATAGCAATTTCCGACCACGCTGCTATATATATGGAAACTAAGGCGAGGAACAATGGGACGTCCCCTCGGCATTGGCGTATGGACCCCTTCCTAATGAAAGATAGTAAATTTGTAAAGTACTTCTCTCAAGAATTTAAAACTTTTTTAGAAATTAATTCAGGTACGGCTAGCAACCCATCAATGATGTGGGAGACGATCAAAGCTTACACGCGAGGTTTGATCATCTCCTACTCAGCGACCCAGAAAAAATTGAAGGGAGAACAACAGCGTCTGCTTGAAGCTCGCTTAAAAGCAGCTGAAACAGCATACACTGATAGACCTTCTATTATTAAATTGCAAAGGATTACGGCTCTTAGGACAGCTCTAAACACTACGCTTACTCAAACGGCTAAGAGGGCAATATTATTTGCAAAATAAAGGTTATATGAATATGGCGACAAACCGGGTAGATACTTAGCATTTCTTGCAAAGGAAAAAAAGGCCCCTCAGACTATTACGTCTATCAAGGAAAGTACAGGTATTTTGACTCATGATCTTAAAAAGATTAATGTGATCTTTAGAGAATTTTATTCTGAGTTATATAAATCACAGGATTGTGAAGATAGGACGAAGAGGATGCAGTCATTTTTTAAAAAAATGACCTTTCCGGGCCTAACTCCGGAACAGGTATCAGTCCTAAATGCTCCTCTAACAGTCCAAGAAATAATTGATGCAATTAGGCAACTTCAGAGCAGGAAGGCACCTGGCCCAGATGGTTTTCAAGCTGAATTCTATAAAGAATTCACAGAAATATTGGCTGGTCCACTTATGGACATGTATAACTATGCATATAGTCAGGGCTGTCTCCCGCCTTCGCTGAAAGAGGCAAATATCTCTCTTATCCTTAAAAAAGGAAAGGATCCAGAAGATTGTACGTCATACAGACCAATATCCTTACTAAATGTAGATTTTAAAATCCTTTCTAAAATGTTAGCATTGAGACTAGAAAGGGTACTGCCACATATTATAAAGGAGGATCAGACAGGGTTTATTAAGGGCCGTAGATCATCCAATAATATTAGAAGGGTTTTGAATATGATTCAAGCCTGTCATCAGGGAAAGATACCAGGAGTAGTGGTTTCATTAGACGCGGAAAAGGCATTTGACAGGGTTGAATGGTCATATTTGTTTTACACATTGGAAAGGTTTGGCGTTGGACAGGTGTTTACCAAATGGGTCTTAACATTGTATAATGATGACCAAAGCAGTTGTGGTTACCAATGGATTAGGTTCGGAAAGCTTCAGTGTGGGTAGGGGCTGCCGTCAGGGATGTCCTCTCTCGCCATTGTTATTTACGCTAATAATTGAACCACTAGCAGAAGCTATACGAGCTGATCCTAATATAATGGCCCCAAGGATTGGTACAGGTAAACATAAAATTACCCTTTGTGCAGATGATGTTCTTCTATTCCTCAGTAATCCTCTGATGTCCGTACCTCGCCTAATCCAAGTTATTAATACATTTAGCGTATTCTCAGGCTATAAAATTAATTTTTCAAAATCGGTGGCTATGCCAATGGGTGGCCTTGCTGTGATACCCCACTTAGTGGATGGATCCCTTTTTCCCATTCGTTGGTCCCTGGAGGGCTTCTTATATTTAGGCATTTTTATTACCCCAGTATTTGGTCAGTTGTACTAGGCTAACTTTGTGCATTTACTGGAAAGGATAAGGCAGGACCTCCAGCGATGGGGAGACCTTCCAATTTCCTGGTTGGGTAGAATAGCACTAATTAAAACGAATGTCCTGCCCCGTCTCCTATATCCTATGAGAATGCTTCCGTTGATGCTGCCGAGGTTGGCTCTACGTAAATTATATGGCTGGCTGGGTTCCTTTATCTGGAATCATAGATGGCCCCTCATTAAGCAGAAGAAGCTACAGCTTCCACAGGCAAGGGGAGGATTGGACTTCCCAGACTTTAGGAAATATCAGTTAAGTTCCCTATTAAGTTACATAGCTGATTGGGTCTTGTCTGATCCACAATCAATCTGGTTGGACATCGAGGCCTCTCAAGTAAAATACCCACTTATTAACCTTTTATTTTCAGACAAGAGGAAAATCATTACAGATCACTGTAAAAACCCTATAATACTAAACACAATTAAGGCTTGGAATATAATGCGGCAAAATGAGGGTAATTCACATAAAACATCCCCCGATGCGCCGATAATGGGAGCATGGGGATTCCAACTGGGGTTTACAGATGCCACTTTTAAACTCTGGAAATCCAGGGGTCTCTCATGTCTAGGGGACCTATTTAAAGATGGGGTCCAGATGTCTTTTGAACAGCTGTGTCAGAAATTCGGATTACCTAATGGAGACCTCTTTCGATACTTCCAAATTCGAGACTATATACAGAAGACGACTACATTATTAGATAGTCTTTATAAATCAGATAGAGAATGTAGTGTCCTACGACCAGTGGGGTTATCTTTCGTCAGTACTATTTATCATTTACTACATGATGAAGTATCGGGAGATATGGATAATCTGCTTAAAACATGGGATCAGGATTTGGGACTAGAAATCTCTAAAGAAACGTGGAATGATATTTGGGAAAATGCTAGAAGAATTACTATCTGTAACAGAACCCAGGCTATCCAGCTGAAGATACTTCATAGGGCCCATATAGCACCGGATCGATTGGCAAAATTTAAGGCAGGAGCATCTCCAACGTGTCCCAAATGTAAAATAGAGGTGGGCACTCTTGTACATTGCCTCTGGACCTGTCATAAGATCCGTAGATATTGGACTAAAGTAGCAAGTACCCTGACAGAAATTTTAGGAACAGAAATTAAAGTGGACCCTGTATCTCTCCTTTTGGGCTTTTCAAACTTTCCCTCCCTGGACATGTACGGGAAGAGACTATTTTCTATTCTCTCTTTCTGTGCAAGGAAAAATATTTTGGTGAACTGGGTGGCTGAGGGCTCCCCTGGACTTTCAAATTGGCACAGATTAATTATGGAATGTATTCCTCTTGACATCCTTACAAATATGGTGCACCGAAAGACCGAATTATTTTATAAAATATGGCAGCCCTTCTTGAATTACATAAATACAGATATTTCGGCTATCCTAACAAGGGCTTTTATTAAATTGAGATTACAAACCTTGCTGGTCCTGGGCCCCTTAGGAGAGGAATCCTGCATGAATACGGGTTTTATTACATTTGATGTTAACACATTCCAAGCATGTAAGAGACTTAAATATACACTCTGGTTAGTTGTCGGTTAGATTAGTAGATAGTTGAGTTTTGTTTTTTTTTCCTTTTTCGGTATTTTTTCTTTTGTTAAATTTTGGCTATTGTATATTTGATTTAATTGTATATCAATGTTTGTATTTAAGAGTTTTGTTTATTTTTGTAAACTTGTAAAAATGTTAAATCTCTATTAAAAATATCTATAAAAAAAAGGTATGTAGAGATGAGTTCAGTGGGACCGGAGCTGCCTGAAACAATGGGTCGGCCGGGGAAGTTGTTTTTTGTGAATCTGCATACTTTCCTGGAGTTTGGACAGTTTTTCTCTCTGTCTCTCTCTCTCTGTCTGTCTGTTACTCTCTGTGTCTGTCTGTTTCTCTGTGTCTTTCGCCTTATGACTACCTTTGAGGGTAAAGAAAATTCTTGATATTCCCCTCAACTGTTTCCAAACAGTCCGCTGCAGATTCAAAGAGGGTTCTCCAATCTATGTAATCTATGTACAATTTGAACTCTTTGATGTGTTCTGCAGTTAACAGTTTCTTATTTAGTTTCCACATTCCCTTGCTCACCTGCTGGTCATCCTGTAGGTGACAGTCAGCCAGCAGGAGGCAGTGGTCAGAGAAGAACACCAGGTTCATGTTGGTGGATGACTGGGAATGCTTATGGCAGAAACAGGAGTGGATAGATGTGTCTGACCGTGACCAGGTACATCTATGCTGTGCTCCTTCTGCTGAATACTTCATGTAGCTTGGCGTCTAACCATTTCCATAAGGAATCTTGAAGGGAAATCCAGTTTGAACATAGAACATAGAAGAATACAGCGCAGTACAGGCCCTTTGGCCCTCGATGTTGCGCCGATCCAAGCCCACCTTACCTATACTAACCCACTATCCTCCATATACCTATCCAATGCCCGCTTAAATGCCCATAAAGAGGGAGAGTCCACCACTGCTACTGGCAGGGCATTCCATGAACTTACGACTCGCTGAGTGAAGAACCTACCCCTAACTTCAGTCCTATATCTACCCCCCCTTAATTTAAAGCTATGCCCCCTTGTAATACCCGACTCCATACGCGGGAAAAGGTTCACACTGTCAACCCTATCTAACCCCCTAATCATCTTGTACACCTCAATCAAGTCACCCTTAAACCTTCTTTTCTCTAATGAAAACAGCCCCAAGTGTCTCAGTCTTTCCTCATACGATCTTCCTTCCATACCAGGCAACATCCTGGTAAACCTCCTCTGCACCCGTTCCAGTGCCTCCACATCCTTCCTATAGTATGGCGACCAAAACTGCACACAATATTCCAGATGCGGCCGCACCAGAGTCTTATACAACTGCATCATGACCTCAGGACTCCGGAACTCAATTCCTCTACCAATAAAAGCCAGTACGCCATATGCCTTCCTCACCGCACTATTCACCTGGGTGGCAACTTTCAGAGATCTGTGTACATGGACACCAAGATCCCTCTGCTCATCCACACTACCAAGTATCCGACCATTAGCCCAGTACCCCATCTTTTTGTTATTCTTCCCAAAGTGAATCACCTCACACTTAGCTACATTGAATTCCATTTGCCACCTTTCTGCCCAGCTCTGCAGCTTCTCTATATCCTGCTGTAACCTGCCACATCCTTCCTCACTGTCAACAACTCCTCCGACTTTCGTATCATCCGCAAACTTGCTCACCCAACCTTCTAACCCCTCTTCCAGGTCATTTATAAAAATGACAAACAGCAATGGTCCCAACACAGATCCTTGCGGAACACCGCTAGTGACGGCACTCCATGAAGAAACTTTGCCATCAACTACTACCCTCTGTCTTCTTCCATCCAGCCAATTCCTAATCCAAACCTCCAACTCACCCTCAATGCCATATCTCCGTATTTTCTGCAGTAGCCTACCATGGGGAACCTTATCAAACGCCTTACTAAAATCCATATATACCACATCTACCGCTTTCCCCTCATCAACCTCCTTCGTCACCTTTTCAAAGAATTCAATAAGGTTTGTGAGGCACGACCTGCCCTTCACAAAACCATGCTGACTATCCTCGATCACATTATTCCTATCCAGATGTGCATAAATCCTATCCCTTACAATTCTCTCTAAGACTTTGCCCACAACAGAAGTGAGACTCACCGGCCTATAGTTACTAGGGTTATCCCTACTCCCCTTTTTGAACAAGGGAACCACATTTGCAATCCTCCAGTCTTCTGGCACTACTCCTGTAGACAAAGAGGACATAAAAATCAAGGCCAATGGCTCTGCAATCTCCTCCCTTGCTTCCCAGAGAATCCTAGGATAAATGCCATCAGGCCCAGAGGAATTATCTATTTTCACCTTTTCCAGGATTTCCAACACCTCTTCTCTACATACCTCAAAGTCATCCATTCTACTTACTTGTGACTCAGTATTCACATCGACGACAATGCCCTGTTCCTGAGTAAATACTGAAGAAAAGTATTCATTCAGTGTCTCCCCAATCTCTTCCGCCTCCACACGCAACTTCCCACTACTATCCTTGACTGGACCTATTCCTACCCTAGTCATTCTTTTATTCCTAACATACCTATAGAAAGCCTTAGGGTTTTCCCTAATCCTACCGACTAAGGACCTTTCATGTCCCCTCCTTGCTGCTCTTAGCTCTCTCTTCAGGTCCTTCCTGGCTACCCTAACACTCTCAATCGCCCCAATTGAACCTTCACGTCTCATCTTGAGATAGGCCGCCCTCTTCCATTTAACAAGGGATTCCAATTCCTTATTAAACCACGGCTCCCTCGCACGGCCCTTTCCTCCCTGCCTGACAGGTACATAATTATTAAGGACACTCAATAGTTGCTCCTTGAACAAGCTCCACATATCATTTACACTCTTGCCTTGGAGTCTACTTTTCCAAGCCACACATCCTAAGTCATGCCTCACCGCATCATAATTTCCCTGACCCCAGCTATAACTCTTGCCCTGTAGTACACACTTATCCCTCTCCATCACGAGTGTAAAAATCACCGAATTATGGTCACTATCCCCAAAGTGCTCACCTACCTCTAATTCTAACACCTGGCCTGGTTCGTTACCCAGAACCAAATCCAGTATGGCCTCACCTCTTGTTGGCCTGTCTACATATTGTGTCAGGAAACTCTCCTGCACACATTGAACAAACACTGACCCGTCTAACGAACTTGAGCTATAGCTTTCCCAATCAATATCAGGAAAGTTAAAGTCCCCCATAACAACCACCCTATTACTGTCACTCATCTCCTGAATCACCTTCCCTATCCTTTCTTCAATGATTCTAGGACTATTAGGAGGCCTGTAAAAGACTCCTAACAGGGTGACCTCACCTTTCCTATTCCAAACCTCAGCCCAAACTACCTCAGATGGCAATTCCTCATCCATCGTCCTTTCCACCACTGTAATACTATCTTTGACAAGCAATGCCACACCTCCCCCTCTTTTACCCCCACCTCTGACCCTACTAAAACATTTAAATCCTGGAACCTGCAACAGCCAATCCTGTCCCTGTTCTAGCCATGTCTCCGTAATAGCCACAACATCGAAGTCCCAGGTACCAACCCACGCTGCAAGTTCACCTACCTTATTTCGTATACTTCTTGCATTGAAGTATACACACTTCAAGCCACTTTCCTGTTTACAGGCACCCTCCTTTGAAATTGATGCCATGTTCCTAACCTCCCTACACTCCAGGCCCTGCACCCTGAAGCTACAATCTGGGTTCCCATGTTGTCAGTCCCTCCTGCTTGTTCAGCTACATAGATGTCCCCCACTCATTTAACACCAACATAAATTTCCTCTGCATCTGAAAATAACAAAGCTTTTTCCTCAACTCTATACCCATCAAACACTCCAGCCACAGGACAACAAGGGGTAACTGAAAATGTAGAATACTGACCCAATCAAACACTTCTACAACTGGGGGTAAAATAAAAGATCCCTTAGTCTTTTCAGAGTTCAAAATGATAATAAGGACAAATAAAACAGCCTACGCTTTGGCACCATACCAAATCAAAAGGTCAAATAGAAACTTATGCAACAGAACCAAAACTTACTAGATTAAAAACCCATTTCCAATGAGATGATGTACTCAGCCCTTCACAGTACCTATCAGTCTTGGAAGGTCCCAGCTGTGCCAGTGAGCACCAGGTGCTTCCCAGGGAAATGTGAATGCAGATTTAACTGTGAAGGAGGCGTAGAGAGTGTGGAAACATGAGCCCTTCCATGGCCCACTGATTAGACCTCTTGATTGTCATCTTGGCAAGGCACAGGAGCAGAGCCATGAGAAGGCCATTAGAATTTCTGCTCCTCCTTCATCAGGCATTAGATTGAAGTGCAGCGAAAGTTCAGCAGCTGACACTTCAAAAAACTAAAATGAAGCTTCAAAAGACAGGTGTTATGAAGCAGAGGTCAACCCCATCCCTCATAACTAAAACCAAAACACCCAGAGAGGCTCATTTTGCCTCATAATCAGTTAAAAGAAATCTGAAAAGTGTATAACCTTCCTCTCGGCCCCCAATCTGTTATAAAGGCATCAGTAAATGAAATGAAATCCTCATGCTCACTCCACAATCAACAAGTAACAAATTGTTTACCTAATCAGAACATAGAACATAGAATAATACAGCACAGAACAGACCCTTCGGCCCACGATGTTGTGCCGAACATTTATCCTTGCTTAAGCACCCATCCATGTACCTATCCTATTGCTGCTTAAAGGTCACCAATGATTCTGACTCTGCCACTCCGACAGGCAGCCCATTCCGTGCCCCCACCACTCTCTGGGTAAAGAACCTACCTCTGACATCCCCCCTATACCTTCCACCCTTCACCTTAAATTTATGTCCCCTTGTAACACTCTGATGTACCCGGGGAAAAAGTTTCTGACTGTTTACTCTATCTATTCCTCTGATCATCTAATAAATCTCCATCAAGTCACCCCTCAGCCTTCGCCGTTCCAATGAGAAAAGGCCTAGCACTCTCAACCTATCCTCGTACGACCTATTCTCCATTCCAGGCAACATCCTGCACCCTCTCCAAAGCTTCCACATCTTTCCTAAAGTGAGGCGACCAGAACTGCACACAGTACTCCAAATGTGGCCTAACCAAGGTCCTGTATAGCTGCAACATCACTTCACGACTCTTGAATTCAACGCTAATACACCATAGGCCTTCTTACAAGCTCTATCCACCTGAGTGGCAACTTTCAAAGATCTATGAACATAGACCCCAAGATCCCTCTGCTCCTCCACCTTATTATGAACCCTACCGTTAACCCTGTGTTCCGCACTCTTATTTGTCCTTCCAAAATGGACAACCTCACACTTGACAGGGTTGAACTCCATCTGCCACTCCACAGCCTAGCTCTGCATCATATCTAAGTCTCTTTGCAGCCGACAACAGTCCTCCTCACTATCCACAACTCCACCAATCTTCGTATTATCTGCAAATTTACTGACCCTCCCTTCGACTCCCTCTTCCAAGTCATTAATAAAAATTACAAACAGCAGAGGACCCAGAACTACCCTGCGGAACTCCACTTGTAACTGGGCTCCAGGTTGAATATTTACCATCTACCACCACTCTCTGGCTTTGACTGGTTAGCCAGTTTTCTATCCAACTGGCCAAATTTCCCTCTATCCCATGCCTCCTGACTTTCCGCATGGGGAACCTTATCAAATGCCTTACTAAAATCCACGTATACTACATCCACTGCTCTACCCTCATCCACATGCTTGGTCACCTCCTCAAAGAATTCAATAAGACTTGTAAGGCAAGATCTACCCCTCACAAATCTGTGCTGGCTGTCCCTAATCAAGCAGTGTCTTTCCAGATACTTATAAATCCTATCCCTCAATACCCTTTCCATTACTTTGCCTACCACCGAAGTAAGACTAACTGGCCTGTAATTCTCGGGGTTATCCCTATTCCCTTTTTTGAACAGGGGCACAACATTCGCCACTCTCCAGTCCCCTGTTACCACCCCTGTTGACAGTGAAGATGAAAAGATCATTGCCAACGGCTCTGCAATTTCCTCTCTTGCTTCCCACATAATCCTAGGATATATCCCGTCAGGCCCGGGGGATTTGTCTATCCTCAAGTTTTTCAAAGTGCCCAACACATCTTCCTTCCTAACAAGTATCTCTTCCAGCTTACCAGTCCGTTTCACACTCTCCTCTTCAACAATATGGTCCCTCTCATTTGTAAATACTGAAGAAAAGTACGCATTCAAGACCTCTCCTATCTCTTCCGACTCAATACACAGTCTCCCACTACTGTCCTTGATCGGACCTACCCTCGTTCTCGTCATTCTCATGTTTCTCACATATGCATAAAATACCTTGGGGTTATCCTACCCGCCAAAGATTTTTCATGCCCTCTCTTAGCTCTCCTAATCCCTTTCTTCAGCTCCCTTCTGGCTATCCTGTATCCCTCCAATGCTCTGTCTGAACCTTGTTTCCTCAACCTTATGAGAGCCTCGTTCTTCCTCTTTACAAGACATTCAACCTCCCTCGTCAACCAAGGTTCCCTCACACGACCATCTCTTTCCTGCCTGACAGGTACATACATATCAAGGACACGTCGTATCTGTTCCTTGAAAAAGTTCCACATTTCCACGACATCCTTCCCTGATAGCCTATGCTCCCAATTTATGCTCCTCAGATCCTGTCTTACAGCATCGTATTTACCCTTCCCCCAATTGTAAAACCTACCCTGTTGCACGCACCTATCTCTCTCCATAACCAAGGTGAAAGTCACAGAATTGTGGTCATCATCACCAAAATGTTCACCCACTAACAAGCCCATCACTTGTCCCAGTTCGTTACCAAGTACCAAATCCAATATGGCCTCCCCTCTGGTCGGACAATCTACATACTGAGTTAATTCCAACAGTGAACAAATTAACAACCACTAACAAACTGAATAATTTCCCTTTAGCAACTAACTATTCCTGAACAAAACAAAATTTTAATGGTATGATGTTCTAATAAATACAATAAAATATTAGAACTTAGTCTCTCAAAATTACAGCCAGGAAATATCTTCTCGAAGCTCTGCATCCTCTCTGCTAATCTTCCAAATCCTCCCCCTTCAAATTCTTGCATCAGGAAGGCCTCTCCCTGTTGAATTCTTGTGTCAGATCTTTTGTCAGGAATATTAGCTAAGAGTGCTGCGAGACCTTTATTATCTCAATGGTGTTGTCTCTGAGAGCTGAAAGTTGTTATCTCATGGCAGTTGGCTCTCACTGATTTTCCAAATGCCTTCATCTTTTATACCATGATGACCTATCAATATTTTTACAGTTGGTTTGGTTCCAGGTTGTCAAAATGATTAGATTTAAATTTAATAGTTTGTTGGTCGCTAAGTGCTTTGTTTAAATTGATTGGCTAAGTTTGAAAAGACTTGTTGTCTTGGTAAAAGGGCTGCTTGGCTGTTCAATACAAAAGGTTTCAAATTGGGCTCTGTCTGTACACCTGCACTTTAAGCAGACATTCATTTTAACTCAAAGCACCGAGAAAACACCACCTTTTAAAGGGATCATGCAATGCTTTCCCCCATTTTACAATGTTACACACACCAACTTGCCAACAAAGGCAATTCCTGGAAGAAGAGCCAAAAATTAGGGAACTCCAAGAACAGGAGCATGTCAGAAGAAATACATCTTCAGAGTACACCATCTTGGAGGATACTCAATGCAAATGTAAGGTGAAAGGTTGCTATTTGAATGTGAAGGCACATGACCCCACACTTTCCAACGTTGCACTCCATCTGTCACTTCTCTGCCCCCTCTCTCCACTTGTCCAAATCCTTTTGTAGCCTCCCCACCTCCTCAATCTACCTGTCCCTCTCTCTATCTTGATATAATCTGCAAACTTAGCTAGGTGCCCTCAGTTCTTTCATCTGGAATGTTAATGCCTGATGTGAAAAGTTGTGGTACCAACACTGAGCCTTGCAAAACACCACTTGTCACCAGGTGCCACCCTGAGGAGGAGCTTTTATCCCCAGTTTCTGCTTTCTGTCAGACAGCCAGGCTTCTATCTAGGCCAGCACCATGGGCCCTTTCTCAGTAGCGTCCTTTGTGCCACCTTGTCAAAGGTTTCTTGAAGCCCAAGTAGGTAAAGACCTTTGGTTCTCCTTGGTCTAGTCTGTGCATTACTTATTCAAAGAATTGTAGCAGACTTGTCAGGCAAGACCTATGTTTGATGAGACCATGCTGCCTCAGCCCTATTTTAGCGTACACTTGCAAAGCTTTTGATTTTTCCAGACCTCTTGTCAGCAAGGCAGCATATGCAAACAGTTTGGATCTGTGACAGACCTGCGGAGTGAGAGTGTGCACTCGCAGTTCAAAAAGAATGGACAGACACCTTCGAGCTGGAATTGAACCAGTGACCTAAGGATGACAGATTTGCAACACATTGTTGCTCTAACAGGGAGAGAGTGAGGTCTGCAGATGCTAGAGATCAGAGTTGAGAATGTGTTGCTGGAAAAGCACAGCAGGTCAGGCAGCATCCGAGGAGCAGGAAAATCGACGTTTTGGGTTGGAACTCTGGCCCAAAATGTCGATTTTGCTGCTCCTTGGATGCTGCCTGACCTGCTGTGCTTTTCCAGCAACACACTCACAAACCCTTGCCATTCTAACCGCTAAGAACTTTCTCTGTCTTCCTTTTTCCTCTCTCTCTCTGTTAAACTTCTAACCCCATTTTCCCCGACTATAATTTAAGTTTTTCTAACTCTACTACACTTGTCTGTTTCTCTGACACCCCTAAATGCTTGAGTAACTCTCTTCCAATTTCATCTTTTACTTTTATCCTTGGTTAAATCCTAATCTAATGGCTATGCTAATTCTAAAAGTATGGTGCTTTTCTGTCCTTTCAAACTTTCTTGGCAAGTTCGGGCATCTTCAAACCCCAGAATCTCTTCAGTAATTTTAAGAACCATATCTCTCACTTTTAATTTAACCAACCCTAAGTAAGCAATATTAAACAGATTGTCTCACCTATGTTTTACATTAATTTTCAAAACCCTACAGTGGTTATCGTCTCCAGTGTCTATCTTCCTCTGGCTGGAGATCGCCCTGAGTCATCTTCAGTCTTTTGCTGCAAAGATGGATGAACAGAAGTGTAGCATTCACCTATGTAAGAATAAGTTGGAGTGCCAACTCAACACTGGGGAAGTAACAGTGGGTGTGTTTGACAGTGTGTCAGTTCCAGGACTATAGTTTGTTCTTGGGAACAATTTAGCAGGAATCAAGATGGGAGTGACACCCCTTGTTATGCAGATGCCAAAGGAAGACCAGGAAACTGAGGAGTTAAAAGAAAAATAGCCTAGAATTTTCCCAGATTGTGTAGGAGCAAGATCTCACTACCATAAATCACAGTGCAAAGTAAAAATTAAAGTGAAAGATGAAGGAGTTGAGGTTCAGTTAGCAGACACCATGTTTGACGTAATGTGCAAGAGAAACCTGAACAGGTAGAGGGTCAGGCAGAAGTGTATAGCCCTAAAAGACAAATGGACTTACAATAGAAAGACTAGACATTAAAAGATATATATGTTGATGCATACTCAGAAAAGGTGTCAAGAGAATATTCCTGAGGGTTATTATTTTAAAGATAGAATCCTAAGATGAAAATGGAGACCTTGGCAGGTTAGTGCAGAGGAGAAATGGGCAGAAGTGCACCAGTTTATGCTTCTGGTAGTGTACAAACTGGAAGTCTTACATGTAGCACATGAATTTCCAGTAGGAGGTGTATGGAAGACTTAGGCTAAGATACAAAAGCATTTCTATTGGCCAGGAATGCACAAGGATGTGATTAACTTTTGCTGTACATGTCATGCATGCCAAATGGTAGGTAGCAGTAAGAAAACCAGCACCTTTGTTGCCAATTCCCACATTTGAAGAAACTTTCACGCAGGTTATGATTGACTGTGTCAGTCCCCTCCTCAAAACTAGTGGGAACTAGTACTTGCTAACCATAAGGGATATGTCTTCCATATTTACAGAGGCAATTGCTTAATGGGGCAAGTTTGTTCCCAAGAACAGACTATAGTCCTGGAACTGACACACTGTCAAACACACCCACTGTTACTTTCCCAGTGTTGAGTTGGCACTCCAACTTATTCTTACATAGGCACAAAGTGTGGTAGAGGAGTTAGTCAATTTCTTCATGCATATGGACTACCCAGAGAAATTCAGTCAGACTAAGGGTTTAATTTTACTGCTAGGCTGTTTAAGGAAATCATGGATAGCTTAGGCAGACAGCTCTTTAAATCAAGTGCATATCATCCTGAATACCAGGGAGCTTTGGAAAGGTGGCATCAGACACAGAAGATCATGTTAAGAGCATACTGTCAGGATTTTCCGAATCATTGGGATAAAAGTATCTCATATGTATTCGAGTCATAGAGATGTACAGCATGGAAACAGGCTCTTCAGTCCAACCTGTCCATGCCGACCAGATATCCCAACCCAATCTAGTACCACTTGCCAGCACCCGGCCCATATCCCTCCAAACCCTTCCTATTCATATACCCATCCAAATGCCTCTTAAATGTTGCAAGTGTACCAGCCTCTACCACATTCTCTGGCAGCTCATTCCATACACATACCAACCATGAAAATGTTGCCCCTTAGGTCTCTTTTATATCTTTCTTCTCTCACCATAAACCTATGTCCTCTAGTTCTGGACTCCCCGACCCCAGGGAAAAGACTTTCTCTATTTATCCTATCCATGCCCCTCATAATTTTGTAAACCTCTATAAGGTCACCCCTCAGCCTTCAACGCACCAGGGAAAACAGCCCCAGCCTGTTCAGCCTCTCCCTGTAGCTCAGATCCTCCAACCCTGGCAACATCCTTGTAAATCTTTTCTGAACCCTTTCAAGTTTCACAACATATTTCTGAAAAGAAGGAGACCAGAATTGCACGCAATATTCCAACAGTGGCCTAACCAATGTCCTATACAGCTACAACATGACCTCCCAACTCCTGTACTCAATACTCTGACCAATAAAGGAAAGTATACCAAACGCCTTCTTCACTATCCCATCTACCTGTGACTCCACTTTCAAGGAGCTATGAACCTGTACTCCAAGGTCTCTTTGTTCAGCAACACTCCCTAGGACCTTACCATTAAGTGTATAAGTCCTGGTAAGATTTGCTTTCCCAAAATGCAGCACCTCGCATTTATCTGATTTAAACTCCATCTGCCACTTCTCAGCCCGTTGGCCCATCTGGTCCAGATCCTGTTGTAATCTGAGATAACCCTCTTCGCTGTCCACTACACGTCCAATTTTGGTGTCATCTACAAACTTACTCGCATCCAAATCATTTATGTAAATGACAAAAAGTAGAGGGCCTAGCACCAATCCTTGTCACAGGCCTTCAGTCTGAAAAACAACCCTCCACCACCACACTTTGTCTTCTACCTTTGAGCTAGTTCTGTGTCCAAAAGGCTAGTTCTCCCTATATTCCATGAGATCTAACCTTGCTAAACAGTCTTCCATGGGGAACCTTGTCAAACGCCTTACCCAAGTCCATATAGATCACATCTACTGCTTTGCCCTCATCAATCTTCTTTGTTACTTCTTCAAAAAACTCAATCAAGTTTGTGAGACATGATTTCCCACGCACAAAGCCATGTTGACTATCCCGAATCAGTCCTTGCCTTTCCAAATACATGTACATCCTGTCCCTCAGGATTCCCTCCAACAACTTGCCCACCACTGAGGTCAGGCTCACCGGTCTATAGTTCCCTGGCTTATCTTTACTGCCCTTCTTAAACAGTGGCACCACGTATGCTTGATCCAAACTGCTAAATCACCCTCAATCTCATGCTTCCATATTTTGTGCAATAGCCTACCGTGGGTAACCTTATAAAACACCTTACTGAAATCCATATATACCACGTCAACCGTTTTACCCTTATCCACTTGTTTGGTCACCTTCTCAAAGAACTCAATAAAATTTGTGAGGCACAACCTAGCCTTCACAAAACCATGTTGACTATCCTGAATCAACTTATTCTTTTCTAGATGATTATAGATCCCATATCTTGTAACGCTTTCCAATGCATTACTCACAACTAAAGTAAGGCTCACTGGTCTATAATTACCAGGACTGTCTCTACTCCCCTTCTTGGACAAAGGAACAACTATTTTACTATTCTCCAGGCTTCTGGCACTTTTCCTGTCAACAATGATGACATAAAGATTGCCAAAGGCTCGGCAATCTCCTCCCTGGCTTCCCAGAGAATCCTAGGATAAATCCCATCTGGCCCAGGGGATTTATCTATTTTTACACTTGCCAGAATTGCTAACACCTCCTCCTTATGAACCTCAAACTCATTTAGTCTATTAGCCTGTCTCTCAGTATTCTCCTCGACAGCATTGTCTTTGTCTCGTTGAAAAAAATCTTCATTTAGCGTTTCCACTATCTCCTCTGACTCCACACACAGCTTCCCACTACTATCCTTGATTGGCGCTAATCTTACTCTAGTCATTCTTTTATTCCTGATTTATCTATAATCAAACAGATTGTACCATTTGATCTTTACGGGACTCGCTAAAGATCACTACGTTTTCCAGATAGACTGCTCAGTTTGTTAACCCAGCCACAACTCTGTTCATGAGTCTTTGGAATGTGGCCAATGCATTCTTCATTCCAAAGGGCATCACTTTGAATTGATATAGCCCTTTTGGGGTAACAAATGCAGAAATTTCTTTAACTTCCTCTAATAAAGTTACATGCCAATAATCACTCAGTCAGTCCAACTTTTGATGTTACTGACTTGTCCAACATTCTTGACAACTTTTTTGATGCAACACTAGTAGTCTAGCCAACTTTAAGGGTTTTAAATGGTCATTGGGTAGGCATACAGATGAGAATAGATTAGTGTAGGTTGGATGGGTTTTAGATTGGTTTCACAGATTGGCACAACATCGAGGGCAGAAGGGCCTACACGGTGCTGTAATGTTTTATATTCTATTAAGAGAAGCAAAACTTAAAGAAAACAGAATTTGCAAAAGCAGAGCTGAGGTTCTTGGGACATAACATCAGTTATGGAAAGTTGACCTCAAGGAACACAAAGACAAAGGCTATCAAGGAATTTCCAAGACCAACCTCAAAGAAAGAGGTGCTTCGATTTTTGGGACTAAGCAGATTCCACCGGACGTTTGTTTCCAATGTCAGCAGCGTCCTGGCATTGTCAATAGGTTTACTGAAGAAGGACACAAAATTTCGGTGGACAGAAGAATGCCAGGAGGCATTTGACAATTTAAAAGCAGTATGAACTACTGCAGCAGTTTTACCTGCACTAAAGTTTTTGAAACACTTCAAAGTTACAATCAATATTAGCAACATAGGAATTGGAGCTGTACTGTTACAGGAAGATGATGATGGATTTGAATGGCCAGCTGCTTCCTTTTAAAAAAAACTCAACACCCAACAGAAATAGTACTCTACCATTGAAAAAGAATTGTTGCATTTGGTACTGGCCTTAAAACATTTTAATGTTTATGTGGCGAACAATGTGTTGGAGTCAGTTGTATAAATGGATCACAATCCTTCTCTCTTCTTGGAAACATTTAATTAAATGAGACAATTTCATTGGAGTCTTATGTTACAAACTTTTAATTTACCAGTTGCACATGGTAAGAATGTGATAGCAGATGTGTTATCGTGGATTTAATGGATAAAGTATGAATAAGATTGAACAGATACCATATATACATGTGTGTAGAATTTAATATGAACTTAGATTAAGGTCACGTGTATTTCATTGTAATGGGGTTAAGAATTAGAAAAATACGCAGCCATCTTTTCATTATTATGGTTCAGTCTTTCTTAAGGGGGAGGTGTTATGAAGTTAAAGGTGTGTACTTTACCTTTAAGAGAGTGAAAGCTGGTTTGCACTGAGAGCTTGCAGGCTCATATTATGTGACTGACTAGCAGTCTCAGAGTGGACTGGAAAATTGAAAATATGTAACATTTGGCTGTAAACCAAATACTTCAGTTGTTTTGACCACCATTTGAATCTAACCAATAATTATAATTTATGCCCCATGATAAAACCCAGTCAAGTTTGAATTTATTGTTTTTGACAACATTGAACCAATGAGATGATCTGATGTTTGGGATATAAAGAAGCTGCCATTTTGAGAGTTAGCCAGAGAGAGTGACCAACTGCCATTGTCAGAGTAGCTGCTAGCAAAAGACTGTCTATCGAAGGTAGCTTTTCATTGAAATGTCTTTGCAGGACAACTCCAAAGACGACCCAGGGAGATCTACAGCCAGAAGAAGAGACACTGGAGATGACAGCTACTGTAGGGTTTTGAAAATTAAGTTGATGTAGTTTTAATAGGAGCATGTATTGGAACAGTATACTGTTATAAAGTTGGAGGTAGATAACAAACGTCTAAGAGAAAGGACACTTGGAATTGTAAACAGTTGTGGTTTAACGTTCACTTTCTGAGTTACAGAATAAATTGATACTTTTTCTTTAAATAGTGGAATTTGGGGAGTGCTCTGTCATTCATCAGATTACGACTTGAGCTGAGCTTTTCTGGGTGCTTGGTTTAATTAGCAGAGGGGTTCACTGTCATGTTGTAACACGGCTTAAGGAAGACAGATTTGTGACACACTATGGTCCACCGCTCTACCAGCTGAGCTATCGAAGGAGAGAGCAGAGATTGGTCCCCCTTGCTGATGGTTGGCAACGTGTGTCCAGTAACGTGATGTCATTGTCTCCCTGTAAGTCTGTCATTCTGGCATAGCCCAAGCTGGTCTCTCCAGCTTCAGCATGAAAAAATCATCTGACTGCAGATCCGAAGTTGACAGATTCCACTCATACCTGACTCACAGCTTCATGCACATGTCATATTATGGTTTGGGGCACAGCTTATATTCATATTGCCTCCAAACACATCCACGACATGCCTGCTGACTTTATGGTCTGATCCTTTCAAGGTGCAGACTATCAAATGAAAACATGAATATCTTGTGCATTTGCTTTTGCTACTCAGCTCCACTTTGTCCCTACACTGCACCACAAAATGGAGGCACATCCCATTTTCTGAAGCATGAAGCTTTTAATCTTTGTGGACCTTTCT
Source organism: Chiloscyllium plagiosum (assembly GCF_037043375.1). NCBI lineage: Eukaryota > Metazoa > Chordata > Chondrichthyes > Orectolobiformes > Hemiscylliidae > Chiloscyllium > Chiloscyllium plagiosum. The sequence continues at coordinate 51,965,287 of NW_028270144.1, forward strand.
CAGGGAGGCAGCGTATGCAAATGGTTTGGACCTGCTGAGTGAGAGTGTGCACTTGCAGTTTTAAAAGGAATGGAGAATGTGGGCATTGATCCCACTACCTCTTATATACAAAGCAAGCAATCTATCACTTGAGTGAATTTCCAGATGGGGAGAGTTGCAAATCACACAACACCAGGTTATAGTCCAACAAGTTCGAAGTGCTACGTAGTTTTGGAACAGGACCATAAGACACAGAATTTATAGGAAAAGGTAACAGTGTCATGCAAATGAAATTATATGTTGAACAAACCCAGAAGGTTGTTCAGTCAGGGAACACTTCAGCGGTCAAGGACATTTGGCTTCAGACCTTCGGGTGATCATCCTCCAAGGCGGACTTTGGAATAGACAACAACACAAAGTGGCTTGAGGACCCTTGAGGATGGCCTCAACAGGGACCTTGGGTTCATGTCACACTACACTATACCTCACTACACTATACTGTCTCTCACACACACACACTCTTAAAGACTCATGCATTCACGTAAACCCTGTCCCGTACACACACTCTCTCTTGTACACATACACATGCACCCCCCCACACCCACGCCCTCACAGACGTATACTCCATCACCCTCCCACATATACTTGCCAAGCATGCACAAAAGCAAACACACACTCTCGCGCATTCTTATTCACATACACACACATGCACTCTCTCATACACACACACACACATATAAGTCGAAGGATGAATTTGTATTTTCAGAATTATATTTGCAGATACATTCTATTTTGCTCAAAAAGCACACAATCTGCAATCTTTCAATCCATGTAATATTTTATAAATTTCAGTTTGGAAGTAGAACCAGTCTGACTCAAGACACTGGGATACAGACAGTGTCTAACCTGACACCTTTAATGCATTATCTGATCTGAGAGGTCACCTTTTTTAAAAATAAAAACCTGTTATCTCAAGAATGTGACTTAAAAGCAGTTCTGGGATTTATTTATTAATGAACCAAAACCTGCAACACATTCTAAAAGATGAAAGACTTAACAACAACCTAGGTTTGTTCAATGTATCATTTCAGTTTTGGATGTAGGTTTGCTCGCTGAGCTGAAAGGTTAATTTCCATGCATTTTATTACCTTACTAGGTAACATCTTCAGTAGACCTCATGCGAAGCAATGCTGAAAATTCCTGCTTTCTATCTGGCAGAGTACTCAGGCGTCTTGGCATCATGGTAGCCCACAAACCCACCAACGCAGCTAATGAACTTGAAAGACCCTGTACAGACAATGAGCAAAACTAACGTCATTTACAAAACACCGTGCAAGGACTATAACAAACACTACATTGGACAAACAGGCAGAAAACTAGCCACCAGGATACATGAATACCAACTAGCTACAAACAGACACTAGTATCCTCACATACGGAGGAGGAAGGACACCACTTCGACTGGGACAATACATCCATCCTAGGACGAGTTAAACAAAGACATGCATGAGAATTCCTAGAAGCATGGCATTCCAACCGGAACTCGATCAACAAATACATTGAGTTAGACCCCATCTACCACCCCCTGAGAAAAGGAACAGGAAGTGACTTCACCACAGGAAATAACATCACCACAGGAAATGACATCACCAACCCAAAGAAACCCAAACATATAAATAGAAAGCAGGAATTTTCAGCATTTCTTCACGTGAGGTCCACTGAAGATGTTACTTAGTAAGGTAACGAAATGTCTGGAAAAGAACCTTTCAGCTAAGTGAGCAAACCTATATCCAAAACGTCAACCTGAGCTACAAATCTTCTCAAAACTCACTAAGTATCATTTCAGTTGCTATAAATTCTGTGTCTTATGGTCATGCTCCACAGCTACCTGATGAAAGATCAGTGCTCTGAAAGCTGGTGTTGTGTGATTTTTAACTAAGTTCAGATATTAAAAACAATTCAGATGATGTTCTAAATAACTACTTGCATTTGTGGAACTGCACATTATGTAAGTCACTGACATTGTTATGGGAGGTATCATTGTAATGCTTCACGCCTGCAAGATAGTGGGGTAGTAAATGAACCTTAGCCATTTTATTTACTCTGTCCTTAGCCATAGGGCATTGAATGTCACCCCCTCAGTACTGAGTGACTGGATCAGCCAGGTCAATGCAGGATATTCCTAATCTTTCACAATTTTTTAACGATGGTTATAAAATGTTAGTTGCAGGACCATTGATACAAAGTTCACTGAATGAACAGAGTGTGGTCTGCTTGCTGTTTAATTCCAAAGAAAAATAAATTACAGCAGTTTTATGACACATTACTTGCTGCATATGCAGCAGTATATTTAGAAATATTTTTAGAAAGATACTGTATTACAATAAAATACAAAATGCAATGTAATAATATTGTTTCAATAGAACTTTTACAAAATCTATTATACAAAAGTACCATTCACATGGCTGGTATATCTAAAAGACTTGGTTCTGTTATATTGATTGTTTCACTATACATGTCAACATTATGACATGAACTAAAAACCACTATCATTAGCCACCTAGCTGAAAAATAAAAATAATTTTTTTAGGGATTAATCTTAATTCAAAACATGAGCAGAATAAGTAATAATAAGATGAAAAGTCACTCGACCCATTCACTCTGCCTTCTTCCCACAGATGCTGCCAGAGCTGTTGGATTCTCCAGCAATTTTTGTTTTTGTTTCAGATCTCCAGCATCCACAGTTCATTGTTTTATTATAGATTAGATTAGATTCCCTACAGTGTGGAAACAGGCCCTTTGGCCCAACAAGTCCACACCGACCCTCTGAAGAGTAAACCATCCAGACCCATTTCCCTCTGACTAATGCACCTACCACTATGGGCAATTTAGCATGGCAAATTCATCTGACCTGCACATCTTTCGACGGTGGGAGGAAACCGGAGCACCCAGAGGAAACCCACGCAGACACAGGGAGAATGTGTAAACTCCACACAGACAGTCACCCGAGGCTAGAATCGAACCTGGGACCCTGGTGCTGTGAGGCAGCCGTACTAACCACTGAGCCTCCGTGCCACCCCAATATAGTGGAGTAGTGTTTGACTTTAATAATTTACAACACATGAAATGGCGCAATAACAAAGATGAATACATTGCTCCACTGGTTTTCAGATCAGTTCTAAAAAAGGAAGTGTTCAGCCATAGATAATTCATCTGAATCTATTCAATCCAAATCTCAGCACTGGAAAATGCACAATGTAAATGACAATGCTTCTGACATCAATATGTTCATCTATTTAATGTTATCAACAGTATTAAACTTAAATAAAGGGATTCTTTTCTTAACATAGTGCATTACTGTCATTTAATAAAGTTAACATTCCCTAGGTTAGAACCAATGTCAGATATATTTCATAAACTTTAATATTGTTGCCTAATTTCAATCAGCGAACATGATTTCAATTCCCTTTAACACTGCAATGTTTAAGAATAAATCATGGGGATTTGGAGCAAATTTAACTGGAACTGATTGGAAAGCCTTGGTTAATTTCTGAACAGCGGTAATCTATCTATTTATCCTTGTAGACCCAGCACCTGTTATTGTGAAGAACATTTCAATCCATTGTGACAGCACCACTTTTCTAAAAACACATATATTTCTGATGAACAATGATTAAGTGACTATTGATTTAAATAACTATTGATTGAAAAGGAGTTCTGTAAATGGTGCTGGAAATTTTATACACAATGATACTGTATCTGAATTCAAATGAGAGCTTGGAATCAGATGAATATATGCATTAGTGTCATTGGCATTACTTCATCAAATGTTAGGGGTGTCACCTTTCTATCTAATGTCTATTGTCTGTGGGATGGTAATCATGGCCCATGATATTACATTGGATCAAGGAGAAGAAGAAGGTCCAAGAATTACACCAGCTGGTCAGAACTGAACCCAAACCATTGTTGTTATTACTACAAACAGCTATGCAAGTAAGCTAACTGGCCCTCCTATATCAACACTAAGTTAGAAAAATATACTTCATGCTGCTACAAAATTACAAAACCTTTTTGACCAAATACCTTCAAACCAAGAAGAACTCTAAAATGAGCAATAATACTACTGCACGGAATTGGCTCTTTGGAAGCACAACCTGCTGAAATCAAAATCTTAAGGAACTTGCATCTCCCAGATAGAACTGCACCAATAGCTACAAGGACATTTATGTAAATGACGTTCTTTAAAATATTCTATATTCTATATAAAATATTAAAACATTCCAAATTGCTTCATAGCAGAAATGCAAACAAAATACATCAAGCCAAACAAGATGACCAAAAATAGTCAAAGATGACTCAAAGAGGTAGGTTTTAAGGAGTGACTTAAAGGAGGAAACAAAGTAGGGAGGCAAAGAGGGTATTCAAGAGTTTAGGACCTAGACAATTAAAATTGAGTTGTCCAGAAGACCAGAATTAGAGGAATGCAGGTAACTCAGAAATTGTGGAATGAGAGAAGATTACGTAGAGAGAGAAAGAGAGGATGAGGTCATAGAAGAATTTTTTAAACAAGCATTAGAATTTGAAAATTAAGATATTGCTTGACGAAGAGACATTGTAGGTCAGCAAGTTCAGGTGTAATAGATTTAGTGCAAGTTAAACATGGATGGGAGAGTTTTGTACAAACATGAGTTTTCAGAAGGTAGAATGACAGACCAGCCAAGTACATTGGAATACTCAATCTAGATGCAACAAGCATATGAATGGGAGGTTCAGCAACAGATGAACTGAAAGAAGCCTGAACTAAGGTGACATTATGGAGGTGAAAATAAGCAGGTTTATGGATGGTGTGAACATGAGATCTAAAGCTCATCTTGAGATCACCAACAGATGGCTTAATCTCAATGAGAGGGATTGAGTCAGTAGCTCGGAAAGGAAGTTTGGAGCAGGAACCACAAACAGTCTATTTTTTGTATTTATTCATTTTGTGGGGTGTAGCTGTTGCTGGCTGGCCAGCATTTATTGCCTGTCCCTAGTTGCCCTTGAGAAGATGGTAGTAAGCTGACTTTTTGAACTGCTGAAGTACACCTTCTGTGGGTTGGTCCACAATGTCATTAGAGAGGGAATTCCAGAATTTTGACCAAGTGACAGTAAGGAATGCCGATATATTTCCAATCAGGATGGTGAGTGGCATGGAAAGGAACTTGAAAGTGATGGTGTTCCCATATAGCTGCTGCCCTTATCTTTCTCGATTGAATTGGTTTTGGGTTTGGAAAGTGCTGACGATCGTTGGTGAATTTCTGCAGTGCATCTTGTAGATAATACACACTGCTGCTACTGAACAGAATGCTTGTAGATACAATGCCAATCAAGTGGGCTGCTTTATCCTGGATGGTATCAAGTTTTTGAGTGTTGTTTGGGTTGCACTCATCCAGGCAAGTGGGGAGTATTCCATCACACTTGTGACTTGTGGATGATGGACAGACTTTGGGGAATCAGGAGGTGAGTTTCTTACTGCAATATTCCTAGCCTCTGACCTACTCATGTAACCACAGCATTTATGTGGTGAGTCCAGTTCAGTTTCTAATCAATGATAACTGCCAGGATGTTGATCGTGGGAGATTCTATAATGATAACACCATTGAATGTCAAGGCATGGTGGTTAGATTGTCTCTTGTTGGTGATAGTCATAACCTGGCATTTATGGTGCAAATGTTAATTGCCACTTATCATCCCATGCTTGGATATTGTCCAATTCTTGTTGCATTTGAAAATGGACTGCTTCAGTGTCTGGGGAGGCATGAATGGTGCTGAGCATTATGCAATCATCAACGAACATCTCCACTTCTGACCTTATGGTGGAAGGGTGTTCATTAATGAAGATGGCAAAAGTGAGGACTGCATGAAGATGGCCCTAGGACACTACCCTGAGGAACCCCTTCAGAGATGGTCTGGAGCTGAGATGACCGACCTCCAACACTCATGACCATCGTCCTAGTGTCAGGTATGAATCTAACCACCAGAGAGATTGTCCCCTGATACCCAATGATTCCAGTTTTGCTGGAGTTCCACGATACCACACTCAGTTGAATGCAGCCTTAATGTCAAGGGCCGTCACTCTCACCTTACCTCTGGAATTCAGCTCTTTTGTCCATGTTTGAACCAAGGCTGTAATGAGGTCAAGAACTGAGTGACCCTAGCAGAACCCAAACTGGACATCACTGCGCAGGTTATTGCTGAGTAGGTTTTGCTTGATAGCACTGTTGATGACACCTTCCATCACTTTACTGATGGTCGAGAGTAGACTGATGGGGTCCGGGTTAGATTGTCTGGGTTGGATTCGTCCTACTTTTTCTGAACAGTATATACTTGGGCAATTTTCCACATTGTCAGGTAACTGCCAGTTTGTTACTGCATTGGAACAGCCTGGCTGGAGGAGCAGCAAATTGTAGAGCACAATTCCTCAATCCTATTGCTGAATGTTGTCAGGACCTGTAGTCTTTGCAGGATCCAATGCCTTCAACCGTTTCTTGATATCACATGGAGTGTCAGAAGTCACAGGCACATTGAAAGTACTAAGAAGGAAACTTTTATCTTCAGAGAAGCCATATACAGTGTCATTTGTGAGTATCCAGGGAACATGAGAATGAATTTCAGAGATGAGAGTATGTTCAAGGCTCTATCACAAACCCAAACTGAAAACTAAAGAAGCTCAACCAATACACAACAGGCAGGCTGGAATGTCGCACATTCCAGATTTGAACTTAAGATGTGTAGAAGCTTACTTTGAACTGTGAATCTGTAAGCTCTTTGACATAATTTAGGCTGATACACATTCATGATTTGTAAAACCTGTCCTGTCTTAATGTAAAGTGAAAATATACAATGACACTAATAACCATATCTACTGTTTAACTTACAAACAGTCCAATGTAGCAGAATGATAACGGAATTTATAACTAAAACTAATAATTTTAGCATGTTTTTCCACAAAGGTTCACAATGGATAAGTGTACATCAATGAAAATGTTTATAAAATAATAATAATACTGTAAAACACTTTAAAAGATACTACTGTATGCATTTGAAACCAATAAGTAGATCACTGATCTAACATAAGTCAATTTAAAACTATTGCAGAAAATAAACATGTACAATTTAATTTTCGTAAATAAACATATTTCACTACAAGGATTCACAGAACTTTTTCAGAAAACATGTATAAATATAATGTTCTTACACAGAATATGATTTTCAGTTAAAAACATATTTTACAAAATATATTTCTAAGCAATTACATTTATATATTTTGAGTATTGCAATATACACTTCATGATGTACTGGTATATTTTTACAGTGCACGTCCATTCAGCAAACTGTATCCAGTTGGGCACAGCTGTGCACACCTGCGATCCCTGTGGGATGCTTTGTCAACTAGCTACAGGCACAGATAAATTCTGTCCATCAGTACTGCTCCACAGATGGATAACATTTAACAATCCTCAAAGTTTTTCAGGAATGCTGCCCCAAAATTTCATCAAGATTTAAGTCTTTCATCCAGTCATCATTGCCAGTGCTATTTTTTATCAATGAGTCAAGGAAATCTGAGTCACTGCTGAGTCCAGAAAGTGTATTGTCAACTTGTTGGTTGAGGAAGTCAAATGCCAAATCACTGTTGTGATTTGTTCTCTGGTACCCTTGAGGATTCCGGTTGGTGGAAGGGAAATTGGTTGTGGGTAATATTTGCACAGCCAGGCTTGCTGCTGTCTGATTCATTATAGACATAGCTTGTGGTTGTGCCCTTGGCTGACTAACTCTTGGGGAAGGCCCACTCAGTGAACTTATGGTCTGTGCACTTATAGCTTGACTCAAAGGCTGCATCTGAACTCCAGGAGCTATTTGGTTTGGTTGTGCCATGCCTCGCTGAGCAAAATGTTGATTGGACATGTTGGGCTGAACTGCTTGATTTGGAAAGGAAGCATTATTAGAGAATCTTACATTATGTCCCAATTGTGTCTGTTTTGGAGTTATCTGCACTGCCGGTGGTGTCCAGTTCTGTGGTGCCATAGTGGAATTGGTCATCATATTTGTAAGTCTCTGTGCAGATATACTGGTGTTTATGTGGTTCAAAACTGGTCTTAACTGCTGCTGAGACATGGCAGAACTTCCAACAGACCCAGTACCAAACCCTGACATTGTAGTTCCTTGACCTAAGGTTGACTGCCTTGGCACTGCTATATTGTTCTGTGTCATTCCCATTTGACTTTGATTTGTGTGATGCTGCAATTGATTAATACTGGAAGAAACAGTATATACTCCCTGCTGAGAAGCTGACATACTTCCATACATTCCTGTGCTCCTGTCACTTTGAGTTCCTGAAATGGGAGGCATTCTAGGTCCTTGGTTGCTTGCTGGATTCACCTGCAAAATGTTCGAGTTTGAAGGCACTCCACGATGATTTGGAGCAGGGCTTGACAGAGGTTGAGAGGAGTTCAATGGCATTGCAGCTGCAGCACCTGTAAAATTAAGTTAAAGTTTTTTTTTCATAATACACATTCCAATATAGGCAAGCATAATGGTGCAATTTACGGTGGGATAAATATAGATTAGGTTAAACAACAAATCGTTAGCAATGCTTTCCATAGTTGAAATTTTACAAAGAAACATTTGGTGAATTTCTCAGCTGATCCAAGATGAGGTGAGAAGTGGGCTTATAGATTTGAGTTGGTGATGTCAGAATTGTTTTAAATTCATTATAATGTTTAGGCTTATCTATTAAATTATGCATAGCAATTACTGGGATTTCAATTCAGGGAAAAGGCAATGTTAGATGTTTCAATGAACAACTCAGCAGATAAATGGGTTCATTATTATTGGGTAGACGAATACAGCTCAATCAAGAAATTTCACTGACTGATCCCCAGTCAATGTCAAATGAGCAGATCTTGTGTTGGTTGATAATTGATATTATCAGTGACAGAGGAGAAAAAATGTACCAAAGAACAGGAAAAACACAATAGCAAAATAAAGACATCTGTTTTTGCTTGATTTCAATCCATTTTATCTGCTTTGTTCATTATTTCTCAGTCATGAAATTAATTAGGTGCAACCCTCGACATAGTTGCACAACATGTGATGGTAGTTCTGCTGCCAATATAATCAAAAGAAAAACAGGTCAATGTATAAGTGACAGCCTATGGGCTCTTGTGGGGCAGTGGTAGTGATCTTACCTCTTGGCCAGAATCTAATAGGTTCAAGCCCCAATTGCTTCAGAGATGTGCCATAACACATCTGAACAAGCTGATTAAAAATAACTATAATGGCAGCCTGTTTTCTATATCCTGCTAAGCTCTTCCTATTCATATACCTATCCAAATACTTTTATATGTAATTATATCCATCTTTAACTTTTCCTCTGGCAGCTCATTCCATACATGCTCCACACCCTGTATGAAAAAGTTACCCCTCAAATCCTTTTTAAATCTTTCCCCTCTCACCTTAAACATATGCCCTCTAGCTCTGACTCCCTTACCCTGTGCACCCTAGCCATGCTCCTCATGATTTTATAAACCTCTGTAAGGTCACCCCTCAGCCTCTGGTGTTCCAGGGAAAATAACCCCAGCCTATTCAGCTTCAAACCTTTCAACATCCATTTAAATCATTTCTGCATCCTTTCAAGTTTAACAACATCTTACCTATAGCAGGGAGACCAGAATTAAATGCAGTATTCCAAATGTGGCCTAACAATATCCTATAAAGCCTTAATATAACATCTCAACTCTTGTATTCAATGTACTAACTAATAAAAACGTGTACCGAGGCTAAATGGGCCGCTCAAAATGACGGATTAATGAAAATGGACAATAAATGAAGCATGCTGGGAAACTGAGACAAACCTTCACCAAGGTGACTGTGCTAATAAAGATATTGCAGAATCCAGACAGGCTGCAGCTACAGATGGTCAGGCAACATCGCAGGAGCAGGAAAATCGAGGTTTCGGGCATAAGCTCTTCATCAGGAATGGTGAAGGGTTTATGCCCGAAACCTTGATTCTCCTGCTTCTCGGATGCTGCTTGACCAGCTGTGCTTTTCCAGTGCCACACTCTTCGACTCTGATCTCCAGCATCTGCATTCCTCACTTTCTCTCTGCAGCTATGGTGGCACAGTGGTTAGCACTGCTGCCTCACAGCGCCAGAGACCCGGGTTCAATTCCTGCCTCAGGCGACTGACTGTGTGGAGTTTGCACATTCTCCCCGTGTCTGCGTGGGTTTCCTCCGGGTGCTCCGGTTTCCTCCCACAGTCCAAAGGTGTGCAGGTCAGGTGAATTGGCCATGCTAAATTGCCCGTAGTGTTAGGTAAGGGGTAGATGTAGGGGTATGGGTGGGTTGCGCTTCGGCGGGGCAGTGTGGACTTGTTGGGCCGAAGGGCCTGTTTCCACTACTGTAAGTAATCTAAGCTACAGACAGACAGTATGTAATTGACCTAACAGCTGCAGACAATACAGTATACCATTAACACAGTACCAATATACTGAATGCTATTCCTAGGATAATCAGAAACAGAGGCACCCTCACACCCTCAACTGGAGAGGGCTGCCTGACCTGTGTGTGTGCCTAACACCTCAAGGAATGGTTGCCTAAGAATCACCCTGCCATTAACATGTCAATGCCTGGTTGTGTCCAATTGATCATGGTGATCGAACCCTGATCGATCTATTGGAGAACACTAAAGACCCTCCCAAAAGGGCTAGAACAACAACTATTTGCTGCAACACCACCCTCAAGAGTAACTCGAGTCCAACCACTGTGAAGAGAAGTCACCCCTGGGATCACTGGGAGAAGACAACCAGGTGATCATCAGCACGTGGATCAAGGCCAAGCTCTAGTGTGGTCATATATGATCATCCAGAGATAAGTTAAAACATAAGATAGTTGATTAGATTAATAGTGTACATTGTTAGTTTGTAGTACCTTTTGTTGTTATAGTATTTATTGTGGTAAATAATTAAATGTTATTGTTTATTATTCTTATTATTAAGAGTTGACTTGCCATTCTAAAAGATGAGAGACTTAACAAACAAACCAGATGTTTTCAATGTATAATTTCAGTTACATCACACTGTAAACTTTTGTGAAAAATTCTGTATCCTATAATCTTATACTCCATAACCACTTGATGAAGGAGCAGCACTCCGAAAGCTAGTGCTTTCAAATTCGATTCCCGCCTGTCTGTATGGAGTTTGCACATTCTCCCTGTGTCTGCGTGGATTTCCTCCAGGTGCTCCGGTTTCCTCCCACAATCCAAAGATGTGTAGGTCAGGTGAATTGGCTATGCTAAATTGCCCACAGTATTAGTCAGGGGTAAATATAGGGTAGGAGAATGGGTTTGGTGGGTTTCTCTTCGGAGGGGCGGTGTGGACTTGTTGGGCCGAAAGGCCTGTTTCCACACTGTAGAGAATCTAATCTAAAACAAAACCTGTTGGACTAATAACCTGGTGCTGTGTGATTTTTCAACCTTATTGGAATAACGTATTGTTACAGAATTGGAGGCAGATAATAAGCAGTAAAGAGAAAGGGGATGTGGGGGGCGAGGATTGTGAATAGTTGTTTAATGCTCTTTTAGAGTTAAAAAAGTTATTTGATGCCATTTTCTTTAAATAGTAAAATTTGTGAGGTATTACTCATTTTAATAGATTACAAGGCAAGGTGAGCTTTTCTGGGGCATTTGGTTTAATGAACAGAGGGGTTCACCTCAGTGTCATAACACAATTAATGGCATTTAGTCTTGTCTCATATGTAGACATGTAATGTACTTTGCTGACTCAACACAGCTTCTTGTGTGACAACACTATGATTTTAAGAGGGGTACTTTGTTCTTTTTTTTTTAAAGAAAAAGGTTTGGGCTGTCTGCTCCAAAGATAATCAATTAAACAGCTTAGCAGGCCTTGGTTTTTTTTAAAAGTTGGAGTAATGGAAGCAGCCTGAATGAATTGCATGAAGTTCCCACAGAGACAGGTCTTTGAAGCTGGGTTTGAAATTTGTAGTCCATCACTCCCTGCTAGTCTCTCTCTCAGAGTTTTCTCATGATGTTTTTCCTCCTGGGCTGGTGAATTGCCTGTGAAACAATGTATTTTACTGAATTTGCCTTTGCCAAGGCTGTGTGTTTATGGATATTACTATATTGCAACAGTACTGTTTGGTTTTCAAAGAATACTATTAAGTTTTTCAGAGCTGAAAATGTGTTGCTGGAAAAGCGCAGCAGGTCAGGCAGCATCCAAGGAGCAGGAAAATCTACGTTTCGGGCATGAGCCCTTCTTCAGGAATGTTAGGTTTTTCAATCGAGTTCCAGTTTCTTCATTCTTTTATTTTACTTTAATTGTAGCAATAAATTGTAGCAAAAAAAATGTGTATTTTGCTTCAATACTATCAATTTGAGAAATTGAATTACATCTGGAATTGAATGCTTGGCACATGTCTTCAAAATAAGGAAATGTCAGGGTATAGAACATAGAACAGTACAGCACAGAACAGGCCCTTCAGCCCACGATGTTGTGCCGACCATTGATCCTCATGTATGCACCCTCAAATTTCTGTGACCATGTGCATGTCCAGCAGTGTCTTAAATGTCCCCAATGACCTTGCTTCCACAACTGCTGCTGGCAACGCCTTCCATGCTCTCACAACTCTCTGTGTAAAGAACGCGCCTCTGACACCCCCTCCATACTTTCCTCCAACCAGCTTAAAATTATGACTCCTCGTGTTAGCCATTTCTGCCCTGGGAAATAGTCTCTGGCTATCGACTCTATCTATGCCTCTCATTATTTTGTATACCTCAATTAAGTCCCCTCTCCTCCTCCTTTTCTCCAATGAAAAAAGTCCAAGCTCAGTCAACCTCTCTTCATACGATAAGCCCTCCAGTCCAGGCAGCATTCTGGTAAACCT